>NC_137466.1:51702197-52302197 GCF_964235325.1 Thermobia domestica | reverse complement strand
CAAAGTAACGTAATAGCAAGTTAAAATGCCATGGTCTTGTTACTGTATGTACCAAATGTCAATAGTCGTGCCGCAAGTACTATCCTTTATTCAGATAGGCGAAACGAAACCAAATTTTGTAGTACACTAAATACTTTAGTACCAAAGGAACGGAAAAAACACTAGTCTATTCAAAATGGCTTCCGTTGGCCTTCACATACATCTTTAATTGTTGAGGTTACTCGTCAATAGCTGGAGTACATATTGGGGTATGGAAGCGGCTGCTTTTACTAAATCGGCCTTAATCAACTCAATATTGCGGAGAGATTTCTTGCAGGCCTCCTCTTCTAACTAGCCCCAAAGGTGGTAGTCCAGCGGGTTGAAACCTGGGCTTCTAGAAGGCCAATCCTGAGCCTGTAAACTGGGGAACATTGTTGGCTAACCACTGCTGATTCATCTTCGCCTTATGTGACGGGGCGGGATCTTGCTGGAATGTCCATTCTGCACTAGCAATGGTTTCACTACCTTCTTCAAAACATCGTTGTGGTAATTTGCTGCCTTGGCCTTAACTCCCTGTTCTCAAAAGTGAGGCTGGGTGACACCGTCGTAAGACACGCCGTACCAAACTATTACGGAAGCTGGGTAATGGACTCTTTGGGCCCTAGGAATTTGTACTACAGCTTTTTGAGAACTGTGGGCATAAATTCTGTCATTTTGCCGGTTTATTTTTTCTTATACGGTGAATATTTTTTTCATAGATGTTGAGGGCAGAAAGAGTTATGGTTTATTGCACATGCACTCATCTAAAAAGAAAAGAAAGAGTTGTAAAAAGAGATGTAAATGGCGATGATCTTTTCGAAAGAAAGTTTGTTAATAAGGAGAAATGTATTATGGCTTGTGAAGTAAACGAATCGCTAAAAACCTAAGCCTGTTGATTTGGGTTAGTTACCAAGCAGGTAAGGGAATGTTTTAACTAGTAAAACTAGTTAACTAGTAACTAACTACCCTCTTCCTAAAATAGAGGACTTACTTAACAAGTTATCTCATGCAAAACAGTATGTATAGTTAGACTTGAGGCAAGCCTATTTACAATTGGAAGTTCAGGAAGACTCGCAGAAATATTTAGTGATAAATACACCTTGGGGATTGTACTTGCAACACAGGCTGCCTTTTGGACTTAATTGCTCAGCACAAATTTTCCAAAAGTTTATGGACAATGCTATATAAGATTTAGGAGGAGTAGCATGCTATCTAGATGATGTACTAATTTGGGGAAGTTCAGTTGAGGAGTGCTATCAAAGAACTGTGCAAGTATTAAATAGATTCATTGATTTCAACATACATGTGAACAAGGAAAAAAGTTTTTTCTTTGTCGATGCCATAAAATATCTAGGTTATGATATTTCTCCCAAAGGTATTCTCCCTGCACAAGACAAGCTGCAGCCTATAATGGAGACTCCTTCTTTTAAAAATATAATACAACTACAGTCCTTTCTTGGTATGCTCAACTTTTATCACAGACATTTACCTTAATTACCGTCACTCATTCCAGCGCTATACAAGTTACTAAAAAAAGGGAGTATCCTGGGAATAGACTAGTGAACGAGAAAAAGAATTTGTATTGGCTAAAGACATACTGAATAAAGCCCGATTTTGCAGCCCTTTGATGAAACAGCGAAAATGATACTTGTGACTGACGCCTCGCCAGATGGAGTTGGAGCGGTATTGTATAATGATCTAGGTGGACACTTGAAAATAGTGGCGTGTGCCTCGGCTACTCTGTCTGAAGCAGAGAAAAAATATTCTCAATTTGAAAGAGAAGCTTTAGCGGTGGTATTTGCTGTTCGGAAATTTCACAAGTTCTTATTCGGTAGAAAATTCAAAGTTATAACAGATTCCCAACCACTTAAGTGGATATTTGGTCTAAAGGGTCCTCCTGATGGAGCTTCTCCTCGACTTCAAAGATGGTTTCTTCTTTTAGCCAATTATGACTTTGATGTTCTGTATAACAAATCTGTAAAGGTGGCTGATTTTCTGTCCAGATTTGCCTTACAGTTATCTACTGAGGAGGAGCTACTAGCTCCTGATTATATAAGTGAGATTTCGTCGAGTGTTTTGGATAAATCAGGGGTAAAAGATGAATCTAAGAAGGATCCCACGATTACAAAAGTTAAAGAGTGGATGTTACACGGCTGGCCTAAGAGACTACCGGCTAGCCTTGACTTTAAGGAATATCAGGAGATATATAAGAGATCAACTAGAGTTGAATAATGATTGCTTATTTTGTAAAGGAAAGATTGTACTCCCTAGAAAATTAAGAAATTCCTATAAGGAGAAATTACACAAGGGACACCTGGGAGTTTTTGCGACACTGGAATTGGCAAATAATGAAGTATTGTGGCCCGACATGAATAATGAATTACGTAGTTACCTTAAGAGCTGTAAAGTTTGTTTGGCAATGGCTAACTGCTCGCCCAAAACTAACTATAGTTCTTGGCCTAATTTGGAAAAACCTTTTGATAGAATCCATGTAGACCACTGTCAAATATTCGGTTTCATCTTCCTTATTATGATAGATACCTTCACTCACTGGATTGAGGTTTGGAAAGTAAATTGCACGAACGCTTCTACCACTTTAACTTGTCTGGAAGAGCTGTTCGGTTTGGTGGGGTTTCCTAATACTTTGGTATCGAACAATGGGTCACCCTTTAGGAGTAATGAATTTCAAGAATATTGTAAGAAGAGAAGCATTAAGTTAGTTTTTACTCCACCATACTCTCCAGAAAGTAACGGCAGTGCAGAGAGAGCGGTTCAGACTTTTAAAAAAACTATTAAAGAAAAGATATTTAGAAAATGGTTGTAGAGTCTCCAGCCAAAGTGTGGTCAACTGGTTAGCTGAGAGTAATTATGCTCTTCTACATACTTCTACTAAAGTCATCAATTGTTCGCCTGCTTCCCTTTTGTATTCTTTTAAGCCTCGTACTTGGTACAATGTTTCTCCAGCAGTAATTGTCAATAATGCTAAAGAGCAAAAATGTATAGAGCGCAGAGAACTAGGCTTGATAAAAGGAACACCTATATGGGTGAGAAATTACAGGGCTGTCTTACCAAAATTTATTAAGACTTGTATGTTACAGGGGAAATAATGTTTTGGAGGTTCAAGTAGATGGTTCTATCAGAAGGGTTCACAGACATCAGATAAGGATTGCAGATGGGAAATCAAGTGCAGAAAATGAAGTAATAAAAGACTCAGGCAATAAGTGCGGGGTGGAATCAGTCTGTAACGAGTACAAGAATAAATTTCGTAGAGGAGTAGATCGAAGGTTGGAGACAAAATATCAAAATGAAGCAGAGAGACAAGAGCCTATGTTTGTTCATGAAAGTCAAGAAAACAATGAAGATACAGGGCGACTAAGAGAGGTAATTGGTCAAAGATATGGTAGAAAATCACAAGGAATAAGAAGACCGTCTGATAGATGGGGATATGGACAATAGTAGTCTTTTTGAAGGGGAGGAGGATGTTGAGGGCAGAAAGTGTTATGGTTTATTGCACATGCACTCATCTAAAAAGAAAAGAAAGAGTTGTAAAAAGAGATGTAAATGGCGATGATCTTTTCGAAAGAAAGTTTGTTAATAAGGAGAAAAGTATTATGGCTTGTGAAGTAAACTAATCGCTAAAAACGGAAGCCTGTTGATTTAGATTAGTTACCAAGTAAGTAAGGGAATGTTTTAACTAGTAAATGAACATTTAACAATAGGTTAACAGGATTCGCCTGTGTTTCCCTTTCACGTACCGATGCAGTAACCTCTTGGCTCTTGTGGTTCTATCTTCTTTAAAGCTGGTGTCAACAGATGTCCTGTGGTTCTTCTGTAAGGCCCAAGTTTAAGATCCTGTTTGATGATGCGGACATCGTTCTTTTCTGTATATCAATCTCCTGTGCCATGATTTTCTGTTTTCGAAGAAGATTTCGACGAATTCGCGCAGCTACAGCTTTCACAGCTGCTGGCGTATTTGAAGTGCGCGAGCGGCCACTTCTTGCTCTGTCTTCGATCGAGGTGGTCTGTCGTTGTACCGTTTTATGCACCGATACACAAATGTTTGCGTAATTTGTAAAGGCTTCAGAAGATTGAAACTCTCTACCGGCGAATTATTCCACTTATGCAACGCAATTACAGCGATACGATTATCTTTGATGCCCCACTTCATGTTAACTGGACGAGTAAACGACACAAACTGGGGATTGGTTTGCACTACAGGCTAGGCATGATGTTATGTAAACAAAGCCGGTCGCGAACGTCAGTCGAATTGGCCGTGTGGAGCTAGTGAACTTTGGGACGGCACAACTGGATATATGTAGAAAATGCCCCCCTCCCTTCTTAGAACGGGAATTTTGAAAAGCGCTGGAATATAGATCCTCTTCTTTCAAATTAATAATTAATACACCAAGTTATTAAGAGGATCGTGACAAACTCAATATTTCGCATAAATTTTGAGCCAACGCTACCCCCTTAGGATACGCACTTGCTTTGTTTAAGAGGGTTTAGTAAGTCCGAGGCTTTTCACAAGATGTCACTCCGATTACAAGTTTCATTTCGTAATTGAACTTGACCATTTTCAGTAAATAAACTCTGTGAATTTCGATCTCTTTTGTGTTATTGAATCGCCTATCAGACTACTTTCTGATTTTAAAGAGCTACACAAATAATCCAATAATTTTGTTACACAAGAGTTATATCCAGGCAGAAAATATCCACAAATTGAGAAGAAATTATTTACACCAATTTTTATACATGTATGTAAAAACAAAGAATTGAAAATTTCAGAGGGCTTGTATCAAGGGGTGATGAGCCCTTTGTCCACTTCCTAACCATGGGTCTGCTACTAAAGAAGCACAATAAAAGCTTGAAAAGTTTTTTTTTTTTGCAGGGGGAGGTGCTGCTCCTCTTATGGAATGATGTGAATGTGGTTTAAAGAGTTTCTTTGGTCATAGAAGTAGTACGATTTGTACACCAATAATTGCTACAATAAACTTATACGTATTATATGTTTAGTCTCTGATTCTTAAACTACGTGATGAACACAATTTACCATTTTCTTAAATTGATTTTAATAGTTACTCTTGAGAAGCGTTTGTATTCCACATTTACATATTTTACAAGATGTCTGCACATTTACACTTACATTTATTACGTCTCAATAGCAACTACTTTAATAGTTGACGATCAAAAATAATCTACAGATATTTCTTTGTATCTTTCTTTTCTTTATATGAAACTGTTCAAATAATTCGCCTCTGATCCTTTTCTTATAAGATGGTACAGGTTATTTATACAACATATAACGTTATCGTTGTAGAAGTACGAATGATCCTGAGCGTTCGGGACGTCTAATAAGGCCACATATATAAGGAAACTGTGAAGGAAATTCATGATATTGATTTGAAGCATTGTCGAGTAAAGACACGAAAAATGATTAACATAACAATCGAACATATTTTTGATATTCGTTATGAATTTAGATATAATGACCCATCATCAAGATGGGTGCCAAGATTACTAGCTCTTGACCAAATTGAGGAATCACATAAACATTGGAGACAATGTTTAGACAAAACTTGGAAATATTATTACCAACTAGAAAGCCAAGAACAATCAAAGGAGGTAAATATGCTTTTTTTCTTTTTCTTCTTCTTTTTTTAAAGCAAGAACAATTCCATCGTCCGGCAAAATCATGACAACGATTTTTTGGGATTCCCATGACATCGTTTTGCTCGATTATCTCAAAAGAAGTGTAAATATTACAGGTCAGTGCTAGGCCTATGTCTTCTTAATAGTTTTCACAAAGAATTGATGAAAGAGATGAAAAAGAATCGATGAAACTATTTATGGAAGGGAAATTTACTTTCTCCAGGAACACGCCTTGCCTTATACCTCTGTAATTGTCATACCCAATAACACTTTCAAATTACACTCCGAACTGCTGCTGTCAGTTTTCTCCAGATTTGTATCCTTCCAACTATTTCATCCTTAGAGACTTGAAGACCTAGCTTGGTGGAAGAAAAGTGCATCTGATGAGGAGATTGTGGTTAGCACAAACGGTCATTTTGGAGAATTTGACGAATCTTATTTTTTTGGAAGGCATAAAGAATGTTGGAGAAACATTAGATATATATGCTGTGGGTATGTTCCCATATAACTTCGACATAGGAACGCCGACTTCATTCTTTTCTTGTTTGAAACAGCGGTGGTCTCCTATAAATACGGCCAGATAAAGTTTTAGTCTTCGGTGTTAGACTATGTAACATCTCATCGGATATACAATGTGAAACACAATAATTGTGTCTATGATAACACATAATTTCGCATAATTTGGTTCCTTTGTAGACCGCGGGTAGAATCTCCAGTAACTTTTAAACTAGGATTAGAATTTAGATTTCTCGACTCCCGACATCTATAGTAGTGTTCGCCCGTCGCGTATGAGAGATGGCGTCTCTCGGCAATCACACTATACGAGGAAAGGGAAGGGGAAGGAAGCAGCCTGGAACCTATGTTAGGTACCAACTCGACATTTGCGTGGTGTGAAAACACAAGAAAACCTCACTCAGGATAGTTGGCCTGAAAAGCTTTTACACTTGTTGGACCGACTGTCCCCACCGAGAATCTAACCCGGACCGTTTCGTACCAAGGACAAGAGCCTTAGCGACTACTCTACGCAGGGTCACAGTAACTTTTAAACAAAACTACTTGTATATCAACTTGTGTTCTCTATTTTTTTAAAATTGTTGATCAGCTTATCCTCTAAGTTTATGATGTAATTCATTTGCATTGTGTTTCTTAAACAATATTATTTACTTGCAAACGTTGCGATATTAATTATTTTTCCATTGAAATAAGTCATACATGAAGGAAATTAAGATATACTAAGCTGTTTTAAAAAATAAAATATTACGACATGAATAATAGATCTTTAAAAAATAAATAAAAACTGTATATTTTTATACGAGTATATACTTTGCATATATGAGTTAACATTTCACCACTCAACGATTTCATTATTAAAATAAACTTATCTTTATTATTATTATTATTATTATTTACTTAAAATAAGCAAAACATAATAATAGAAATTATTTTAAAATTATTACTTAGAAGGAATTTTTTTATTATTATAGTTATTTTATTCCTTTAAGTATCTTTCTTGTGTGTATAGTACAAAACGTGGTTATGCATGTTAAACAAAAGCTTGGTTTTCCCTAATGAACTTCTCGTGATGAAAATAGCATTACATTTAATAAAAGATAGTGAAAGACTGTCAACGTAACGTAGAGGCATAAAATAAAACAGGCTCCATTGGATGATGATTATGTATAATGCATAATAATGTGCCAGGCATCATTCATCTCACAACATAGCAGAAAACGAGAGAAGGAACCATCAAGAGAGATACGAGTTAGTGTGACTGAATATAAATTCTCTCACCAGTTTATATATATATAGTCTATATATATATAATACAACGAAAACTTTTATCCTCTTTGGTTGTCAACAGTATTCCATGTGCAACCAATCCAAGCCAGTTGATTACGAGTTATTCATTATCCTTCTTCTGGGTCCTACAGCAGCCAGCAGACAAGTTTTAAATAATACAAAACATATGAGAGATGGTTGTAGATAATAGTAATAATGCCCTCCGTATATTATATATGTAGGAACATGACCAACACAGTACAATATTTCCGTCTATTATTACCGAAGTAAGTTAGAAATATTCTTGTGGTTGGTTTTATATATTTAAAATAACAAGTTTTTTTTTCGTTCTTGTTTTGTTGCTGCTTTTTCCATTTCATTATAATGTTCGGGTTATATTTTTTCTTTGCAATATGTTTCTTTATTCAGAGGTCATTCATATATATATATATATATATATATATATATATGTCTGTAGCAACATGTGAATACTATGCGTGTGTATGTGTGTGTCTTGTATGTGATGATAATTCCAACTAGGTCTCATTAAGGAGCAAGAGATTATGTTTCCACTGGCTGAAAATACTAATATATATATGAAAGGTGTTCTTTTTTTGTTCCTATCACAGAATGGGCTTATATTAATGGACAGGAATGAAAAGGTAGTGGTCCTACACTGTAAATTATATTGAAACGTATGTGGCTGTCAAGCCCGCCCTGTTTTCTATCTAATAATATTTTAATTTGTTTCTTTAAGATCTTGTAGTAAGGATGGAGAAAAGAAAAATGTATACGGCTAAGATTCTTGTTATGAAATAACCTTGTTGGGTGACTACACAATCAGAATTACAAGGGATGTTAGACGGGACAATTACCCTTCTAGAATTCGGTTTTCCTCCAATGCAAACCGAATACACTTATTTTGTAAACCAGGAATATTACACACTTGCGCAGAAATTTTTGAAATGATATGATTTTTGTTAATAATGATCAGGGTGCTCATATAACCTAATTTATAGATGAACTGATCAAAACGTAACATTATTTTTTTTAAACAGATATTTAATATAAAATTATTTATACATTCAACAAAAAGTAAGCTGATGATTGTTCATGCGTAAACCTAATTGTTATTCTTTAAAACACTGCATTATGGTGTGCATTTTCTTTTTGAGACTTACAGCTATAATTTATAACAAATCCATATTAAAATTTAAAGAAGTTTGCGAAAAATAATTAAAACTAATAACAAACGTAAAAATATTGCCATGTAAATTGCATAATATCCATTGAGTTTATCTCATCGTTAGTAGTCTTTCTTTGAAATAACAACAATTTAGAGAATATTTTAATATTTAAGAGTTAATTGTTTTCAAAATCAAGCTCCATTCACATATTGTCTTCATTTATATTTTAAAACAGTATTGATAAAATAGGCCAGGTATAAGTTATAGCTCTGGGAAGCAAGTCAATTTGTAAACCGTAGCTATGTGAGTTCGATTACTGTCCACTTTTTGTGGGCTTCGTTGCGGACAAAAGTTATGGTGTTTATTTTGTTCATGGCGTTTCCCTTTCATCCTTTCTGGATTCCATGTGACGATTGCAAAGTATGGACGCATGATAGATGCACATCGTAAAGTCGTAGGATTTTCCGTTTGTGGTGTATGTCAAAAATACTGAATGCGAGAACACATTATTGTGTTAAGACTTTAAACGAGATATCCAATTGTTGCATAGTACATAGGCTAATTCTTAATATACATCATGTGAAAATTGGCATTTGTATCTAACAAGAAAGATAATCTTCGTTACCTTAAGGGGGCAGACTATTAAATATTTTTCAAAAGCTAACAATTTTTCTTTTGCCCGTTTTTCGTAAGCGAAAGAGATAATGAAATGTAACTTACCTCAGTAATAGATAATGTTATTCTACACCCGAAAATACGAATCGGAAGAATTTGCAATGTTGCCATCCATAGAAATTACAGTGTGACCAGAATTTGAATTACCCAAAAATCTAGGTTATGGTAGCGACTAGAAAAATGAACTCAACGGCAATTGATGACTTAAAATGTTGTCTATGTTCCTTGTTAACTACTTTTTAAATAATATTTGTATTTATTTTATAATAAAGAGTACAAAATAAAACAATTTTTAATAAACAGTAGAATTAAAATACAAATATTATTTAAAAAGTAGTTAACAAGGAACATAGACAACATGATAAGTCATCAATTGCCACTGAGTTCATTTTTCTAGTCGCTGCCATAACCTAGATTTTGGGGTAATTCAAATTCTGGTCACACTGTAATTTCTATGTATGGCAACACTGCAAATTCTTCCGATTCGTATTTTCGGGTGTAGAATAACATTATCTATTACTGAGGTAAGTTACATTTCATTATATCTTTTCACTTACGATAAACGGGCAAAAGAAAAATTGTTAGCTTTTGTAAAATATTTAGTAGTCTGGCCCCTTAAAACTTCGTTACAGTAATTCTACCTTTTCTTTCATCGTTTCAACTGAATGTTATCAACAATTTTCAAAAATCAATTTTACCTATGACCAAGGGGGTGGGGGCAACACTCATAAAAGAAACCTCTTTAATAAATCCCATTTCTACGCATTTCATTTTAAAATTAATAATTATACTGATGTGTTTTAATAAAGTATCCTCTTGTACACCTCAACCATAGGTTGATAGGCAACATGGAAATCTTAGTACTTTTCTCTCCCTTGAGAGAGCTCTTTTATGCTTTGATAGGTCTCTTCTTCGTAACTGTAATAAAGTATAAAGTTCATAGTTCATAATATTGATCCATTACAAAATACAACAGACGTATATTTACAGTATTTATTTTTATTTTTAAAACTATTGGTTATTTCGTTATCTTAACCGCTTTGTCCCATCTGAGATGCGCCATGAAAGCTCCTTTTTCCCTTCTTCTAAATATTTGCAGTTTATAATGGGTGTTAATTAAAGATATTCAGTATAAATTTCGAAATTGCAAGACCATATAAGTAACTATAATTTTAATCGGCTTTAAATATGGAAGAAAATAGTAGTATATACAAGAACAGATTCTTACGTAAATTACACACTATTGCCCCAATTAAAATAGAAAACGTGGAAACTATATAGATTCTATGAATACAAGATTGGGCTGGAATCATTGTAAGTCATTTTGAACTAAGAAAATTTCAGTAACGAGTAACAGTAAATAAAATTTGTTGCCCTGAGAACGGCGAGGAGAGAAAACTCTGTTTCTGGTCCAATGAAATCTTTCCGAACCTTCCACTCCTCTCAAATAATATCTACCTTATACATTTCCACATCTATCTTTTATACCGATCACCGTACCTTACTGTACCGTATCAACTTCATCACTTTTTAAAAGGATTTCTTCACAGTGATATACCCGTGCCAGGAAACATAGTAGGCCTATACTTATAATCGTCAGTATTGTAAAGATGAATGTTTATATTTATTTAAGAAGTAGCAGTGTCACTTCTACGCCACATGGAGGAGCTAGGTTTGTATCGAGTGATATTTTCTCAATGAATGTTGAGACCGGAAATGGTAGTAGATTTCTACCATTTCCGGTTTTAGTAGAGGGATTAGAGTAAAAATTGCTTAGGACGCTTAATTGTTTACAGAGAATCACTTCTCAGTATCTATTATCGTTTTTATTATCTATGGTGATTGCTGATGACCTCAAAATATACGGTAGGATAAAGACCATTCATGACTGTCTCGATTTACAACGTGACATGGAAAATATTGCTAATTGGTGTTCTCTTAACAAACTTAATGTAAACATAAACAAATGTAACATTTTATCGTTTACCAGAAACAAAAGTCAAATAGAGTTTGATTACTCAGTGAATCAGATCTTACTAAATCGATTCAATTCAGTCAAAGATCTTGGAGTTATATTTGATACGAAATTGACATTTAATAACCATATAGAGAACATCTGCAATAAGGACTCTATGTTTAAGAAAACTATTGTAAATGTATTATGTAATACACCAACACTATAATGGTTAATGAATCTCTCAAGATGTTAGGGTTCATAATTAGAACTGGAAAGGAATTTAACAATAGTACTACACTAACAAAAATGTATTATGCCTATATCCGATCAAAACTGGAATATGCTACTGTGATTTGGCACCCAATACAACAGCAATACAGACACAAACTGGAAAAGGTCCAATCTAAATTTATCAAATACTTGACGTACAAGACAACTGGAATCTATCCATATTATGAAAATTATCTAACATTAATAGACAACTTCTGTATCCCTACACTTGAACAAAGGCGAAATGTGACAGATTTGATTTTTCTCCATAAAATAGTACAAAACGAATTTAATTGTACGGATCTCATATCAACATTAAATTTTCACGTCCCGACACTTAATAACTCTGGTCTGTTTTATTGCAAAAAAGCAAGGACCAACGTATTATTGAAATCACCAATTTGGAGAATGTGTTCTACTTATAACAAAATATGTATCAAACATAAAGAAATTAACATCTGCAATAAGGACTCTATGTTTAAGAAAACTATTGTAAATGTATTATGTAATACACCAACACTATAATTGGGCTTACGCCTGTTGTGTTGATGGCAAATAAATAAATAAATAAATAAATAAGAACCGGAAGTGGTTGATTTCTGACATTTCCGGTTTCAATAAAGTTAAAAGAGAAGATGATACCTATTCTTATTGTTTTTCTTCTATGAAGATAAATATTGAAAGCGGAAGTTGTAGTGGATATCTAACATTTCCGGTTTTAGTGTGGAGTTAAGGATAATGGTAAAATGTAATCATGGGACGTTTAATCGATTACAGATCACTTTTCGTTATCAATTGGCATTTTTTTGCCATTAATGATCAATGTGAAAAGCGGAAATGGTTGATTTTTTTTTACCGCTTCTGGTTTGAACATCACCTCGATCAACAAACTCGGTTCCTAGGTTTTGACCTTCCACATCTTAGCCAAAATTGATGGTGTTCCATTAAGTAATTCCTGGGATTTTTTTTTTTTTTTTTTTGTCTCAAGAGCGGACAAACAGAGTAAATATATAGAGGAATTTTGACCAGTTAAACTCCTTAAAAATTAGATAAATACTCTTGTCTTACTTGAGATAGGACCATGTTTCCTACGTTGAGAAAGTAAAGCTCCACAATGTCATGTTCTTTGGCACAAAGAGAAGGTACTTAAGGCTCGCTCTGGTCGACTTTAATCCATAGATTTTCGTCCTTTATTTAAGCTGTGTGTATGTGTTTTGTAAAAAGAATCTTGCCACAAGAAGAGTAGGCTATATATATCAGCGTTTCCCAACCTGTTTCAACTTGTGGCACACTACGCGTGTAACTTGAATTCTCGCGGCACACTCATAGATATTATTATTTGTAAATATAAAATACTGTGGTATTTTTTTCTGTGATTACTGATCTCCTTCTCACAGAGAAGAAAGCTCGATCATTGGTTTTCCTCCGTGCTAAATAGGGATGGGCACGAGTCGAGCTAAAACTCGACTCGACTAGAAACTAGAAGCGAATTCGAGTCGAGTTTCGACTCGAGTCAAAGGCAATTTTCTCAAGTCGAGTTCCGAGCCGAGTCACTGTTTTGAGGATCGAGTTTCGAGTCAAGTCGAGTTTCAAAAATGGCTCGCTCGTTTAGCACTTTTTAAAATCATTGCATGATTAGACTGGAAAGCGAAAGCTATGAGAAATGTAAGCAGTAATGTGGAATATTTTTAGTGTTGCTCACGAGGTGAGACACTGCTCGCATCTCGCCTCGTCTCGATTAACAAGATGACAATGAATTTTTATAACGAGACAGCCTCAAATGTAGTGAGCACTAACATAAGTATATACTGTAGTTCTCACCACCAAGGCTGAGACCTGCACGGTGAAAGTTTTGAGCCGAAGCAGAAGCCCAACCCGTGTAGGGATGTTAACCGGCTTAGCTCGGTTCAACTGAGCAAACAGCTCGAGCCGGCTTAGTTGAGATGAGGCACCGACTCGGCTCATATGAGACATCGTCTCGAGCCGGCTCAATTGCGGTAAGCCATCAGCTCGGTTTGATTCGACACGTGTCGGTTTGGGTGGGTGAGCTGTTGGCTTGGCTCGATAGGGAATGAGCTGTGAGCCGAGAAGCTCGAGCCGTTGAAAACCCTAAACCCGGACCAATCAGTTTTGAACATGTGGCCAGCGCCCTCTAACTTTTAATGATTTTTGGTTCGAGACTCGATACTTGCTCCTCCGAAACTCAAACCCAGAACCTCGTGAACGATGTCCTTGCCTCCTAGACTTGACGATTACCGAGGTCAGCAGTCAACTAGTTTTTAGTATTCAGATACAAACCACGTATATTTCATGTTTATACACGGTGTTGTTATAATAATAATAATAATAATAATAATAATAATAATAATAATAATAATAATAATAATAATAATAATAATAATAATAATAATAATGTTATAGTAGTAGTAGTATCATTGATGATAATTATATTGTCTATGTAGATTACTTGAAGAAAGTACTTGAAACTACACATAGCATTTGGGTCGATTTGTCTCGACTCGACTCGAAATTCGAGTCGAATTCGAGTCCAGTTGGAGGAAATTTTTCAAGCCGAGTTCTCGAGTCGAGCTTAAAGATGTCTGTTTCGAGTCGAGTCGAGTTTCAATGAAAACTCGCTCGAACTCGCTCGTGCCCATCCCTAGTGCTAAATCATTATGCTTATTTTTCATTCTAATTTAAAAATAGAAAACAATTGCAATGAAATATTGGACTCAGTTTTTAAAACTACGCTTTCTTTTTCGAAAACTGTATCCAATCTTTCACTAAGAAGGAAGATCTCTAAATAACGAACGAACAAACAAATCTCCTTTAGTTTTAAAACCCAAATGTAGGTAATTTGTATGTATGTTTGCTTTGTCGAAAGGATTGATTAATATTTTAAAATTTCAAGTTACGCAATAGTCTGCAACAATCATCATCATCATTATGGGTATTCTGCCTTTATTGGCAGGTCACTTGCCGCAGCTGAGAAGCTTCCATGCTCCACGGTCCTCCGCTAACTTCCTCGTCTTTGCGTATGATCTTTCTGTTTTAATATCATCCATTAATTGTAGTCTCCTTCGCCCCCTCCCTCTCTTTCCCGCTACCATACCTTCTAGGCAATGATACAATCTCTTCTTAGGCAATGTCCCAACTAGTTTCTCTTCCTCTTCCTAATACTATCTAAAAGTGTTATTTTCTCACCCACCATTTCTAACACTCTCTCATTCGTTTTCCGCTCGACCCAACTAATTCTTTCCATTCTTCTTCACACCCACATTTCGAAGGCTTCCAGTCGATTTTCGTCACCTTTACGTAATGTCCACGTTTCCGTCCCATACAGTACAACACTCCACACGAAGCATTTTATGAGTCTTTTTCTAAACTCTTTATTCAAGGTCTCACAAAACAGACTTTTCTTTCTTTTAAAGGCTTCTTTCGCCATTCCTATCCTTGCTTTTATTTCACGTTCGCACTTCATGTCATTACTAAGAATACTACCCAGGTATCGAAATCTATTCACTTGTTCTATTTTCTCCCCTCCTACTTTTATATTTGACACCGACCCCTTCGTTCCAATCACCATGGCTTTTGTCTTTCTAACATTTATTTTCATCCCATATTCTTCAAAGCCCTTTCTCATTTTTTCTAACATTTTATTGATTTTCTTTTTAGATTCTGCAAGAAGCGCCATATCGCCTGCAAATCTTATGCATCTAATCATTCTACCTCCTACCGAAATACCATCATCATCATGTAGGCTCTTTTTCACTATATCTTCTAGATAGACATTAAATAGTATTATGACGAGACCAAAATAATACGTCTATAATATAATAATAAATAAAATAGTACCAGCAGTGCCCTCTCCCCGGAATACTACGTGTGCTGCCCCGGAACATTTTTTCTGAAAGAACGACTGCTCACGTGGCTAAGCCAGTGGTGCCCACCCCCCCTCATGTCCATGACGCACCCCTCCCCCCTCAGTTGCCTATCCGTAGGTGTTCTTCCATGAAAAAAAAATCTTTTCGATTAATTTTTACACCCTCTCAAATATATTTACATACATTTTAACCCCCCCCAAATATTTCAGTGACGCAGTTTGCGTCATAGCCCCCCCCCTTGTGGGTACCCCTGGCTAAGCGGTTAGCGTACGTGTCTTTAGCGTGGGAGACCAGGGTTAGATTCCCAGCAGGAGCTCATTGAGTTCGGATCCCAGGTTAAGGTGTAGGTCGAAGTCTCATATAGCTTAGCTGTTGGAAAGGACGCTACACTGATATTCGACTCAACTCTGAATAGTACTCGGACAAGGTTGGAATGTGAGAAGTAATCCTGCCCACCGGAGATCAAACGCTATACACACGTGACAAAGTACGCTATGGCAAATGAAGAAGTGTAGCTTCAAATAAAATGAAATTTTAATATATTGGGTTGGCAACTAAGTTCCCGCCGTTTTTTAAATTGGAATTATCTGTATGACATTATATACTTTTGGCACGAAGTTGTACATCATTCGAAAGATACCTAAATATATGTTTCGTTGTTACTAAGATACAATTTCTTTTGTTATTTACAGATCATTAACATAGAATGTCAAGTTGAGAAGAATGAGCATTTTCGATACTTCCTTCTTTTTGCCTTTAATCAAGGTTCTAAGGCCACAGAAGCTACTTGCAACATTTGTGCTGTGTATGGAGTGTGTGCTATAGCTGAAAGAAACGCCCGTGATTGGTATGCAAATTTTAAAAAAGGAAATTTTGACCTCAAAGACGCCCCTCGTTCCGTCTCCAGTTGAGTTCGATGAAGAGCTATTGAACAATCTTTTGCATGAAAATCCGTGTCAAACAACAAGGGAACTGGCAGAGACAATGGATTGCTCCCACACTACTGTAGAAAAACATCTTCACTCGATGGGCAAAGTTCAGAAGTGTGAAGCATGGGTGCTTATATATAAAAAGAACAATCTTTCTTTTAAAAAATTAACAAACAAAATAAAATTAATCTTACTAAAAGTTGAAAAAATGTTTTCAAGAAAATTACTTTTTAAAAAAATTCTATTTATGCATGCCTAAAAAAGAAAAAAATGGGGAGTACTCTCATATAAAAATCAATTCATAAGTTTTTCAGTTCTTATGTAAATCAAGTTTGTATATGAGACTACTCCTTGGGCTTCTGCATGCTGTCTTAATCATGCTAAAATAGAAAATTTTACAAAAGTAATTTTTTGATTTTTTTTCTTTACTTTTCAATACTATCTGTTTTAGTTTGTTAATTTTCTTAAAGAAAGTGTGTTTCAAAAAAAAATATTTTAGACTTTTTGGTACAATTAGAATTCTTTGGTTTGTTACATTTTTAAAAGAAGGCATGTTTTCAAATATTTCCAAATGTATTATAAAAAATCGTGAAAAATCTGAAATTTTGTTCGAACTTGTGAATGTTAACCCTTGTATACTAGATAATTCCGATTTATTCAAGAATAACGCAGGTTGCATAAGACAAGGCTAACATTGTAGAGGTCTGCACGGGCCGGAATTTTTAGCCCGAGCCCGGCCCGGCCCGTGAATTTACAATGTGTGGCCCGACCCGAGTCCGAAATATGTTATAGCATTTAGGCCCGAGCCCGCCCCGAGCTCATGTGGTAATCAAATGAGCCCGAACTAAGCCCGAATTACGGAAACTTAATAATTAACGCAAAATTGTATTTTTATTTACAGCAATATTCTAAGAGTTTCGATTTTGCAGTTGTGCTTTAAAAGATCTCCAGAAAGAGCGGTCCAATACAACAACTTTTTTTTTTTTAAACAATCTTTATAGCGATTCAGGGAGAGGCCGAGCTTCTGCTGTTTGTGGTTCTCCCTTTCAGAAATTATTTACATATTATAGGATGGCGGGTAAATACTTAATATATGTAGATAACACAAGGTTACATGAGGTTATAAACACTTAATTAGTTCATAGTAAAATAATAACAATAATAATGACACATTAACATGGTATTGTCTCAATTTTTTAAATACTCGTTCAGCTGTTTTTTAAAATTTTCTAAAAGTTTGTAGTTCTCTGATACCTAGGGGAAGGGCATTCCAGGCCTTAATAAATTGGTACCTGATGCTTTTCATGTCATAATTTAATCGTGGTTTTGGTTTTTCAAGTACTTTGTTTGTCTTTGCACGTGTACTAACTGAGTGTTTTATTTCAACAAATTGTGTTGAAAATATAATTGCATCTTTCTTGAGGATTCTGTACATTAGACAATTTATCCTGTAAAGATAGAGTTTATCTAATTTTAGTATGTTCAGTTCATGGAATAACGGTTCTGTATGTGCAAGAAAATGTTCATTTTTTATTATTCTTATGGCTTTCTTCTGAAGAACAAGGAGCTTGTATTTAAGCTCAGCACTTAAGTTTCAATATAAGCTTCTTGTTCTTCAGAAGAGAGTCATAAGAATAATAAAAAATGAACATTTTCTTGCACATACATATCGTTGTACAGTATATTTACAAAGTTAGGCCCAAAAAGGCCCGAGAAATATGGTTGTATATTTAAAAATTTACTGTCCGAGCCCGACCCGGGTCCGAAGTGACATATGCCTTGTACGCCCGAGCCCTTGCATACCTCTATAACATCTATCTAAAATCAAATAAGATTTAACTTTTTAAAAAATATAAATACAGTACATTGAGATATATTAAAGCAGCAATGAAATATTGCTTTGTCACCTGAAAATGTCGTCCTCTTTTGGCATCGAGAAATGAGTTGAAATAACATTGCAAGATTTGAGAACGCAGTTGAATCATTATAACTTAAAGAAAAGCATATAAAAATTGGTTCCTCTTTTATAAGACTCTGGGTTCTTTGTGCTTTTTCGTCCAATTATTCATTTTACTTTTGTGTTCCTTCATTATCAACTTGCTTTAGTTTTTTTTCATTACTATATTTTCTTTTGCGAAAGCAAAACAAAAACCAATTCTCATAGGGAAAATGTATTGTTAAGAAATTGCGGTACTAACAATAAAGAGAGACGAAGAGATATGTGATGTCTGAATGCAATAATTCCATAAAGAACCGCACCCAAGAAATTTAAGCATGAGCCGACCTTCACGGCTTTTCAAGTTCTACAGCACTCAAGTTCGTTAAGGCTAATAAAACAACTTCAAACACTTCATCTTGCGAGAAGGTTGTAAATGTCTGTGGCCCGCATGCTGCGACAGCCAACAGAGCCATAGTTTTTCGGTATGGATTGCGCGCATAAGTTGCCTGCCATCTTTGTTATGAGATAATTGACAGTAACGAATGATGCGTGCCTACTCCACTGAGTATCTTACTCATCTCTTTTTTTCTCTCTTCATCAGGATTTCTTCTTCTTATTTTTCTTTTTTATTGTTATTGTTATTACTTACTCTTCGTTGCCTGAAAATATTGTTGTTAGTATGCAGGTGGGTTGAGCACGAGTTGTCAACTTTTGACCAAGTCACTTTCACATATGAAAACATAAAACTCCTGAAGAAACCTTATTTGCTATGCTGTCTGGTGCTGGGTCTCAGTTCACAATGATATCTTGCAGCCTGGTGTGTCTCGATCCTTTACGTGATCCAAATAAGCATGTGCTTTATATCTAAGGCCTTGTTCTTTGAGACAAGCCTCCATGTTCTGTTACTCAAAGGAAATTACATGATTGATGTAGTGGTAGGATGTAATAATAATAATAATAATAATAATAATAATAATAATAATAATAATAATAATAATAATAATAATAATAATAATAATAATAATAGGTTTTATTTAAAGTGTTGGGTACAGCGCCATACAACACTTTCTCAAAATCAAAATTGATACATTCAGAAGTACAGTGAAGTTCAAATTATCCGCGGAATTGGATGGTAAGGGCACAGCGGATAATTAGAAAAAAAAGACTAAAAATGAAATGCAAACACGAAAAATATAATTCAACATAAAAATTATGTTTTATTGCACAAAAACATAATAAAAGTTTTAGAATATGTAAAGTACAACAAATCATTCTTCCCAATTCCCGTTTTTCGTACAACAATCGACTTCTGCTTAGAATAGAGTTACACTTCGAAACGTGCACTATTGTTGGAAATATTGATTTTTGTAATTCAATTTATTTTTATGTTTTAGAACATACAGTACTTAATTGCATGCGGAGTGTCAGTCCGCAGCGACTACTTATGAAAAGTAATTAAGCATGATTGCAGCAGGTTTTTTTTTTTTTTTTTTTTTTTTTTTTTTTTTTTTTTTTTGCTGCAGTTGTGGATAATCCGCACCACGGATCATCCGCTCGCGGATAATATTTAAAGATTCTATAAATATTTAGAGAAATGTTCGCTTAGATACTATAGCTTCGAACCAGTCATAATTTACAGCTTGACTTCTTATCTGATATACTGTTGTCATTTTAGTGCATGGAGTATGATTATCGTAGCATTGATTTTGTTAATTAGAAACCTACCTAAAATAAATCAACTATACCTATTAGCACTCGCTATTCTTTGTCTTGACCTAACGTTAAAACGTTTTGAACTAAGAGAGCACTAATCAATTTGATACTTTCAAAGTATTAATGTCTAATCATCAAACACCATTTTTTTTCAATAAGCCAGTTTTAAAAAAAAATTAAAAAAACACTACCAATTGTTCGTATGTTTTGTGTTAGCTCCAGTTTTTGAGAATGAACATCAGCGAAGAATTTCGTACTGGATATGCATATATTCTAATTTTGGTCTTACTAAAAATCTTGTACGTACAATAAAAGATATTATTATTTCTTGTATTTAACTAATAGAAAGCCCAAAAGTTTCGTTGTTTATGTAGATGTTTACCTTCATATGTTCATCAAACAAACGATTTTCGTCAAAATATTACTCCTAAGTCTTTTATAATTCTAACTACGTGTATTTCTCTGTGTATTCAATATCTCGTCTCATCATAGCTTGTATTTCTCGTATATGAAGTGTTTTTGACTTATTTATATTAATAGAAACTTTGTTTTCATTTTCTCATATATGAAGTGTTTTTGGCTTATTTATATTAATGAAAACTTTGTTTTCATTTGTACCACGCTGGAGATTGTTTACATCATTATAATCTCTAATAACCTTGTACAATTTAATTTTGTCCGCATACATCAGAGTACCGACGTCGTTAACTACTTTAGATAAATAATTTATAAATATTAAGAAAAATAAAGGACCCAATGAAATTCCTTGTGGTATTCCAGTTTGAATTGTTCCAGCACAAATAATATGGTACATATGTTCCAAATATTTCTATTGACAGAAAATCCTGGAACTATTTTACAAATCTTAGAGACAACACAAGAGCCAATAATTTGTCTTGTATAAGAGGGTGTAGCATAGAGTCAGAAGCTTCAGCTTAATATATGTGTATCGTATCTATAATTGTGGCTTTAGTGATATCTTTGATTTTCCTTGCTCAATTTGAAGAAAATTAGTGAATGAATACTTTTTTTTTGTTTGTTTTAACAATAATAATAGAGAAACTGTTATGATATATCTTTTCGGTGAACAAATTTTTCCATCTAAACTCCGTCTTCAATTTGCATCTTTCTTTGAATATTATTATTTCCTTTTAATGAAATGTGACAATTACAATTTACAATTCAAAAAGGAAATAAAGTTCAAGAAAAAAACTTCAATTACATTTTACTCTTTCTACTTCGTAATTTAAACAATAAAGAAGGTATACAAAATTAGAAACAAAAGATATAATGATTGCAACCAATAAGACTTAACTTTTGATAGATAAAATCATATTATAGATACAAAAGGGATCTGCAATATGAAAATTTTAAAAGGAGGTCAATATACTATGCAGTTAATGAATTAGAAACTTTTATTGCGTATTACGTTAAACGCACTTTCAAAAGTTCATTGTTGTTTGATTGTATAACTTTAGATCCATAGAATACGGAGATACAGTTATGAAAAATATAAACTCTGATCTACTTATAACATTTTTAATTGTATTACAAGATGAACAAATAATGTAAAAAGATTTAAAAAAAATAATACTAAGTACGTTACAAAATATAACATAGACAGATGTTACCTCGTCTTTACGGAAGAACTGACACTTCTACAGAAAAATAAATAAATGAAAAAGTTTTTAGTTTCTTCTGAATTAATACGATCCACACATTAAACAGCTGATAATTTTCTCACAATTTTGAACGATTAATTTCTCATCAGAAAATATACACCAAAGCTTTACTATTCCCCTTATGTTAGAAGAACTGGGAACTAACAAAAAAAAATACATATAATGATTTGACGTTTAATTTTAAAAACCGGAAAAATTAACGGAACATTAAAAGTATATAGCATATATACCAAACACGAAATGGTTTGATTTTTTTCGTAATTATAAGCGAGGTGAAGAAGGAGGGAAAGTTGTTACATATTCGGCCTGGATTCCGTTTTATCCTCTATATATACCTGAATATGCCCACAAACTTGTGGTTCATCCACAGAAAAGTTAATGAAAAATTCATGAATCCAACAAGCGGAGGAAGTTTTCACTTTTTCGTGCTTTTTTAATTTCCTTGACATGTCGGAAAACTCTTGTTGAATTTTTTAACGATGTCATTAGGTGTAATTTTGTAATCAAAGGTAATGAAGAAAGTAAAAAAAAAGTATAATCGGACATGATACAGCAACTAAATTGTTTTCTGCCCTTCCTACAGGATACTATTATTATTAATACGATAAAATTTAATGCAAATGTTATGACATGAAGTGTGTAGTTGGGCAGGTAAAGAAGTGACTCAACTGAAGGGAAATCAAACTGTAGTATCCACTTGTCAAGATTAAAATGACAATTACTAAAATATGCATGATGACTATGTTTCTTAAAAAAAAGTTTTCACTTATGACGAATTTAAGAAATTAAAATGTTTTACTTTTATGTAATTTGTTAAAGTTACTTTAATTTGAGAACTTTGTTAAATCTATCAAAGTACGAGGGATTTTATTTAAAAAAAAAAAACACACACACACAATATGTGTTTGCTTCCAGTCTATGTGCATCATTTCATCTTTGAATATATGTGTGGATGATAGTCAAAAATATCGATTTTGGTAATTAATGTTGAAATGAGATGTGGGATAAATTTGATACAACTTTTAAATTTTCGTTCACAATATGAAGGTTCGATTTTTGTCGTTTATATATAAATATATGTTTCTAAAACTAAATTTAATTAAGTTGCATAGCTAATAAATGAACTATTTACCTATCTAAACACTTTGTAATAAACGTTTATCTAGATTATAAACTTTCACGAAACGTTTATCTTATTCAATTTTGTAAAACTTTTACTCAACTAAACGATTACGTAATACGATTAGACAATTAAACGCTTTAGAAAGCGTTTAGCTAAGCTAACTTTTGTAAACTGTTGTAAGAAAATTAAAATTTTTCTAACACATTTAGTTAATTTAACGTTTCATAATAGATTTAGACAATTTAATATTTTATAAAAAAAAGTTTAACTAATTTAATTCTTCACAAAAGTTTTAACTAATTAAAAATTTCATAAATCGTTTAGTTAATTTAATGTTACTTAAAATCCTTTATTTCATTAAATATTTTGTAATACTTTAACTAAGAAAACGTTTTACAAATGTTTTTTTCTTTCTTGAAAAAAGATAGTATAAATTAGATTACGTTTTTCAAATTAATGACCAATATTCTACTAATATGTCTTGTCAAATTTCAAAGGAATACAAAATATGCCTAGGAATACATATTAACCTAGCATATGAAATACAGTTCATATTAAAATAATGACAATAATTGATCTTAAAATAACGATAAGTATAGTTTGTTTAAATACAAACCATATATCCATCGTGTTCAGTTTGGTTGTAACTTTAGAGTTATATTGCAGTACATTTATCAGTCATTCGTTTTAATTATACGGAAAAATGTTTTCCAATTTTATCCTACCTTACATATTGAAAAGTTTCAAGAATATATAATGATATATATATGTAACAAATTTAAACCTTTCGCTTTCTATCTCTTTATTATTAGAAATTGTATTTCATATTAATTATTATTAACTGTCATGATTAAATTTAAATTTATTACTGCGTGCTATTTTTTCGTTTCTGAAATATGAGACAGGGTCAAATTACAGTTCCTTTAATTTAAACTGTTTGGAAATTAAAGTCGTTTACATTTAAATGTGTTAATTTGCATATATTTTGAAGAGATCGCATCGAATAGATGTATTATATTATAGAATGAATGCAACAATAATTATGTTATATAAATCAATCTCTTGTGTCATGTAATCTGCTATAGCAATATGTGTGTTCAATTGTCTATTTATATTAAAATGATCTTCCCCGATGATCTAAGGCTAACTCGCATGTTTTTGGTGCATGGAGTCTCGGATTCGATTCCCAGTGGGGAAGCATTCAAATTTCAACGCTTTACGCTATTTCGGATTCAACCTAATACTGTAGATCCACGTCTCATATAGCCTTGGAGCTGAAAAGTCACGCTAAACTTCTACAAACAGCAAAATTAAAAATAAAGTTTTATTGCTTCAAAAAGAAAAATGAAATCTTTAACGTCCCATGATTATGCCGACTAGTCTAAACAGTGACAATGAGTAATGAATGAAATGGTGGAGTGAACAAAGTGGGAGGAAACGGGAGAATCCAAAAAAAAACCCTTACGCACGATGTATGTTCACTACAAAGCTCACTTAAGGCGAGCGGGGATCGAAGCAAGGACCCCTGAGCAGCCGTGATCCTTCTTCAAAAAAGAATTGAAACAAAATTAACGATTAAACAAGGATTACTTAATTTTAACTGTTAATTGAATTTATGATATTGAAAAAGGGATCGTGTTACATAAAATTATTTTAATGAAAAAAAGGAAGAGAGCTTTCTTAGTAATATCTACGTAGCAAAAATTAACACAAATACAAAGAAACTTTAGTAAGATGTGCATATTTCAGAAAGAATGAAGAAAAAGTGATCACAAATATGAAAAGAACTCGTGGCTGAATGACTGTAAAAAAATTAAATGTAACATTTCAGTTTAATATCCCACTATTATGCCTTAGGCTAAGGGAGACGGATGATTAAGGCAAGTGAATGATGATGGAAGAAATGGTGGAACGAAATTGTGGGAGGAAACGGAAGTACCCAGGGAAAACTCACAGATACGATGTTCACAGTTACTTGGAACGGGGGTGCAATCACGGACCCTAACACCAGAGGTTAGCGCTCTACCACTGAGTCACCGTAAATTCTTAGTCAAGTCTGTATTTACAAGAGATATACTAAGAATCGAATTCCTTCCACGAAGTTTTAAAAATTTGAACTTTCTAAAATGACATTAGAAATCTCTAAGGAACATTTTTTTCTTTCGTAATCATTCGCCCTCTCGAAATGACTTTTCTGAGTGTCAATAGTAATTGATAAATACTACTGATTAATTTTTGACACTGGACATATGTATTATGGTCAACAAAATAAAGCAAGCAATTAAAATAGAAACATTTAGAAGTGACAGTAGCAGGATTAAATATGGCGCCAACACATTATTCAATTAAAACAAGAGCTCCCTCGTGGCTAAGCAGTTACCTTTAGCGTGGGAGACCCGGGTTCGATTCCCGGCGGGTGCTCTTGTGGCTCGGATTCCACGTTGATCAGTAGGTCCCGTTTCACATAGCTTCGCTGTTGAAAGAGACGTTAAGCTCAAAATCAACTCAACTCAATTAAAACAATTTTAAGAATACTCCTTCTCTTAGCTTTAATGTGGTTTTTGTACAAACATTTCTTTCGCTGTGTATGTGTATGTGTTCCTTTAGTTTCTCTACATAGCGACTTTTTCTTTGAGTTGAAAATAGATATAATAATAATAATAATAATAATAATAATAATAATAATAATAATAATAATAATAATAATAATAATAATAATAATAATAAAGCTTTTTAAAAAGTTAATATATATTTCTCTTTCTTTTACTTAAAACAATTGTTTCATTAATTGCAGTATTTGCAACGTTAAAAGTAACTGGCACCTTAAATACATGTCAGAGGCCTCATAATAAAACTTAGGTATTTTTTGTACTTCAACGAAATAACTCTTTAGTACGGAAGAAAACATTCAATTAATATTTCAACACTTAAATGTTTACCAATGTTTCCTTAGTTTCCTTCATATTTGTTACAAATAAATATGTGTTAAAAATTATTTGTCTTGTTTATATTATTATTTATTATTAGTATTTATGTATCTTTTCCTTTTCATCAGTTTGGTTAAAAAAAGCATAATTAAGGCCCATAGGTTTAGGTTCATAACTGAAATGAAAATTGTAACTTGTTTTCGAATGTTTAGTTTCTAAAATAAAGTTGAAGAACCAAACATTCGAATGATTAGCATGTGTTGCACCATGATCGATTCACGGTGAGGGCACTGAATATTCTGTGTTGATCCAGCATGCTTACGAAAGTTGAGGAATTCCTTGCATATAACAAATTTTGATCTAGAATAGCGGCGATGAAAGTATATGTGTTGATCTCTTATCAGTAATTCAAAATCGTCTGGGCTGAAACGCTGCCAAAGAATCAGAATCAAAAATCCTTCCCATTTGGTAAAAAATTTATTTTCGGAATAATGGTAGTATAGATGCGACGTATACAAAATTATATTCTTTTTTAATTTACTGAAAATTGTACTCAAATAGTCCTTCCATTCTGAAGTTATTTACGAAGTAATTTCATCAAACGAAAAAAAACTTTTGTCGCTGACTGTACATATGTACAATAAAATAGTATTATACAATCATGATAAGCAACGAAACAAAAAAAAAAAAAAGTTTGGGGAACCGAATCCCAACTAATGTATCTAATAACTTTGTCCTGACATCTTCACTTTCTAAACATATACTTCCGTATTACAAAAGAGAGGATTATGTTGAACTTTGCGTAATTATTTAAGCAAATATGAAAACCACCCAGTAACTTTTTGGATGGTGCGTAAGGTGTTTGATATTTAGCACCTTATACCTCACCTCATTGATCTGTACAGTATATTTTTTCTTTCTTTCTTCGTCAAAAAGATAAATTTAAATAGTTTGACTTTACAGATTTCTTCTTCTTCAAGTCGAATTAAACATGCCTTGCTTTGTGAAAATACATTTGAATTACATTTAAACTTAATGTAAGTGTGTCTCAAAGTAAGTTTGATGTATTAATATATAAAATTATAAATCACACTTATGAAATTTCACAAAGCAATATTTTAACTGAACTTCATGTAGAAATCAGTATGTCATTAAAATTCCATTTCATTTTAAAGAAAATAGAAAAATAATTTCTCATATAAATCAATGGACTAAATAACAAAGGTGGTTTAGGTAGCAAGCCTCTTAAGGATATCTATCAATTTGGCAACATTTTTTTTCACATTTTTCAAAATATTGAAGAAAAAAGGGAAATAGCATAAATAAATAAATAAATAAAAAATATTTTAAAAAATTCTTCCAAATTACTTAGTATTTAGAAATGCCACTTAGTTAGTACGATATTGTTTGTATTGTCAAGTTCTCCAGGATCCTAAAACTGCAAATTTTTGGATGTGTAAAAATATCAAATATGATAATATTTTCGACAAAGTAGATACTTTCTGATGTCTAGAGTCAGAACCAACCATACCAAAACCATATCCACCAAAAAATTAAAGCCTACTAAAAGCTAAGAATTTGTGTTATTATTGAGTTGAAAAACTTTTGTCACTGCGAATTCTGTCGAGAAATTTGAAGCTTAAAATCTATAAAACGATAATCATGCCTTTTGTGCTGTATAGTTGCGAAACATGGTCGCTTACTCTAAAGGAAGAACGCAGACTAAAAGGACACAGAAATAAAATCCTGAGACGAATATTCGGATACACAGGGAACGGGAATGTGGAATGGCGGAAACTTCATAACGAGGAACTATGTAATATATACCGTTTACTAAACATTGTTAGGATCACCAAATCTAGAAGGCTCATGTGGGCAGGTCATGTAGTCAGAATGGAAGAAAGTAGGAACGCTTTCAAAGTTTTTACTGGAAACCCAATCGGAAAACGTCCAGAAGACCTAAACGTAGATATTAGGATAATATTAAGTTGGATCTCGCAGAAATATTAATACAAAGTAGAAACTGGATCCAGTTGGCCAAGGACAGAAGTCAACGGAGAGCTTTTGCATACGCAACATTGAACCTCCGGGTTCCATAGGCCATAGAGTTAGTTAATATGTTTTTCTCATTCAAAACAAATGAGGAGGCTTCAAAACAATTAAGATGTACTATATTTAAATGGGAAACCCAGCAAGAACGAGATCATCTCAAAAGTATTGATTAGTTCAGTGGCTCCCAACTATTTTTCATAGATGGCACAATTTACGGAATGTGCACGACGTCCATTATACTAGTTTCGTTTCGGATTATAATACAGCCAATGTATACATTTCTGGAAGCAGTGAATCTATGTTGTACTGAATATTGTTGCTGCGGCTGGAGACGTTGACTGGGTACGGTTAGTCACAAAATCGATTTTGACTAATTATTAAAAAATGAAATGAAATCTATTAAGTTTTACGTCCCACGAATATGTCTGCTAGACTAAAGGAGATGGTGATGATAATGATGAGAAATGAAGGGGAAACGGTGAAATCAAGAAAGTGAGAGGAAACGGGAGAACACCGAGAAAACCCACGCACACGCTGTTTGCTCATCACAAAGCTCACTTGGCGCGAGCCGGAATCGAACCAAGGACTCGATGCACCAGAGGTGAACGCTCAATCACTATAACTAATTATTAAATGCTTCATGATTTTTAAATTTTAAAATTTCGCTACACAACTTGTGGAACTGCGCGAGACATCGGTTGGGAACAAGTGGACTAGCTTACTAAGTAATATTTTGTACTTCATAGAAAATCACGCAGAGTAGGCCTAATTGGATAGTAATGTTGGATTTCTGAAATATCCTTGAAAACAAATTGGAAAAGTCATAAGAAATTATAGGTACCTTCAGAATTTGGCTGTTACCAGTAAATTCTGAGAAGGATTCCTTTAATTTGGTACAAGTAATATAATAATTTTAACCCTTTATTTTATATTTAACTATCAAGTTTAGAGACACGATTGGTCAGCTCTAGTACATAAAAATGTTTATAGACGAGGACGAAATACAATATTCAACATATTGTTAACAGGTGTATGAATAAATAAAGAGGAAAGAAAAGTCAGAAGAAGAAGAAGTTGATGTTTCACTATATATAAGAGTCTCCGCCTTCAGGATTCCTTTTCTCGTCTTCCATCTCCGTCCCGGCCAGTGAGAGAACACAACACAGAGCAACCACTGAGAAAAAAAGGAAGAAGAAAGAAAGACGTATAAAGAAACAAGTGTCCAAGCAGTGGAAGGAGAGGGAGAGAGAGAGAGAGCAAGAACAACATATCAACTAGACACTCATAAATCGAGCTCTCAATGGTTGGTAACACTGTAAAACGGATAGAAGATGAAGAAGCGGCATGCATCAGTAATTGGTTCGGTACGCCGTGTTTGTACGCGCTGAGATCTTCCACAACTTGGGTGGTCCTGTCGCTTCGCTCTTCACCTTCCTTGTAAAAAGGGCTATTTTCTTCTATGAATTACTTTGCTTAACATGGCAACCCTGTAGAAAGAAAAAAAAAAAGAAAGATAAAAACGGAGATGGGTAAAATAGCTTGTTGGCTAGCAATGCGAGTGATGTAATATGGCGGTCACTTAAAACAGTTTGAAAGCCGTAGCTCCTATCTCACTTCTTCTTTATCTTGTTTTCCTTCTTCATTTTTTAAACTCTACCTATCTCCACCTTACTCTGTTGGCCCAATCTACCATATACACTAAATAAAAAAAGATAGGAAAGAAAAAACAGAAAGACCGCCTCCCAGGCAAACCACTTGAAAATCGTTTCTTCCTATGGTTCTATGACCAGCTAGTATTTTTCTTTTTCTTTTTCTTTCTTTTTTACTTCAATCTTCTTTGCTTCTAAAGTTAAAAAAGAAAAACTTCACTTTCAGAATCAGAGTAGCCAGTACATTGTTTTCTCAGGTATAAACGAAACGCACATAATTTTGTCACATTGCATAGTACAAATAGAAATTAATTCGCATCTATATTAACTTAATTACCATTTTAGTAAGGTAGAAAGTTTCACTAACGATCATACAGAGATTAACTCCTTTGGTAGATATACATATCCAAGGGCGGATCCGAAGGGGGGCTACGGGGCTATAGCTTCCCCCCTGGCGCTCAGGTTTACACTGGATAAAATGGCAAATTATGGTTTAGCCCCTCCCTTGATCATATCCTGGATCCGCCATTGTACATATCTGTATTCTTTTAATGACATAGATAAATCGTAAAAGTTATTTGTTGGCAATGACACAGTGTCATCGTGAAATTTCTTCTTAAGGCCTTAAATTCTAACTTATGTAGTTCTTTTCCCATTTTCAAATATGTTTCAGATTATAGGAAACAAGCTAAAATTACCGTTCTTTACACGTTAAATATAAGGTTTGTGGGAAATGTTTGAAAAATAAATATTTGAATAGCTTTATTGACTTAGCATACGTTTCCCTGTTAGGATGTACTTTTTGATCAAAATACGTTTATAGAAACCAACTAGAACAAAGGGCTATGTTCAAATTATAAACATTTCAAGCGGTTTAGACATTTTCTCGTGGAAAGCTCCCAAGTTAATTTCGTTTTTGGATGTCTGTGTACATGCCTTAATGTGGCAAATGTTTGTTTTTTCGTATCTTGTTCAAGAAAATTATTATTGCTCAATATTGCGTGATTATAAGATAATTTATTATTATTATTATTATTATTATTATTATTATTATTATTATTATTATTATTATTATTATTATTATTATTATTATTATTATTATTATTATTATTACTATTATTTCGCCCGTATTCAGGTAACTGCCTTCGATTGTACGCCGTTTCGGTCGTATGCCGTTTCGGTTCTATGCTGTTTCTGCCCTATACCGTTTCGGTCCTATGCATGTAACTCCGAAGCCTTCCCCTCTCCTCCCTTTGTGTAAGCCAATGTGTGGCATTATACAAAGACAACTAATCAGATGCTTACAACTTTTGGTGACCTCAAGATTCAGATTTTTCTTTTCTCTCTCTCTCTCTCTCTCTCTCTCTCTCTCTCTTTCTTTTTTTTTTTACCATTTTACTTTTGTGATCGAACTATTAATATCTGAATTATACGAAAGTGTTCATTTAATATGAATGGAAAGTGGAGCGTCACGCTTTGATCTGATACAATAACCTAACCATACGGTACTACCTTTCGCCCTCCTCAAGTGATATCAGTAATTTGATTTGTATTAACATCCTTCGTGGCCGCTAAGCTATCTAAGGACGAAATGTCTACAGTTTAAAATGAAGTTTGAATCAATGAACTGCTTTCTACCGGGAATCGATTTTGATTTGAATTTAACATTCCCTTTCAGCAGCAATATGGTACGTGGATCAACAGTTTAAGGTTGGATCCGAACCACAAGAACTCGCGAGAAACTGAACCCGGGTCTCTCACGATAAAGGCACGTACGATAACCACATAGCCATGCGTGAGAATTGAACCAGGAATCTCATGCACTTATTGTTGGGGAGATCCGCATTATGTAATTTTATTCATTCACCCATTAGTTCGTATTACTAGAATGTGAAAAGATAGTCATAAGTACGGTATTTAGGCATATACTTCGTATGCGTATGCCAATTTGTCAGCGCTTGGAAAATCTTATCACCACTTGAAACACTACGAAAGAGTTTAAATGCATTATTGCAAATAGTAGGTATGAGCGTCACTGTCGGAAGAATGTGTGTCACGGTTAGAAGACATTTTGGCGTGGGAGGCCTGGGTTTGATTCCCGGCGGTGGCTCATGTGGTTCGGGTTCCACGCTAATCAGTAGATCCCGTCTCACATAGCCTCGCTGCTGAAAGGGACGTTAAACTCAAAATCAATTCAACTCTACACTATTCTATTTAGAAGTAATTTTTACCTATACTAAACTAAACCATTTGGCAAAACAGCCCTTTTTGTGGGCCTGAGTCGCTACAACGCCATCTGTTAGAGACTGGCTGAAGTACATCCAACCTAGCGACGAACAGCGCGCTGCGTCGCCCTGTTTCTAACGGTGGTTCCAACGCTCAAACCCCTAAACTATATTGACTTCATTTTTTTTTTTTTTTACTTATAGAGTACATAAACAGTAGCAGAATAAAAACACTTCCTAGCGAGATAAATATCCGTTTTTCTCGATTTGCTCAAAACCTTTGCATTATAATTTGTTCTCAGGCGACAATTGTTCAACTCGATGTCCATTCTAGAGTTATACATGTTTCATCTTTACACAATATCATGGTTACACAAAACTTATATATATATATATATATATATATATATATATATATATATATATATATATATATATATATATAAGGGCGGATCCAAGGGGGGGCTAAGGGGCTATAGCCCCCCCTTGACGCTCAGGTTTACACTGGATAAAATGGGCTTCAATTCTGCTTTACACTGGATAAAACGGCAAATTATGGTTTATCCCCTCCCTTAATCATTTCCTGGATCCGCCACTGTATATATATTAATAAATTAAGAGTTAAACATAACTCTACCCTATATTTCATTAATTGTAATGAGTACTGTCGCCGTGCTAGAACCAATAATAATAATAATATTAATATTATTATTATTATTATTAATAATAATAATAATAATAATAAATATTATTATTATTATTATTATTATTATTATTATTATTGTAAAGAGCATTACTGTACATATTATGATATTTCTCTTATGATAAAAATTCATTAGCTTCCTTAGTCGTAAAATTGTTTCAACCGGAGTAACATAGTTAATTCTACTTTCAATGCCACACACTAATTGAGTTAGCACATAGACTATGAAAACAGCCACCCAGTTATCATTTATGTGCAATTGTATAATATTGACCACACCTTGCAAGGACAGAAAATTACATTAACCACTCCACGAAAGAGATTTACTTCATCACTTGAAGCTTGGAAATGCATGACAAACTAAATTATGCAAAGAATAAAAGCGATTTTGTAATAAAGTCCATCACAAGAATTTAGGGCGTCTAATAAAAGTGGAGGACTTATTGTCTTTTACCAGTCATGCATTAAGCGTCGAAGCAATTGTTTTTTTATTTGATGATAGCTTTAAGTTCTTAATGGCTGATTCTTTTAATGGGTATGCTTACAAGTTTATAAGACATTATATCAAAATTGTCGCAGATAACAGAGGAAACAATAGAATCATGAGATCAAATATCTCTTTTTGATCTCAATACAGAGAGCTCTGTTTCGGAACACCATTTGATGTATGCAAAAGTAAACTGAGGGCTTTTCTACCTATAAAAGGCATTGGCCTGTCAGGGATAAAGCACGTTCGAGTGTTTTGTAGTAAACGCATCACTGTGCAAAAATGTTAACTTCAAATGTTAACCAATTTCAATTGAAGACGTGACTTCCATAACCACACAAGTCCAGCTGAAGAGACATTGAGAAACTCAATAAAAACTGAATATTTATTGAAAATGTGAACTTGGAAATCAGACTTTTTTCATACTTACACTTTGCTGAATAACAAATGTCACTAAGTATGAAAAAAAAATCTGATTTCCAAATTCACATTTCCAACAAATGTTCAGTTTTTATTGAGTTTCTCAACATCTCTTCAAGCTGGACTTGTGCGGTTATGGAAGTCACGACTTTAATTCACGAATTCCAGTTTTAGACTCTTCCAAACTTAACAATTGATATCAACTTCAATAAACAGAGAAATTGGTCTTATTAATTGAGTTGAGTGGAAGTGATTGGATGAATGATAAACTATGAACTATCGTAGCTAACAATCTCTCATTGATTTCCCTAACTACACTGGGCCTCGATTCCCTAATACTAGCGCCATACCAATTCCTAAAATAACTAGAAAATGGAGCAAAGGTGGCAAAATTTTCTCTCGGCGACAAAAACCGATCACTGTTTCTTCAGCATTACTATTCATTTATCAAAAGGAAAGACACTGTCGAAAGTTATCATTGATCTCGGTGACAAATAGATGCTTCTCGGAATATACGTTGCTTTGCCTCGAGTCCAAAGGCTTGTATATATCTAATTGAAAACAAGTTTTCTTTACGTAACGATCTCATTCAGACATTCCAAAATGTTCAATAATCGGGTAAAGTTCTACGACACGTTCACAAAAACTGTTGGTGATTTGAGAGTTCCGTCTTTAGACTCGGGGTATCAGAAAGTAAATCTTCAGATTCTGAACATAAAACAGCAAGCACGACATCAGTCTTTCGTCAACGGAGGAGAGAGTATTTGTAATTCAGACTCTGCAGTCAAACCTCCACCTCGAGAAACACCCCGCACAACTACAATTAGAATAAACCAATTTGATCGTGTGTCTGTATTCTACAACAGTTTATTCAATTCAAAAAGCTTCCAAGTCACATTCATGTTGTGACTTCAATCCGTTTGCACGAATTAATCACTGCTGGAACTTTCACTGTGATCTTTGTTGTTGACTGTTATGTTAACATGTTACAAGCGATAGCAGCATCAGTCAATTATCATGCTTTACTTTCGTGTGCATTCGTGTGTAGGGATGCTTAGTTAACAAAGGCTGGAATTGTGAAACTTAAATGGAATAAATTTACTTCACTGTGATATCATTACTCCATTTACACTGCGAAGGCGGGATGCAAGAGCATTAGTGCTTAGTCACCTGCGACAAAAGACGAGCAATAAGATGAATTTAATACAAATTCAAAATCGTTCTACAATGAAAATGATTGTGAATAATTTCCGCGATTTCCTCAGGATTTTTTTTTTTTTTTTTTAATCGAAAGAGTATAGGACAATGTAAGTCTACATTTAAGCTGATTTTCAATAATGGTGTCACATCTTAAAGTTATAATCCTAACTGAAGACATTCTTGAGCTTCGTGCTTTTCTAGCTTACGAAATAATATTTGTAAATAAAATTCCCAATATCTCAGCTTAAGGGACTTATTCGCTATGAATAATGCTCTTTTGATTAGCAGACAAGCGTAATATACATCAGAAATTTTGAGTTCGTTGCATAATTTTTTACCAAGTTTTTTTTTCTCAAGTTCGTATCCCATTTCTGTGTTTTTACACTCACAAACTGTGTAAGTAAATGAGCGCCTTATGAGAGTACTGTTAAGTACTTGCCTTATGAAAATACAGTCGAATCTCAGCCGACGGAACAAGTCCCGATCACATGTTCCCCGATCCTAGTTTAAATGTTATTATATTACCCGCTTTCATGGATCTCAAGTGCAGCGAAAGGGTTCTCATACATTCTAGATGACATTAAGAAAAAATACGTCAAGAATTTTGTACTAATTTTACAAAATGATAGGAGAACTTTTCGAGACGCGACAAGAAAGATTTTTTCGAGAATGCGTTCGAGATTTTTTTACAAAACTTACGAGACGAGGCGGTAGAACTTTTTTTTTCTTATCTTGTCTCATGGGCAACACGGGACCCACGGAAGGTAGGAAATCTAGGGTTTGACTCCTACTACGAGAACATCGAATGAACTGACAAAAGACGAAAAAATACTAGTCAATGAAATTATTATTATTATTATTATTATTATTATTATTATTATTATTATTAATAATAATAATAATAATAATAAAAATATTTCTTGGTGTTCGCGAAATAATTTGTGCCCAGATGGTCAACGTTCAGGAAATTGTTGCGTGATCAGCGCATCGAATTCCAACACCGTATTTTCTATTACGGTGCCAGAGCCAGAAGTCTTAAACCGGAGGTATTCACTTTTAAATTAAAGTATCTCCCGAATTGCCTCACGACGGTGGGTTAATAAGGCTAAGTCTGCACCCACCGGTAATAGAATCCAAATTTGTGTGCACTACAAATGCGAGTGTTAAGCTTTTTGTTGCATGAGATAATAATAATAATAATAATAATAATAATAATAATAATAATAATAATAATAATAATAATAATAATAATAATAATAATAATAATAATAATAATAAAGCAGGAAATTAATGAAGTGTTAATGAAACATTCTAAAACAGTTTTTTAAATAAATCTTTATCCTTCAGAGGTAATTATAGAGTATTTTGCTTGCTGTGCAAGTAAAACCTGTTACATTCAACGCTGTTTTGCAGTCTGGTGTTTTTGTTATCGTCACGTCTTTTTCCTTTTTTTTTAAAAAAAAAAAGGAGGTTAAGAAGTTTGTAGTTTATAATTATATAATTATTAATATGAATACTTTGTAGAAGACATCAGCTGGCAACATTTATATTTCTTGAAGGGAAAAAATATGTGGTTGTGAAAGATTAAAAAAAAAAAGTTTTATTTTACGTTGTATTGTTTTCTTCTTCATTTGTTTTGACAAAATCATCTCTTCTCTTCTTGGAGGCGTTTCTTTCTTGCCTATTTTTGTTCAATTTTGGAAATACGCCCTTTAGCATTTGTTATTTTCAATAAGAAAGAATTTGCGAAGAAGCAACATATAATAACTACGAAAAAGAAGCCATTTAAGAAAAAATCAATAGAAAATATTATATAATATCAGAACAACTTCTGGTAAACCAAAGAAAAACGTAAACACATAGCACATGCCATTGTGCCTCCGTTCAGAAAGGAAAAACAAGCTTCAAAGTTGGCCAGAAGTCTTACTTCCCTTTTGGTAATATGCAAAAGCGTGTAAGAAAAAAAAATCAAAAGCCACATGCCTGAAAAATTAAATATGTCCGGTAAACCACAAATCGATTGGCTGCAAGTATATTCGTCGAAAAGAGTATTGTGAACAGAGACACATGCCAAATTGCCAAATACCGGGGAGGCAATTTAATTCACAAAACACAGGTGGTGTGCATGCAACGTAAAGGCGCACGCGAGTCTTTACTAGTACAATACATTTTCACTTCAGGCTTAAGAGGTAAATTTATAGTAACTTATTAACCTAGGTAAGTTTTCCATATTTTACTATTGTTTACGAAAATTCTAATAGTTTCTGTTAGTATTACTCACGGGATGAGACGAGAAATAAGTCTAGTCTCGTCTCGATTCTCAAATAATTCTTTCTAGGCTAGTCTCAGAAAATTTTCTCGTTTCGGTTTGTAAATTTGTCTGCAATATTCATGCCTTAAATGCTTCTTCTTAATTTCATTTGAAAGTGGGCTCAAGAAAGTTGTGATATAACAACATTTAAACATAATAACATTTACTATTCAAGAATACTCTGACTTGTGTATCTTTAAAACGTTAATAATTGGTCTTCATTCTGTTTGTACAATCACTTTATCTATTTAATAGTTCTTATGCTTATGAATCATGAAATATTAAAATTGTGCTTGAGACCTATTACTTACGTGAGCTAGGTTGTCCACAAGACTCGTCAAATTTTTCTCGCCTAGTCTCGAAGCAGTGGCGGATCTAGAAGGTAAAAACGGGGGGGGGGGACCAGACAGATCCCAGGCTATGATAGATATATCATGAGATTACTATAAACTTCCAAAAATTTACAAATAGGGGCATATTACCTTAAATTATTTTTGCCACTCAAAAAACTGAGATCCGCCACTGCCTCGAAGTTAGAAAGCGCACTTCTCGTCTCGTTATCGATATACGAATCGAGATGAGATGAGAAATCTCGTCTCATGGATAACTAGTTTCTATTATACAGGGTGAGTCAAAATTATGCTCCCGATTTATTATTATTATTATTATTATTATTATTATTATTATTATTATTATTATTATTATTATTATTATTATTATTATTATTATTATTATTATTATTATTTCTTTTGCTTTTAAGAACATGTATGTAAACAGAGCTTACATACACTGATTTATCGGGAATAATTTAGTTTCCGGGGGTGGGGTGTAATCAGCAACGAAACATATACAATCTATATATCAATCGATTCAGCTTGACAAAACAAATCGATCGATACCAAATTTAACTACTTCCGGTTTAATTAGCCTAATTTGGTTCCCGAAGGTGGGATATAATCAGCAACGAAATATATACAATCTATATATATATATATATCAATCGATTCAGCTTGACAAAATAAATCGATCGATACCAATTTTAACTACTTCCGGTTAACCACATCCAGTTTAATTAGCCTAATTTAGTTTCCGGGGGTGGGGTATAATCAGCAACGAAACATATACAATCTATATATCAATCGATTCAGCTTGACAAAACAAATCGATCGATACCAATTTTAACTACTTCCGGTTAACCACATCCGGTTTAGTTAGCCTAATTTAGTTTCCGGGGGTGAGGTATAATCAGCAACGAAACATATACAATCTACATATATATCGATTCAGCTTGACAAAACAAATCGATCGATACCAAATTTAACTACTTCCGGTTAACTGCTTCCGGTTTACTGAGCCTAATTTAGTTTCCGGGGTGGGGTATAATCAGCAACGAAACATATACAATCTATATATCAATCGATTCACCTTGACAAAACAAATCGATCGATACCAAATTTAACTACTTCCGGTTAACCACTTCTGGTTTAATTAGCCTAATTTAGTTCCCGAAGGTGGGGTATAATCAACAACGAAATATATACAATCTATATATCAATCGATTCAGCTCGACAAAACAAATCGATTGATACCAAATTTAACTACTTCCGGTTAACCACTTCTGGTTTAAATAGCCTAATTTAGTTCCCGAAGGTGGGGTATAATCAACAACGAAATATATACAATCTATATATCAATCGATTCAGCTTGACAAAACAAATCAATCGATACCAATTTTAACTACTTCCGGTTAACCACATCCGGTTTACTGAGCCTAATTTAGTTTCCGGGGGTGAGGTATAATCTGCAACGAAACACACACAATCTATATATTAATCGATTCAGCTTGACAAAACAAATCGATCGATGCCAAATTTAACTACTTCTGGTTAACTGCTTCCGGTTTACTGAGCCTAATTTAGTTTCCGGGGGTGAGGTATAATCATCAACGAAACATACACAATCTATATATCAATCGATTCAGCTTGACAAAACAAATCGATTGATATCAAGTTTAACTACTTCTGGTTATCTGCTTCCGGTTTACTGAGGCTAATTTAGTTTCCGGGAGTGGAGTATAATCAGCAAATAAACATATACAATCTATATATCAATCGATTCAGCTTGACAAAACAAATCGATCGATACCAAATTTAACTACTTCCGGTTTAATTAGCCTGATTTATTTTTCGGGGGTGGGGTATAATCAGCAACGAAATATATACAATCTATATATCAATCGATTCAGCTTGACAAAACAAATCGATCGATACCAAATTTAACTACTTCCGGTTAACTGCTTCCGGTTTAATTAGCCTAATTTAGTTTCCGGGGATGGGGTATAATCAGCAACGAAACATATACAATCTATATATCAATCGATTCAGCTTGACAAAACAAATCGATCGATACCAATTTTAACTATTTCCGTTTAACCAAATCCGGTTTATTGAGCCTAATTTAGTTTCCGGGGGTGAGGTATAATTAGCAACGAAACATATTCAATCTTTATATCAATCGAGTCAACTTGACAAAACAAATTGATCGATGCCAAATTTAACTACTTCCGATTAACCACTTCCGGTTTACTGAGCCTAATTTAGTTTCCGGGGTGAGGTATAATCAGCAACGAAACATATACAATCTATATATCAATCGATTCAGCTTGACGAAACAAATCGATCGATACCAAATTTAACTACTTCCGTTTAACCACTTCCGGTTTATTTAGCCTAATTTATTTCCCGGGGGTGGGGTATAATCAGCAACGAAACATATATAATCTATATATCAATCGATTCAGCTTGACAAAACAAATTGATCAACATGAAATTTAACTACTTCCGGTTTAATTAGCCTAATTTAGTTTCCGGGGGTGGGGTATAGTCAGCAACGAAACATATACAACCTATATATCAATCGATTCAGCTTGACAAAACAAATCGATCGACACCAAATTTAACTACTTCCGGTTAACCACTTCCGGTTTACTGAGCCTAATTTAGTTTCCGGGGGTAGGATATAATCATCAACGAAATATATACAATCTATGTATCAATCGATTCAGCTTGACCAAGCAAATCGATCGATACAGATTTTAACTTCTTCCGGTTAGCATTATTTGTTTCGCCCTTTTTTCTTTGTGTTTTATCTCATTTTTACTTTTTGTAAGAAATGCTTTTAAATAAATATAAATCTCATAAACTTAACTAAGAAAGTCGTGTGCCTTCAAAGAAACAAATGTTTTGGGGACAACTGTTAAACAATAATATGAGCACGTTCTTTGCAACGTCAACATTTAAGAATTATTTTATCTATTGTTTTTATTGAAATTTTTTAAAAAAATTAAAGATCTGTGTATTGGCTCACCCAACTTTTACTTTTAAATAACCTTTAAGATTTTTTCGAAATTAAATATTCTTTTCTTTTGAAGCCACTCAATAAGAAAGGAAAAATAAACAATTTGGTTGAGTTTTGAATCGAAATCTAAATGCAGAAAAAGTAGTGTGAAGACCAGTGTGATGTTGACCACCAAATATATCTTCAAACGTATTTTTTTGTGTTTTGAAAAAGGGATTTTTATCTTCAAAACAATCAACAGCAGATAAGTCTCTCTTTCTATTTTTCCATACAAACAAAAAAAGAATTCTCTTCAAAATAACCAATAACAAATAATTAGCTTTTGCTTTGATTCGAAATATGACGGTGTTACCAGTGTGCACACTAAAATATGGTTGTGTTAATTCAACTCAATTTTAACACAGAGCAGTGGTTCCAGCGTGACTACCAGTATACGGTGTTAGTTCAACACATATGCCGCAGTGTTAGCGTTTAACACAAGGGGTGTGTTACGTCTTTAACACACAACCGGTGTTGAGCCGTGCCGTAAGCGTTAATGAACCACAAAATTACTCCTCCAAAATATGTTAAATCGCCTATATGCGTAATGTGTTTACATTATGCTGAGTCTAAAAAAACACTTTAAACAAGTAAAAAAATGTACTCCAGTGGCGGAGGGGGGGTGGGCACGAAAAACCTACCTCTCAATTACTAGCCGCGTGCTCTTCCGACTTGGCCACGAAGGCGATGAAGAATACTGAAGTTTGCTAATCAGATTGCTCCTTTAAGCCGCGTATATTCGACGATAACCGTTCGGGATAAGATAAAATCTGCTCGCCATGTAGACCTAATTCTATAACAAAATGATGACTGTCTATTTACTTTATTTTATAGTTTTTCCATATTCACTTTCAAATGATCGGCGCTAGTTGCCATCTAATAAATTTGATGCGTTTGTTGCTTCTAGTACACAATCGCTTAGAAAAAGAAGCAATAAATGCATCAAATGTGGGAGATGAATTTATAACACCTAAATGGCACATGTCTAGCACGTCTTGTGCTGTTAGTTTTTTTTTTTTTTTTTTTTTTTTTTTAGAAACATTACCTAAAACAATTGAAGACACATCGCGCGCTTTGCATTTTGAAATTTTGCGTATACCTGGATTTGTTTAAGTATTTCTTTCTACTGTGTTTGTCTATAGCTTCAATTCATAAGCCTTTATAATTAGATGCCCAACATATTTGGCAATCACGCAGAAAACAACACCGAAGATTCTACACTTGTGTTAATTTAACACACAGGTTGTGTGTCATTTCAACTACGGGCATTTGACACACAACTCCAAATGGAGAGTGAGTTGTTCTAACCACTTGTTTGTGTTATATTTTAACATAATCGTGTTAACACATAGGCATGTCGTTAAAATAACACAGCGATTTTTTACAGTGTGAAGTTTCGTCACCCATTTCTATTGTAAACACTTTTTATGTTTTTCGAAAACTGTTTTTTCTTCAAAATAATTAACAATCGAACATAAAACAATTGATTTTGGTTTTCAATCGAAATTTGTAAGTAGAGGGATCTGGCTAAATTTGGCCACATCTTAACTTTATTTTGTAAATATCTTCTTACTATTTTCGAAACAAGCTATATTTTTTTCTTCAAATCAATTAATACGAAACAGAAAACAAATTATTGGCTTTACTTTTAAAATAAAATTTGAAAGTATTGGAGATGTCAGTGTGAAGTTGCCTCGGAACTCCCTCGATTATTGAATAAATATCTCATTACGTTTTTCGAAACAAACGATTTTTACTTCAAAACAATCAATAACAAACGAAAAACAAACTCTTGACTTCGTTTTAGAATCAAAATTTGAAAGTAAGAGTGGCCAGTGTGAAGTTGCTCTCCCAACTGTACTTTGTAACCCTTACGTTTTTTTTTTTTTGAAACATTTTTTTTCTTCAAAACAATCAATATCAAACGAAACACAAATGATTGGCTTCGATTTCGAATCGATATTTGAAAGTACAGGGACAGTGTAAAGTTATCCTTCCCCCTCAACTTTATTTTGTAAATATCTCTTTATTTTTTCGAAACAAACGAGTTTTTCTTTAAAACAATCAATAACAAAAGATTTTGATATCGAATCGAAATTTGAAAGCAAGAGCTAACTTTACGTAGATGTAACTACATAACCGAAATAAAAACATCGAAATTCTTAATGTTCTCTGTTCATGTAATGCTTTTTCATGTTTCTGTTTTGTTCTTAAGCAAGAAGGCGTGCTAACTAACTAACTCTATGGACTATAAAGGCTAAAAGTTGAATGCTACATTCACAAAAACTCTCCATTCACTTCTCTCCTTAGACAACAGGATCCAGTTTCTACTTTATACTCCAATCTTGCGAGATCCGTCTTAATATTGTCCTCCTATCTTCACCTAGGATCTTCCTATTGGTCTTTCTCCAATTGGATTTCCAGTCAAAACTTTCAAACTACTCCTACTTTCTTCCATTCTGGCTACATGACCTGCCCAATTGAGCTACCTAGATTTCATAACTTTAACAATGTTCGGTAAACAATATAAGTTATGCAGTTCTTCGTTATGAAATTTCCGCCATTTCCCATTCCTGTCGTTCTTGGAACCGAATATTCACCTAGGGATTTTATTCTCCAATACTCTGTCTGTGTTCTTCTCTCAGAGTAAGCGACCAGTTTCAAAACCATACAGTACAACAGGATTTATTATCTACTACAGAATTCTTGAAGATAAAAGATTCTGATCTGAATAATAACACAAATTCCCTGCTTTCAGTCGAGATCTTATTTCTTCGTAGATATCGTTTCGGTCTGTTAATATTGATCCTACCCTAACAGCACAATTATATAGCAGGGATATGCCTATCATGTTCCCTCAGGTACATGGAAATGTGCCCAGTATGTGCCTTATGTACCTGTGAGAGAGAAACCACATGGATGGCAAGTGATAATCACAGTCTATGTCCGCCTCTAAGCACATGCCTCATATGTACCTGGGAAACTTACCTAGTATGTTCCAAGTAGGTTCCCCATGCCGCAAGCATTAATGAACCACATAATTATTCACCCAAAATATGTTAAATCGCCTATATGCGTAATATGTTTACATTAAGGTGAGTCTAAAAAACACTTTAACCAACTAAAAAAAATGTGCCTCAGGGTGGGCGTGAATCACCAACCATTTGATTACTAAGCGCGTTCTCTTCCGACATGGCCACGAAGTCGATGGGGGAAAATGTTGCTTGTAGAGGGATAAATCCTTGAGGTCTTTTTAATTTGGCTAATCAGAGTGTTGTTGTAACTCTGTATATTCGACGATAACCATTTGGGATCAGATAAAATCCGCTCGCCATGTAATTTTATAACAAAATGACCCGCTTCTTTTCACTTTATTTCATGGTTCTTCCATTTTCACTTTCAAATGACCGGCGACAGTTGGCATCTAAAAAAAACAATTCTTTATCCCTAACTACGAAAATAATTAACTGTTCACATATGTATGAAAGATTCATCTTAATTTTTATTCATCAGTTATGTCATTTCTTTCTTCTACATTTATCTCCCAAATTTCATGCATATGTTGCTACTTTTTTCTAAGCGATTGTGTACTAGGACAGAGAGTGGAACAAAAAGCACGAGAAACCGTTACATGGTTCTGTGCATGAGCAAATGCGAAGAGCTGACTGTCATTCGTGTGTCGCTGCAGATATCAATTATGTCATAAGTATCTCAAAAAGTATGCACCTAAGGTAAGTACCTCGAACATAAAAGATATGTGTCCCAAGTGACGATATAAAAACAAATGATTATCACAGTGATAAACAGAGCCAGGTATATAAATGCTACATTTGTGGTACATGGTCGCAAATATCAATTAGGTGTAACAAGCACCTAAAACTTTAGCTAGCTGAAGTACATACTTAACACATGAATACCGGGTACCTAAAAAGTTGCTGAGACACCTAAATGACACGTGCCTAGCACATCTTGTGCTCGTATGTTACATATTTGAAAGTATCCACTTTATTGAAAGAATTCCTTGAATTTTGACATTTCCATAACCCGACCCCAGAAACTAAATTAGGCTTAGTAAACGAGCACTGGTTAACCGGAAGTAGTTAAATTTGGTATCGATCGATTTGTTTTGTTAAGCTGAATCGATTGATATCTATATTGTATATGTTTCGTTGCTGATTATACCCCACCTCCGGAAACTAAATTAGGCTAATTAAACTGGAAGTAGTTAAATTTGGTGTCGATCGACTTGTTTTGTCAAGCTGAATCGATTGATATATAGATTGTATATGTTTCGTTGCTGATTTTACCCCACCCCCGGAAACTAAATTAGGCTAATCAAACCGGAAGTGGTTAACCGGAAGTAGCTAATTTAGTATCGATCGATTTGTTTTGTCAAGCTGACGATTGATATATAGATTATAAATGTTTCGTTGCTGATTACACCCCACCCCCGGAAACTAAATTAGGCTAACTAAACCGGAAGTGGTTAACCGAAAGTAGTTAAAATTGGTTTCGATAGATTTGTTTTGTCAAGCTGAATCGATTGATATATAGATTGCATATGTTTCGTTGCTGATTATACCCCATCCCCAGAAACTAAATTAGACTAATTAAACCGGAAGTGGTTAACCGGAAGAAGTTAAATTTGGTATCGATAGATTTGTTTTGTTAAGCTGAATCGATTGATATCTATATTGTATATGTTTCGTTGCTGATTATACCCCACCCCCGGAAAATAAATTGGGCTACTTAAACCGGAAGTAGTTAAATTTGGTATCGATCGATTTGCTTTGTCAAGCTGAATCGATTGATATATATATATATATATATATATATATATATATATATATATATATATATATATTGTATATATTTCGTTGCTGATTATACCCTACCTCCGGAAACTAAATTAAGCTAATTAAACCGGAAGTGGTCAACCGGAAGTAGTTAAATTTGGTATCGATCGATTTGTTTTGTCAAGCTGAATCGATTGATATATAGATTGTATATGTTTCGTTGCTGATTATACCTCACCCCCAGAAACTAAATTAGGCTCAGTAAACCGGAAGCAGTTAACCGGAAGTAGTTAAATTTGGTATCGATCGATTTGTTTTGTCAAGCTGAATCGATTGATATATAGATTGTATATGTTTCGTTGCTGATTATACCCCACCCCCGGACACTAAATTAGGCTAATTAAACCGGAAGTGGTTAACCCGAAGTAGGTAAATTTGGTATCGATCGAGTTGTTTTGTCAAGCTGAATGGATTGATATATATAAAAATTGTATATATTTCGTTGGTGATTATACCCTACCTCCGGAAACTAAATTAAGCTAATTAAGCCGGAAGTGGTCAACCGGAAGTAGTTAAATTTAGTATCGATCGATTTGTTTTGTCAAGCTGAATCGAATAATATATAGATTGTATATGTTTCGTTTCTGATTATACCCCACCCCCCGGAAACTAAATTAGGCTCAGTAAACCGGAAGTGGTTAACCGGAAGTAGTTAAATTTGGTATCGATCGATTTATTTTGTCAAGCTGAATCGATTGATATATAGATTGTATATATTTCGTTGTTGATTATACCCCACCTCCGGGAACTAAATTAGGCTAATTAAACCGGAAGTGGTCAACCGGAATAGTTAAATTTGGTATCGATCGATTTGTTTTGTCAAGCTAGATTGATTGATATATAGATTGTATATGTTTCGTTGCTGATTATACCCCACCCCCGGAAACTAAATTAGGCTAATTAAAACCGGATGTGATTAACCGGAAGTAGTTAAAATTGGTTTCGATCGATTTATTTTGTCAAGCTGAATCGATTGATATATATATAGATTGTATATATTTCGTTGCTGATTATACCCCACCTCCGGGAACTAAATTAAGCTAATTAAATCGGAAGTGGTCAACCGGAAGTAGTTAAATTTGGTATCGATCGATTTGTTTTGTCAAGCTGAATCGAATAATATATAGATTGTATATGTTTCGTTGCTGATTACACCCCACCCCCGGAAACTAAATTATTCCCGATTTATCAACACAAAAAGTTTTTTTTTTCACAGATTATAAATGTTCAACATGCGATCCACGAGTCACACGATTTACACGACAAACATCTAGTCTATGATAAAGTTCCTGCCACACTCTTTGTAGCAAGTCATGGTCGATATCGGCCACAGCTGCAGTGATGCACTCATGCAGTTCAACCGCAGTTGTATCAAGTGGCTAGGCACAAATACCCTAAATTTTCCACAGATATGCCGCTGATCTTGCAAAACGGACTTAGTCACATGAAAATCAAGCACACAGAACGAAGAAATTGCCTCCTGGTGGACATCCATATAACTACATCTCAGCAATAGAAGGAGAACAAAAACTTTTTGAGACTATACTCCATATATATATATATATATATATATATATATATATATATATATATATATATATATATATATATATATATATATATATATATATATATATATATATATATATATATATATATATATATATATATATAATTATTATTATTAAAAATATTTGTCCTTCATTTCATTTTTCTCTTTAAAAAGAAAAGAAAAATCGATCATAATGACAGTCTCCATATTCCACACGATCCGATGTTAATCGAACTTGATATGCGACTTGATATACTTAGTATGTATTTGAAACGCTTTCCTCTGTGCAGACTTCTTCGTGGCCGAATTATTGGCCATTAAAGATGAGAACTCGTCCTATCCGATTTTGGCCAAATTTGGCATGGAAGTAGATCTTGCGAATGTTGAGTACGTGCGCCATCTTTGATCTTAACCCATTCACTTATATGGAGAACTATTCTAGTATTTTCTTTGAAATGAAATGGAATTTTAATGGTTTTATTTTACTGATTTTTTCTCTAATTTTTTGTTCTTTTAAAAATAATATTAAAAGTAATTTAATTTGATTTGATTTTGAGTATAGCGTCCCATTCAGCAGCGGGGCTATATGAGACGTGAACCTACAGCTTAAGGTGGAATCCGAAACATATGAGTTTCCGACCTACGATTAAAACGCAAAAAAGTAACATTTTTCTATTTGCACACACAAAGGAGGACGGGGGCATGACCCTCAAAAATTGTACAAATTAGATAAAACTTGCAAAATTTATTTTACCTAACGTCCTGGGAACAGAAATTACTTTAAAATTTTCTTCTATCACTGTTTACAAGCAGAGAGGGACATATTCGCCCCATATAAAATTCTATGGTTCGGTTATTAAGTCTAGCCTAAAAGGAGTTAAGCGATTGTAACGAAACTTGCAGGATTCAATTATCTTCGGCCTACGATTAAAACATAAAAAAAAAAAAAAACCTCTACTTGCACAAACAAAGGGGAACGGGGGGATGACTAAAAAAATGTCCATTTTGGATAAAATTTGCAAAATTTATTCTACCTAACGTTCTAAAAACAGAAATATTTTTTATTTTTTCTATCCCAGTTAGAGGAAGCACAGGGGCATATTCCCCCATAAAACCATATGGTTCAGCTCTTTGGTTTACAATTAAAATGTGAGAAAAATAACACTTTATGTTTGCACACATAAAGGGAAACGGGTGCATGACAATCAAAAATTGTACAAATGGGATAAAACTAGCAAAATTTATTTCATGTAACGTCCTGGGAACAGAAATAAGTTTTCAATTTTGTAAATTCTCATTTTGAGAGCGCAGAGGGAGCATATTTCCTCATAAAATCCTATAGTTCGGCTCTGGGATATAGCCTACAAGAAATGTCTGCTCCATCTAAATAGGGATAGAAAAATTAAAAAAAAATATTTCTGTTCCCAGGACGGTAGGTAGAATAAATTATGAAAGTTTTATCCAATTTGGATAAGTCATGCCCCCGTCCCCCTTTGTGCTAGCAAATAGAAAATGTTATTTTTTCGCGTTTTAATTGTAGACCAAAGAGCTGAACCATATGATTTTATGGGGGAATATGCCCCCTTTGCTCACTCTAAGTGGGATAGAAATAAATGAAAAATATTTGTTTTAGAACGTTAGATAGAATAAATTTTATCCAAAATGGACTTTTTTTTTAGTCATCCACCCGTTTCCCTTTGTGCAAGTAGTTTTTTTCTTTTTCTTTTTCTTTCTTTCTTTCTTTCTTTCTTTCTTTTTTTTTTTTTTTAAATCGTAGGGCGAAGATAATTGAATCCTGCAAGTTTCGTTACAATCGCTCAACTCCTAGGCTAGACTTAAGAGCCGAACCTCAAAAGCCGAACGATTACCAAAATAAGTAAGTAGATAAGGGTGATCGACCAGACTTCGTTCCAGTGTTTTGCTGAAGATATTTGTGAAACTGACTGGCTGGTAGGAGCTTATGTGAGTAGATTCTTTATATAGCTGTAGGAATGTCATTATTTTGGTAGAAAAGGTAGAAAGGTTATTTTGGTTCTATTCATAAGGTAGAAAAAAAAAACTGTTGTGAGAATACCAATATAAAGCTGACAGTGATTCAAGTAAACGTAATTCAACTATTTTTTTTTTTGCCATATATATATATATATATATATATATATATATATATATATATTTGCCGTTTACCCGGTTAAAGGGTTTTGCTGTTTCTTCGGGGAAGTGATTTATATGCATTTTGGACTTTATAATATTATAGTGGGTCTATGGGATTTTTCTTTATTCATTAATAATTAAATAATTTATACATACATTCAATACTGATAATGATTAATCAAGGGAACGATAACTAAACAATAACAATAATAACAAAAGGTGCACAAAACGAATATATAAGATGATAGGTGCACAATGAGAAAATAAGTGAAAAATAGAACAATATTATATATATGCATATAGGCTAATAAAGGGAAAAAGCGGTGACGAAGCAGAAAACATAATATATTAACTGAAAGGACGATATGATGAAATGATAATGAATGAATTGCACTAGTCGCCACATCACGAGGTTTTGTTAGTGGACAGATGCAGGTTATCTTCTGTTCCTGGGGCCACTCAGGAACTGATGAAGACCGGGGAGGCCCATATTAGTTGGTAATCACTGTGCGTATGATGGATAAACATGAGGTGATAGATGACGTGGATGATGTATGTCAAAGATCTCTGGGTCTCTAGTGGCAGAGTCCAATTGGAGGCGATATAGTGTCATATAGTGTTGCAGCGGAGAGTCGATGTATCGTGGTGGTGCATCGTTATCTCTATTGTAGCGTATAATGTCCTGTAGCATTACATGGTGTAACTCAAACCGAGTAGTAATGGGTGATATCAATAAAAATAAGTAACTACTCCTGAGAAGTCCTGCTCGAGAATCGGAGTAACTACACCTGGAGTAATCTCCTCCCTCAATTTCGTATCAATAAAACAAGCCACTACTCAGGTCTAGTCTGCTCCAGATTTATGAACGTTTACTCGCGCTTCCTCTGCACGTAGCACTAAGTCGTATCAATAAAAGAAGTGATTACTCATTTCTCCCATTCATCGCACAGTCATTTCGTTGTTTTTAACCTGTGGCGTAGTGTCTTAAAAGCCATGAAACGGGCAAGTAGCAACGATAGCTTCAATCAAAGTGCATTTGTGGATATTCTAAAAGAGTTACCAGTGGTACTTTCAAAAGTCACAGCTATCAGAAAGTAAACGAAGGAAAGCCGAAACTTTGAAGGTAATTACAGTGAAATGCAACGAAATATCAAATACATCTACGACTGAGACACAAATTCAAAAGAGAATCTTTAATATTCGAGCGAGAATAAAACAAAAATAAAAAAGAAAAAATAAAAAAAAAACGGGAAAGAAGTAATACTGAAACCATGGGAATGAACCTATTTGAGCTGATGGATGTTGATTGGAATCCAGCAATATCAAGATTAACACGACAAGCGCATATCACGTGTTGTCCAAGGTCTTTGTAGATTGTTTGGCTTTAAGAACGAAATCAAACACTTGGCTCCTTTGTTTTCTTTTTAAAAAAGTCCAGCCACCCACGTCATAAATCACGTCCATCTGATTGCATTTTCCACACCATACGTGTCCCCTTTCGCCTTGACATAAACAAAATACATTCTCATGTATACACCCTTTCTATCAACGTTGAGTTCAGTTGATTATTAGTTTAACGTCCTTTTCAGTAGCGTGCCTATATGAGACAGAACCCACTGATTAACGTGGAATCCAAACCACATGAGCTCCTGCCGGGAATCGAACGCGGGTCTCCTATGCCAAAGGCATGTACGCTAACCACTTAGCAACAAAATAGCTCTTCCTATTAACGTATTACTCTCCAAAATACTAGGTTTCTTTAATGCCACTTGTGTATAGTCAAGTGCTCCGATAGCACCCGGAAATGTATATTGTTCTTGCCACTTTGCCTTTGCTGTTTGTATATTACGCACACTTCCGGAAACAATCCATTTTCAGGTAGGCATAGACAATACTTTGAGCCACACCAGAATCCCCTGACATTCCGACCTGGAGTCCCGGATCACTCACGTAACGCAAGAAAACCAAGGGCACCGATTTCTCTGTAAATTTGGGGGGGAGGGCATTCAGATGCAGAAGGTATATATATCAGGATTTTAAGACAAATTGCACTCTAATTATGCCAAATATTGTATATTCATAAATACAATAGGGGGCCCACATGAGCTTTGGGGGGCCCGAGCCCCCTGGCCCCCACAGGATCGGTGCCCTTGAAGAAAACCCGCATCTTTTCATTACGTAGTCCACCACCCCGAATTTCGGTTGATTCTCCTTAAAAAATGTTGTGCTAATCACTACATTTTCTTTCATAAACTTACAATGCTTTTTGTAATCTCCATTTCCAACATTTCTATGCAGTTTATAAGTTTTTCTACGTAGTAAAACAATCATATACTCTGCCATATTTCGCACGGAGTCACCTATTTAGCTTGCTCCACAAATCTGGAGAAGTTACTAGCATCACAGAGGAGTCTTTGATTTTTATTGATATCAAACGCGTAGTAGTTACTCGGCTCGAGAATAGAGGTGTGGTTACTTCAAAAGGGCGGGGCTTCTTCGAGGTCAGCCGAGACGACTAGTGCTCAGTTCTCTTTTTATTGATACCAATGCGAGTAACTACTTCAAAATTGGGCGTAATGAGTAACTTCTCCGTTTTATTGATATCGCCCAATGTATCGGGTTCGAAGCTGCTCCAAGTGTGGGAGTAAGGACGGAAAATCGATAAGATCGTACAGGAGCCTAGTTGGACTTGGTAACCTGATTCTATACACTAACCGTAAGGCATGTCTCTTCATGATACACAATTTTTGATAATATTTATCAGATGCAGAGACCCAAACCGTGTGGCCATATGTTAAGGTACTTCGCATGAAGGCTTTTTAGGTATGTAGTACCGTAGAGGGTTGTAAGCCCCAGCTTGTACCAACTAGCCTTTTAAGCAAATTGAGTCGATTTTGAGCCTGGATGACAACCTTCTTAAGATGTGGGATCCAAGATAGTTTACTGTCAAAGACGATACCAAGGTAAGTCAGAGTCGAATGAACCGGAACTGGTGTATGCTCAACATGAAGGCGTAGTAAAGTCGGGTTACGGTACACTCTGGAGCGTCGTCCTGCTGGTAAAAATACAATTGATTGTGTCTTCACAGAGTTAATACTCAGTCTCCATATGTTACACCAGTCGACAAATCTATCAATAGCAGTTTGCATAAGGCGATTAATTTGCTGAATAGTACGGGCTGTTGAAAGAAAAGCTGTATAGTCAGCAAACTGATAAATTTGGATATTGGCTGGTAATCTGAGATTGGCAACGTATAAGAGATAGAGGAGAGGCGACAAAGACGAACCTTCAGGTACTCCAGAGTGTAAGAAGATTGGATGAGAAAGAGCGCTGTTTATGGATATGTATGCCAGACGTCCTGTTAAGAAGGAATTGACTAAGCGTATGTAGGAAATAGGTAATAGATAGTGATGTAGTTTATAAATAAGCCCAGGATGCCAAACTTTATCAAACGTTTTCTCGAGATCAAATGTGACTAAACAAGAAGGAAAACCCCGGTTATATTGATTATAAACGGTCGTGGTAAGGCGTAATAGCTGATCTATAGTACTAAAATGAGGCCGGAAACCAGCTTGATGAATAGGCAGAAGATTGTGACGTCGGATGTGGTCATGAAGTCGGCGAACAAGAATCCGTTCCAAGATTTTACAGAGACAGCTAGTTAAATGAATTGGTCTATACGACTGAACATCCGATGGAGGTTTCTTTGGCTTGGGAAATAAAAGAACCTTCGAGTATTTCTAATCAAGTGGAAAGAAACCAGTACGAAGTATGAAAGTGTAAAGTTGGCTGAGGAATAGAAGAAAAGAAGGAGGCGCATGTTTGATGAGTACATAGGTGATGCAATCAAAGCCAGGTGCAGTATTCCGTTTCTTTTGTAGACTTGTAGTGATATCGTCTGGTGTTATAGACTGCGTAAGTGGATTATTTGGTTCAAGAAGATGATTATCCGACGGTTGTAAGTGAGCTGAGGTCGGATCAGTTTGGGGTTGATGATTGTTTGAAGTCGTTGTGGCATGTGCCACCCAGGCAACGGAGTAAAGATATCTTGAAAAAAGAGGGCGAACGAATTTGCCTTCTCTGAGTCAGTAATGAGAGCTTGGTTGTTTTGAATGAGTGGATATGGCGTGGATGAAGTTGTGCCAGTAAGTTGACGAAACTTAACGCCAATATTTGCTTGGATGAGTTTCTGCAGCCAGAGTATTACATGTACGGATCCATTGTCGTTTCTTGTACGCAACTATGTAGTTATGTGTTATGCGTAGGTACTGACGATGGAGTCTAAGTGCTTCCAAGTTGCCGCTCGTTCGGTATTCTCGGTAAGCTCTACGTGACGCAGTTATTAATGAAAGGTATCGTGGCAGTAATGTGGGTTTATGAAGATGTGCGGTAGCAGTAGGAATGGAGCGGTCATCCGCATTTTGAACTGCTTCAGTTAGTGTAGTGACTACTAAATCGAGGTTATGTTGGGAATTAGGTACAGTGAGTGGAATGATAGCATTGTTAAGTGCAGAGCGGTATTGATCCCAATCAGCCTGATTATAACAGTAGATTTTCTTAGTTGGCAATGGATATGAAGATTGTGCTGTGCAGCGTAGTTCTAACTTAATAGGAACATGATCACTTCCTATGGAGTCTAGTATCGAGATGGTGATAAACTGAGTCAGAGAAGATGAGGTAATAACAACATCAGGAGTACTGTTACTAGCTGGTCGTGTTGGCTTAGGTAGAATATGAAATTCACCAGTAGTAGTATTTTGAAGAAAATCAAGAAAGTGCTGTTTGTATCTCTCGGTACGACTATGAAAATTTAGGTCTGCCATAATAATGTAATGCTTAGAGTGAGAGTCAATGAAGCGAAAGAAGTCATAATTGAGTTGTTTACCGGGACGAAAATAGATCGTAGCAAAGGTGACAGTACGGCCTCGAAAGTATATTGTAGTTATGTTATATTCAGGAAGAGTAATATTATGAGGTGCTGTTACGGATCGATATGACAGGCGATTGTAAATACCGATAGCTGTACCACCATAAAGACGTGGTCCTGCAGGGGCATCGTGACGGAGTATGGTATATTTCGGTATGTAGCAATTCAGGTAAGGAGCCAGATATGTTTCGTTCAATGCAAAAGCTGATATTCGTTCTTCTTGTAGTAACTGCGGGAAAATCACTTGATGGGTCAGTAATGAGCGGATGTTCATAAAGAGTAAGTTGTAAGTCATAATAAATACACAGAAAAGTTTAGAGCTGAATTTCGCCATATTAGACATAAACTTCAAGGGGTTGGATTTGACAGTGTACTGTGGGGCCAGAGTAGGTGGCATGAAGCTGAATATTAAATAGAATTTTAGCTGCGTGAATGATTTGAGTAAGTACGTGAGTACATAGACAAGGATGGATGTTTTTCAACTATTATAATTGAAAAGAAAAACTTATCACAGATAAATGTTTACTAATCTATGAATTTTATCTTCCGTTTTAAAAAATATATATACATATTGTTAGTCTTTACATATAAGATAATCAACTGAACTTTATTTTATTAAATGTATTTATTTTTTAAATAATAATTCATCGTGTTGTAAATCACAATACCAATTATTAACTATATATAATATGGCATGTTATGAGTATTGCCATCTCTGATGCAAAAAAAGGAAAGAAAATCAGCTTTATTTAATTGGTAAAGCATCAAATCTTTTACCCTGTGGCCAATATTTTTTTCTGTATAGTATGGCCAGTGGCGTATTTACGATTTTGTTTCGGGAGGGGCTTTGCTAACTTTCGGGGGGGGCTTTCCCTGGAAATGTGAAAATTCTGCAAGATATTTCATTTACTTTACTATACTAAGTAAGATTTCGGGGGGGGGGCTTAAGCCCGGAAACCACCCCCCTAAATACGCCACTGAGTATGGCTATGTATTCATCATGGAGGTGGATAATTCAAATAGACAAAGTATGTCACTTCATCATCATCATCGCAGGTATTCTGTCAATATTGGTAGGTCATTTACCACAGCTGAGAAGCTTCGATAATCCACGGTCTTCCGCTAACCCCTTCGTCTTCACGTATGATTTTTCTGTTTTGATATCGTCCATTAATTGTAGTATCTTTCGCCCTCTCCCTCTTTGCCCTGTCACCATACCCTCTAAAACGTCGGGCCGGGGTGACTCAGTGGTAGACTGTTCACCTCTTGTGCTTGTGGTCTCAGGTTCGATCCCAGCCCCCGTCAAGTGTACTTTGTGGTGGACAAACACTGTGTGCGTGGGTTTTCTCGGGGTTCTCCCACTTTCTTCATTCCACCATTTCATTCATTCCTCATCATCACCGTCTCCTTTAGCCTCACCGGCATATGCGTGGGACGTAAAACTTAAAGATTTCATTTCATTTCATTTTCATCTAAAGCGTCCCTCATGATACAGTTCCTTCTTAGCCAGTGTCCTGAGCAGTTTCTCTTCCTCTTCTTAATAATATCTAAAATTGTTCTTTTCTCGCCCACCGTTCTAACACCCTCTCATTCGACAAAGCTAATTCTCTCCATTCTTCTTCACACACATATTTCGAAAGCTTTCAATCGTTTTTCATCATTTTTGCATAATATCCATGTTTCTGACCCATACAGCACAATACTCCACACGAAGCATTTTATGAATCTTTTTTCTCAACTCTCTATTCAAGGTCCCAGAAAATAGTATTTTTTTCCTCCTTAAGGTTTCTTTCGCCATTCCTATCCTTGCTTTTATTTCACCTTCAGATTACCAAATCAACCCTCTTCAAAAATTCCAACAACTCAAAATTCACGCGTTAAAAAACTTTTTTTGGTCAATAAATACTACATACTTCTCTTTCCCTTTTTCTATAAATCTTTCACTGATCATCCTTAATAATCCAAATGCATTTCTTGTGCCTTTACCTCTCCTGAACCCGAACTGTCCCTCCTCAACTTTTTGATTTGTTCTTCCATACAATGCCACTTAAGTAGTAAAAAATAATTCCTTTAAATTTTTCTTCGCTGTTTGCATAATAAGAGTAGGAAGTACATCTCATTTATACAGAATGGGTGACAAGTAGCCAGGTACTAAAACTGTTTTAAATTATGAAATATTTATTCTTTATTTATTAGAAAAACTTGTGCATGTCCTTCGTTATGTGAAAGAAAAAAGAATATGTTAAATCTCAAGATATGCACCTGTGATGTTAACCAACTTCACCAATTGGCCAGAGATACAATTAACACTTTTCTGGAGAAACTCAATTCGGATGTTGGTAATAACCTCTAGAAACCGTGTCTCCAATTACTCCACACTGTGCGAAGTTTGGACTTGTACACATCTTTCTTAGTGTACCCCCACAAGAAAAATCGCACGGAGTGAGATCTGGAATTCTTGTTGACCATTTGTGAGATCTACGCCAGGAAACTCGTTCATAGATAAGTGATTCGCCATGTTTGTTTAGATTGCACGTGCTGCTTCCAGCGGTCAACGATTGAATTAAGTGAAGTAGGCATTATGAAATTTTAATAAATACTCTATGTTTTGGCACTGTTTTCAACATGAAATTAACAATTTTTATATAGTATTAAAAATACCGTGAAAAAAATATTTCATACATCCTTACAATATTTCATACAAATCTTACTATGTAGGTAGGCCTATAACTCACATAGCAAGATTCGTGAGTCAGTTTTAAAATGATTTCAAAATAAACTAAGTGTTTGGGACACGATCGTCTCTCTCTTACCCGCTCATCGTCAATCAGATCTCGCTACAAACTGACACAGAGAAGGCTAATGTATTTGCTCAATCGCTTCAAAGCATTTTTACGACACCAGTCATTTCCTATACCCCTGAACGTTTACACACTAGAATCAGCAACGTAACAGATCCACATCAAACACATCTTCGTATTAGTGCTAGGCATGACTTGGATTCAGATCATCCTCTTACTCATCCGATTACACCTTTGGAGATCACCACAGTCTTAGCTAATAAGAAGAATACAGCTCCTGGTTTTGATGGTATAACTTACCGACATATTAAAGAGGCTCCACTGGCGGTTCTGCCCCTACTTTCTGCTATATATAATCTTATACTTCGAACTGGTGATTATCCGGCTTCTTGGAAAACCTCAAAAGTTTTAATGTTTTTGAAACCACATAAGGATAACACAAAGGCAGAGTCTTACCGCCCAATACAACTTACGTCTACACTGGGAAAGATACTTGAACGCATATTAGTTCGTCGCCTACATACTCACTTCTTCCACAATCACATTCCTCTACACCAAACTGGTTTTCGCCCTAACTACAGTCTCAATGATAATCTACTGATACTTACCACTATTCTTACCAACCACTTCAATAGCATCCAACCTTCCTGTTTATTGTTATTTGATTTGGAAAAGGCTTTCGATTCAGTTTGGCACGGTGGATTAATTTACAAACTTCATCTTCTACGACTACCATTCGCATATATCAGACTGATTTATCACTATCTTACCAATCGCATAGCATATGTCTCCATTAATTCATCTTTATCTTTTCCTATTTTCCCACTTACTGGGTACCCCAAGGGTCAGCGCTATCGCCACTCCTATATATATTATATGTTCGAGATTTGCCTGTTCCTCCTGACCCTATCCACACCTTTACTTTTGAAGATGATACTGCTTACCTTGCTGTGGGAAATCTATTCAGCATATCAATAGTATACTTCAAGAGGCAATAAATAAGTTCTGTGACTGGTGTAATACTTGGCGACTCCGAATCAACTCCACTAAAACACAGGCACTTGTCATCATACCATCAGGACGTACCAGTCGGGTCCGACGCAATAGATCTCTTTTACATCTTACCATAGCAGGCACACGCATTTCTGTTACACGTACAGCGAGGTATTCGGGTGCAATCTTTGATGACCATCTTTCATGGCGTGGACATCTTCAGCATCTCATATCTCTAGCGCAAAATAAACTAAATCTTCTGAAGAGATTAGTCGGTACTTCATGGGGCCTTCATCAAGAGACTGTGTTGCATACTTACAAAGTCTTCATGCGACCATCTATACTTCATGGACACATCGCATGGCTTAATGCCAGTAACAAATTCTACACCCGCCTCCAGATAATTGAAAGACATGCATTACGCCTGACATATCGCATCAAACTGCCTAGTCCTACCCGGCTACTATATGATCGTATTCCGTTTCCACATCTTCTTCATTTGAAAAAACTGCGTACCAGATACATCACTAATCGTTGGAGGCAAGGCCATCCCATCCTTTGCAGTAGTATACGAATAGATGCTGAACAAGACGTTTCACCACGTCTACAACCTACACCCCTTCAGCATTTAATTACAATGTACGTTCTCTCCCATCCTGACGAACACATAGACGACTATCTATTAGCATATCACCCAACATCTATCCATCTTTTGCCCCTTAATTGGCAATAACAAGGGCATCATACTGTCTCTCATTATGTGCCGAGTCGCCCCGGCACAAGAAGATAACCCTTCATCTGTCTAACTAACCAATATCACTGTGTTGTGGCGTCTGATTTGCACTGCATCCTTCATCCCATCATACATACACAATGACAAATAATGAACATACGTTGAATGACGATTATTAATCAATTGATGAATAAAGATCCCCATAAAATGAATAAATAAAGATATCAAATAAATGAAATAAAACCTCTTTGCCCTTCCACTTTATCCTTAGTTTTCCTATACAATTAAATTCACTCCCAAGAGAAGGTATTTCCTTCTACGGGTTTTGCATGGTAAAAAAAACAAACAAACAAAAAAAAAACTAAGTGTAAACGTAATGTAATAAATAATAAACTATTTAAATAATTTTAAAATTTATTTCACACTAGGAGTACTTTGATATTTCCATCCCAATTGGTCCTATCCAAGGAAATTTGCTTCAATGTTGAATTGTTAGGATTTAAAAAAATCGTTTATAGAACCTCGAATGAACTGTTCCAGATTGTTCCTGCAAAAGATGACAGCTCAATTCATTTCATTTGAATGACAATGCTCTGCCTGCTGCAGCGTTGTGACTCAGTTAACTCTTATCATTCAGAGTACCTCAGCTGTTTTAAAGTCAGCCTACCCAATAGGTATGTCGCATCTCCATAATTGTTTTATTTTACACCTCAGTGAAATGTTTTTAACAATTATACTTTCTCGATAAAATGAAAGAAACAATGTATCATAGAAGGAGTCTGGTACGTTCAATTTACCTTTTTGAAAATTCAACATTTTTTTTTTTTTTTTTTGAAAATTTAATTGGAATAATGTGATTGTTTACTTCTGTTAAATATGTTGACGTAGATAGGAATATGCTGCAATCTGCAGACAATCAGCTTCCCCTTTTTATACTCAACTTAAAAGTCTTGATTTCGTGTCTCTTTTTGTTAATATCTTTAGAAGTATTTTGCAGCTTGATTCCAGTCTTTGATAAACTACTTATGATAGCATTTTAAATTTTCTTCATATTTATTATTACATTTTGTTATATATTAGTACTAATCTTTTTACTGTTTTCTTATTATTATTACTATGATTATCATTAGTACTATTATTCCACCGTAATGTAGTGTTCTGATAGCACACAATGTCCTGTATTTTTGCTGTTCGCGCCACCGAAATAATAATAATAATAATAATAATAATAATAATAATAATAATAATAATAATAATTATTATTATTATTATTATTATTATTATTATTATTATTATTATTATTATTATTATTATTATTATTATTATTACATGACAAATTGGTTTTCTTTTCTCAAATTTGTTCATTTGTTCCGAACTTATTACAAAAACTGTATATATTAGATTGGATACTTTTTTTTTTCACAGTTCAAATGTGTACTCAAATGTTCCTACTTATAATATCCCTTTTAGGATTTCCACTTTTCAAGGTAAATTTTAGACTTTCACTCAAGCAACTACTGCTTCTTTACTATTTATTGTAGAATCATAGTTCATATCTTTTTTTAAAGAATAAAGCGTACTTTCCAATGGTACTACTTGCTTGTCCGTATTATACACCAGAAACGAGAAAACCGGGAGATTTTCGAAAAAAAGTTTTCGAAATTTTTGCGGCCCTCCTGTCCTTGCTTGGGTTCACGTAGAAATCTGATTTTTTTTTCAAAACAATACGTTACTATGTACATAATAAGTATACAGATTTTTAATCTATCTTGAAAACTAAGGACGGGAGAAATTTTTGAATATATATATATGCAGGTTGGCCCAAAAGGAGGTATACACCCCTGCATTGATCAAGTATAACATTCTAGCATATAGGTTTGTTTGCTTCGGCTTTTCCGAGCTTAAGATATAAGTAAAAATATATTAAAAACAAATAATACAGAAACTAAGTCTACCTGATGAATAACGATAAGAAATTATATAAAAAGCAATGAGTTGATCAGTACGGGACTGTATACCTACTTTTGGTCCATCCTGTATATATATATATATACTTCAAAATGTACTGCATCATTGACCTAGAGTCATGGTTCAAATTCCATTTTCTTCATTATAACAAGCTCTTTCCATGGTACCATTCACACGACCATATCATACACCTGAACCAGCAAATTCGGGAAAAAACGGAATTTTTCTGAAAAAAAAAATCACCCCTCGGAACACTTGTGCCCCTCGGGGCCGGCCCTATTTTCGCGTAAGAATCTCAAGGAAATGTGATAAATACCCAGAAGTACAAACAATCCGTATGCAAAGTTTCAATCTGATATTTTGAAAACTAAAGGCATGAAAACTTTTTGAAATTTGCCTTAATAAAAAATAGTCACGCCCTCCGCCCTCACTTGGAGTTGCCAAGTTGACCATCCGGTTTCAAAATGTATCTGGGGTGTTCTTTGGTTTATCCTTGACTTGACCAATAAAAAAAAACCGGCTTTTATACTGTTATAGAAGGCAAATAGGCAGTCAAAGACGATACTACGACATGGTAACAAAAGTTACCGAAAATCCTAAAAGTCATGTACATTTAGTTACTTCACCATGATGGTGGGCCGAATTTATGCTTGCGGGCCAATCGTGGTCCAAATTAAGTGGCCAATTGGTGTTATTAATCGATAGTATCACCAATATACAATCTTAGCATATATAGCTTTATTTTAATATACAAGGACTGAATAAAAAGTTATGGCAACATTATTATAATTCGTACCTGACTTTATGCAAAGAAAAACACCTGCTACATTCCTTCAATGTAAATACCTCCCATCTCTATCACCTTCTGTCACACGTGTGGAAGGTTTCGTGCACCGCCAGCGTGTCAGTCTTTGTCGATGTCCTGCAAGGGTCGCCATATGGGAGGATGATGACTTCTTCTATTTCGTAATGCTTCCCGCGAAATAGTTCCTCAATTTTGGCGAAGAAGTTTTACTAAGTCCCTGAAAACATTGCTGTTTACTGCCCCCAAGTGTCACTTCAATTTTAGTCCACGCACGTTGTTCGTCTTACCGAAACATATTGTTATGGCACTTTCACTGTTCTTCTTTACTTCATAGTACTGCTGCTTTCGACTGAATAACAAACAGTCTTTCCCACTGGTGTCTTCCCACTTTGCCTAATTTCCATTTTGCCCAACACTTTATCAGCTGTCAATCACAGATAAAAATCATATCCGCCATTTTAGGTGAAATGTCAATTCCCATTTGGCCTAATTCCCATTAAGCCTAATGATCTTATCAGGAATGAAATATCCCGTAAATAGAAGATCTGACAGTGTTTCCTTCCATATTTATACATAAATAAGTGACAGAACTTACATACAAAATCTCTTGTTGACAAAACCAACTATTATCTATTTCATACGTACATATCTATTTCATACAAAAAAAAATAATAACTTACATCAAAGAAATTAGCACAACCACTAGAAGAAATTACTACGAAATTAGGAGAACAACTTGCTGGCTACGTCGCACAATGACAATATATTTGTTCCTGCATACGTATTGTGTTGTATATCACACTAATCATCAGAGTTACTTCTTCTTCTTCTTCTTCTTCTTCTTCTTCTTCTTCTTCTTCTTCTTTTCTTCTTCTTCTTCTTCTTATTATTATTATTATTATTATTATTATAAATATTATTATTATTATAGGCGTTCTTGAGCATTACAAGACTTCGTTCACATCTTCACTTGTTAATAGCTGGTATATTTAATTGAACTAGTATATTAAATGCTAAAATGAGTACTTTAAGGATAAACATCCACGGCCTTCTTGTGATATGTTAGGCTTGTTTGTTTCCATATATTTTATATTCTAAATCAACAGGGTTATCCGTTTGGATTGCAGCCGCTGAACAAACACTGAAATTAACACCAGTGAATAAAGAATTTTTTTTTTTTAAGAAAATGAAAGAATTACTGGAAAAGTCTATATTGTGTGCATTTTGTTGAAATAAATAAATTCAAAATTGACATTTCGTTCTGATGACAGTTGATTATCAGTAATAAGAACTGATCAGTCACGACCACTAGTCAATCACTGGCCACAATTTATTTAACTTCTGAAATGTGAACAAAAGGTAGTCCGTAATTGGCAGAATTGCATACAACATTACGAAGCTGTCAGCTTTGTTAAGTAATGCTAACCCAGTAGTGAAGCTAGATTATTATTGTTATTCTCATCAAATAGCTAGGTTATATATATATCAGATTCCTCATACTCTTTGTTTCCACCTTGGAGAGTATTTTTCAGAATACGTTAAAATTGGCGCCAACTCTGCAATTTGCAGTGTTGCTCATGAAGTACCCAGCTTAAACCTGAATTGCAGAACATACCCAGTCCACCGGAGTTCTTTTTTGGTTTTAGAAGAAAGACAATAAGGTTATACTTGGTATCTTATTCTGTTTAGATGAAATTATTTTGTATTTTTTAAAAACAAGTTTCGATTTGGACTTTCGTATTGTGCAAGTGAATAGCCCTTAAAACATAGATGCTAACATAACAAACCATAGACGCAAATATGAAGAAAACGAGTGGACTTGGGATGTTTTGCAATTCAGGTCTTCAAATGTTATATCACGTTTTCTTTTGTGTCAGCGCATTCTCCCACATTCCTATACCACCAACTGCATTCACTAAACGCAGTGCAAGAGCACACGCATTTCTTTCTGAAAAATGGAAGTACAAAAATTCTTTATACGTAATCCCATGCAGAGTACTTAGTTAAACCCTGTGTAAAAACTTCGCTAGTCTAACTTCAATGATTTCGTTAAAATAGTACAAAAAAAAAAAAGAAAAGAAAAAAAGAAAAATGAATAACCGCGACCACAAATGTGAAAAAAATGTAAATTTATTGTCATTTGCTTTCTTAATCTATCATTGTTCACTCATTGAAGCAGAAATGGTTGAGTAAAATTTGTATTGTGTTTCCTTTTACTCTACTTTTCCTCATCTCTTAACTTGTGCCTGCAACTGTGAACATTTTGACGGTATATATGAACTTTTTTGAGAGCAACTTTGGGCATTGGCTATAATTGAGAAGTCTGTAGTCTTGTAGTGGACAAAAGACAGAGAAAAATAGCCAACGTTGAATGCAAGATATGTTAAAATTGGCGCAACCGAAAAATTTACATTTATTCTCATCAAATAGCCAGATTACAAATAATATCTCACGTTTATCATTGTCAGTGCATTCTCCCACGTTTCTATTCCATCAATTCCATATCATTTTACTGAACACAAAGCAACAGTGTTCGCATCTAATACGAAGGGTCCCGGGATCAATCTCTTACCACGTGACTCTCTGGTGAACAACAATATGTCCCCAGGTTGGGAATAGTGGGGTGCAGCAAAAACGAAAGTGGAAAAGGCAGAGTGACAGGATCAAAGTATTGGTTGACAGATTACGAAACGAAAAAAGAAAAAAGAAAGAAAGAAATCTTTATTTTCTTATATAGACGTTATATCCTATTATGTGCATGTGTGTGGTGTATGATTCAGAATTGTTCACTGCGTAAAATTGCAGGCACGTAGGCAAGGGGTGGGTCCGGGGGGTCCGGACCCCCCCTTCGAGACCAGGAATAAAAGAAACAAGAAATAGGAAGAATCAGCGTTAAAAATAAAAAAGCTAAAATTAAAAATTATTTTTTCATTATCACTTCTCTGCAGTATTAAACATGTTATTTGAGAAACAGTTTTCTGCTCCTTTAACTTGTCATTTAGAACAGACAGCAGTTGACGGAATAATAAAAACAAAAAGTTATGTGGAAAGAAAGTTCTAGTAACATTTGATTCAACAGAGAAAGGAACCCAGATATTATAAAATATTTTACATTATTGGATACGTGCTTTTTTTTAATAGTTGATATCATAATGAAAGGAAAATTGTTATATTTGGATGAACAGAGGAAGGAACGTATATATTGTCAAATCTTTTTTTAAAATCTTTTTTTTTGGGGGGGGGGCGTGGTAGCTCAGTAATAGAGCGTTCACCTCCGTTACTTGGGATCCCTGGTTCGGTTCCAGCTCGCGCCGTGTGGACTTTGTGATGGACAAACACCGTGCTCGTGGGTTTTCTCGGGGTTCTCCCGTTTCCTCCCACTTTATTCATTCCACCATTTCACTCATTTCTCATTATCACCGTCTCCTTTAGCCTAACCGTCATAAACGTGGGACGTAATAAAGATTTCATTTCATTTTCATGTCAAATCTTTTTTTTTTTTTTTTAATATTCTTTTATTCGAGATTTCTTCATAGTTTGTTACTAAAATACTCACTAACATGTCCTAATTTTAAAGTCTTAACAAGCTAATATATATTGCTATTAAAATAGTTTTTTAAATTGATCAAGCCCTTGGTGTGATAACAACATTCGTGTCAAACTCCCCTCCCCCTTCATTACGAAATCCTGAATAAACGAACCAATATATGTTACCAGTAAAATAGTTTAGAATAATCGAACTCTGGTGTGATAACCATTGTATTTCATTCTCGGACCCCCCCTATTACGAAATCCTGGCTACGTGCCTGAAAATTGAATATAATATATCGTAAATTTGTGATGTGTTTTCGACGAAAGCTAACTACTGTTATGTCTGCTGCTCGACGATTGTGTGTGTGTATTCACACTAGATACTTACAATATTGTGTATTTGAAATATCTTTTGTTATAGTTATTTGAGACCAGTATCCTTCTTCTTCTTCATCATCTTCTTCTTCTGCTTTTTTTTTTTTTTTTTTTTTTTTAGCAATGTTAGTTGTTCATTGTGATAAGATGCTAATGTGATTGTAGTAATTCCTTTGATGTAAGTTATTTGTTTGTATGTATATTTGAAATATATTATGTTATAGTTATTTGAAATAAATTTGGCTTTTGTATGTAAGTTTCTGTCACTTATTTATGTATAAGTGTGGAAACCATTGACGACGCCAGAGGGAGGGGCAAGGGGGGCGAGCGCCCCTTGGTGGCTAGTCTTGTCTCCTGACTGCCCCCCCCCCCCGCCGACTCCTACAGTCTTAAAACATTTTTAAATACGATATTTTATACGTCAATATCATAGCCAATCTCATTGTCAGATTTATTATGCATGCATTTTGCTATGCGGCGGATTGCTGCTCAAGCCGCCGCCTTTGAGCGACTGGATTTGCACGTTACTGTTTTCTAATTTAGTACTATTCCCGGTAAATTTTAGTTATAGTTCGTTCTTATAAATTTCAATTTCCAACTGTGAGAATATATGATACATTCTTTTTTGGAGAATTGGCTATAGCCTATTGTAGATTCAATTCAACTGAAAACAGAGCTTTCATTGTGCCTAGAGAACAACAATGGTAGAGTTGATCTACTTGTTTTGTTTGCATTCGATCAACTTCGATTAGAAACAAAAGAAAGGTAAAACCATTAATTATATTATATACATTAAATAGCTCGTGTTTATTTATCCAGATTTGATGTTTTCACTTACAAATTTTGTTTTATTTAAAGGTTATATTTTTTCCCCCCTGAAACATTAATCTGATATTCATAGGATGGGCTAATAACAGCTTAATTTCTGAGTAAAAAGAATTTAATTTCTGGAGGAGATGAAAAGTGTTATACTGCTACTACTACTACTAATAATAATAATAAATGCAGGGACTAAAATAATTAGCTCCCAATAAAATTTATTGTCAGAGTACTGATCTTTAGTTAGTAATTGGTATGTACTAGTGCTCCCTTTTGCATCAAAGCACCGATGTGACGTCTACTATATTGTCTGCCATATTGAGCAGAAATGTGCGAGGAGCTGTTGAAAAGTTCGTAGCCCAACCCTGAAGTAGTGCACATGGAATGAAGAAATTTTAGTTGTTTTACATTCTCCCCCTGAGGTTCAATGCACGGTACTCCAGCTTTTGAAGACGAGTCAAAAATCTGGAGACTGTTCCTCGCACCACTATTTATAGCACCATCTTTATCACATCTAAAATGGCGTTCTTTCAAGTGTTGAGTTTGGGTAATAACTAATAGACTAAATCTGGGGAATAAGACTAGACTAAATCTTTGGAGAATAAGACGAGACTAAATCTGGGGAATAAGGAAGATGATCTAGATATTGAACTCCTAGAACATGCAATGTCAGTTGTATTCCAGTGTTCGATATACAGATGCATTCTCCCGAAGGAACATATTTTTTTTTAAAGTTTTTCGTGGCATTGTACTTTCAATTTTTCTCTGTTTTCCATTTAATGTCTGACCCTCTTCAGGGGCAGGTAGTCTATGAGTATGTCTCCCAGAAGAATGTTGCAAACACTTTTCCAGCAGACTTATCTCTTGAACTCATTGAGGTGAGGAGAAAATGAGTGCTGCCACTTCATTGACTGGTGCTTCGTTTCAGGATCGTAGTGGTACAACCATGTTTCGTCAATGATTATTATTAGTGACAAACATTGATCGGGATTGCTGTAAACATAGGAGAAGGCTTTCCTTGATGCCGACATTCTTTCACTCTTTTGACCTTCTGACAGATTTTTGGGAACCGATTATGCCGAGAGCTTGCGCATGCCCAAGTCATTATGAATTATCAATTATGTTACCGATGTGTTTCAGAAAAATGCCTACAACCTTTGCTACAAGTTTTGCTGAAATTCTGCAAATTTCAAGAATAATGCCATAAATTTCATTCACGATTTCGGGGACAGTCATTGCTTTTGGTCATCCTCGACGTAAAGCTTCATCTGTTGAGAAATCACCACGTTTAAACTGTGTCACTCACGTTTTCACTACTGCATATGACAGAGGAAAGTCCCTTAGTGTTTCACAGATTTCCTTATGAATTTACTTCGGTGACTGGTCTCGGTGGAACAAACATTTTATGACAGCTGTGATCTCGACGTTCGTGAAATTCGCTGATTTTGCACACATGATACCCAAGGACTTCCAGAACTTGAGAAAATGTCGACTTCTCTTCACCCGCCAATTTAAATTCTTGCATAGAAAAAAGGGGAAAAGTAAATATTTAGTATATAACAATAAGAAATGAGTAGGCTAATATTTCTAGTTCCAATTATTCAGTTTAAAATCCATAATAAACTATTATAAAATTTGGTATAGATTCAGGAAATCTTTTGTAGAAATTTGGATGGTGACACATTTGGACTGTATTAAGAAGAGAACATTTTTAACCATTTTCGGAATATTCTCAGAAGGCAATGAAATGTAATTAGAGAAAATTTTTTTATGAGTAAACATGTTAAAATATATAGTTACTTATGATGACGTTGTGTTCATTCTTTGATTACAAAGAAGTTATCGTTGTAAAATATGTTCTTCGTGGTTTAATCGAGCTGAGCGTATACGCTTATTTTGCATTTTACTCAGCTTATATATATCTTAAAAAGCAAATAGTTGACGAAATTCCAATTTCGCTGAAATAGGGAATGTTGATTACAAGGTTTACAAAAATGAAATTAAATGAAATGAAATATTTAGTTTTACGTCCCACGTTAATGCCGGCTAGGCTAAAGGATATGATGATGATGAGGAATGAATGAAATAGTGGAATGAATAAAGTGGGAGGAAAGGGAAGAACTACGAGAAAACCCATGCACACGGTATTTGTCCACCATAAGGTTTACAAGTAAACTGTCTCGGATTAATCGAATCACAAGGAATATTGACCTAAAATCTGCATTTGTTTAAATTGAAATTCGTAGTACATACATGCATCAACAAAATGAAATGAAATGAAATCTTTGAGTTTTACGTCCCACGGTTATGCCGGTTAGGCTAAAGGAGACGGTGATGATGAGTAATGAATGAAATGGTGGAATGAAGAAAGTGGGAGGAAACGGGAGAACCCCGAGAAAACCCACGCACACGGTGTTTGTCCACCACAAAGTTCACTTGGCGGGGGCTGGGATCGAACCCGGGACCCCTAGCACCAGAGGTGAATGCTCTACCACTGAACCACCGCGGCCCCTCATCAACAAAATATATGAGTGTAGTGTTGGTTCCACCAAGGATTAGGATTCTAGATTCAATGTTAAATAATAATTCGAGGTATTTTTTAAATTGACGAGTAGGCAGGAAATGAGGCGGAGATCTGCTGTCAAGTCTACCAGTCCAGCGGTAATTCTATTTTATTTTTCACTAATACTTCGTATTTTCAAAGAATGTGAAATTAACAATTATAATTATAGCCCGGATTTCCATGCACAAGCAAACCCCAAAATATGCATGCAAATGTGTACGAAATATTTAAAAAATATGCACTAAAATGTCCACTTAAAAAAGTTAACATATGCACTGAAATATAGACTAAGAAAATAAAATGTTAGTTTCTTACAAAAATATCTTATCTTAATAATCTCTGTTGCAATGAACTATTAACATTTTCCTTAGGTTTTCTTCTATCAACCCTCTGTGTTTCTCAGTAAGAAACGTTTTGTAGATCGAAAAGTTTTTTCTACATAAGCAGAAGTCACTGATACATATGAAAAACACCAAATGTCTTCCTGTGATACGTTTTCTTCCAATTCCATTTTTTCACCCTTAAGTACATTTGCAATAGCACAAATTGTTTTGTACCCGAGATTTTTGCCCAATACCTTGCAAAGTTTATCTGAAGTTATTTTCGCAAGACCATGAGTTGTTTCACTGGACAAAGTCTGCGATAATTCGCCCAACAAGGAGAGTGAATGCTGGAAAGCATTCTTACAGGATTCCAACTGTCTGATAATTTCAGGTATTCTCAAGAAGTGGTTGTGCATGTGCTTAATTTTGTTCTCAATGCCACTTGTAGAGAAACATTGTTGAGACACATAAATAGTGGCTGCATCATCGGGACTTAGTGACTCTGCAGGTGTCTTCACTTGATTTAAGTTATCTGCATAACACGGCACAGATTGTAGCCAACGAGCTCCACTGGTCGAGAAGATGCTGGAACATTTTTCGTAACTTCGCGAAAGATACGTATGTGCGATGGAGCTTTCACAAATACTGTTTTTTTACATTTGGTACAACCACGTCTACCGCTAGATATTAGCATCTGATTGTTTCTGCTACGCAATGAAGACTGTGTGCAAGGGAAGTCAGGTGGACTAATTTAGGATAGGATACAACATTTTCTTCTATTATTCTATACAATATTTTATTCTACATCTGCGTTTACAAAGAGAGTCAGTTTACTTTAAATATAACTTACTTTCTTGTGATATACTCTCAAATATGCTAGTATGCAGCAATAAAATTTGGAAACATGCAGTATCCTGCAAAGTTTACGAAATATGCATGCACATCAAAATTCACTCAAAATATGCACTTATATACACCATCACATACATCTCAAACGAATCCATGCAAGTTCGTCGAAAAAAAAAAAAAAACATTTTTCATACGTTCCTGCATGTTACTATAAACATGCATTTTTTATATAAATCCGGGCTGTAATTATAATTAGGCCTATACAGTATATAGTCATCCCTCGATTTAACGAATTTCGGAAACTACGCTCGAAACCTGGAGGAGCCGATTCAGTCTGAAAGTTCTGATTTTAAACCAAAAATGTTGAAATTATTGTCTTATAGTGTGTATTTACAGTGTATCCAGTATTTTACACGGCCTGGTTGGATATTATGCTTTATTAAAAGCATATAGTGCTGTATTATTCAGCTTTCTTTTGCAATGTAATTGTAGATATTAGAAACTGCAAACATTTGCAGTGGATATTACATACTGCAGGAACTTACTGACAATCGGAAACATTTGACCACTCATGTTTCCTTTTTAAATGACTTTAAAACTGGAGAAGGTCCACTAAAATGAGGGATGAGAATGTATATACAGGGTGAATTTTGTTACTTCACACTGCAAAATATCTTGAGAAACAAGCATTAGACGAAAAATGTACGAAATAAAAAGTTAATATTTTGCAGGGAAAATTTTACCTATGCTAAAATTAGCCTCCCGCACCCCCACTTCCAGAGGTGGATGGGATAACTGAAAAATTATATAGGAACCCCTTCATTTTAATCGCAGATTCGAGTTCTAAGGAAAAAATACGTAAATTTCATTGGAAACACTTTTTCGAACCCTGATAAGGGTAGTGTAATCAGTTGAATCCACGTCCATTAAGGTATCTTTAATTAGGTTTGTTTTAAATAGGAGTTCAGCGTCTTTCTTAGCACCAAGGATGTATAAAATACAAACAGACCATTTAAGGTGGAATTAAAACCACTGTAATAGGTTCAAATGTTAATACCTCCAACCGGGAATCGAATATTAGATATGCAAACATTACCTTATTTCTTAGTTGCGAATTTTACTTCAAATAAGTTTAATTTATAATTATATAATATGAAAACAACAAAGTATTACGTTTTGTACTGTAATGTAAGTCAAACATAATAAAACTATCATTTTTGGTATGCAAAAATAGCCGCCCCCCAAAAATCTCTTTGCCCCTCCTTTGCCCCCCTAAAAAATTAAAGCTGACGTCGTCACTGATGGAAACACTGTCAGATCTTTTATATAGGGGTATTTTCTATCTGATAAGATCGTTAGGCATAATGGGAATTAGGCCAAATGGGAATTGGTATTTCACTTAAAATGGCGGATGTGATTTTTATCTATAAATGACAGCTGACAAAGTGTTAGGCAAATAGGAATCAGGCCAAATGACGAGTAAATCTTTCCCACTCGTCACACTTCATCGTTTCACATTCAGTTATCAGCTACGGAACTCTTGTGCTGAGATACGCCCCTTTGACATAAGATTAGTGTTGTCACTATCTTCACTGTGTTGTCACTTCTACCCAACTTATGTATAGGTCTATTGCTTTATTTTAATAATTTTAGTATTATTAACAAAAATGTAATAATACTCTCTTGGGTTTTCTTTTAGACAAGCTAAATCTAAAGAAACAATTATACCGCTTTTGCTGTGAAATTCAGATTAATAATCTGTTAATAGCTCTTCTCTTCTTGCTTCTTCTGACATTTTTACCTTTTTCTTTTAGCATCGCTTATCGTACAGTCTAAAAAAATGTTATTTCTTTTATAAGCTATTATTTATTCTCATACTGCCTGAAATTTCGTGCTTTATCAGCAAACGCGTTGGACACGGACAATTCTAAGAAGAATAAAAAAACATGATTTGCCTATCTGTCTCTCTCTCTCTCTCGTTTTCTATGTGTATGTATGTATGTATATGCGTTGTAGTAGCTTCCCTCTCTCTTCTCTGTTCGCATATATATATATATATATATATATATATATATATATATATATATATATATATATATATATATATATATATATATATATATGCATCTATAATAGCTAGTTCATGCACTGGGACCTATCTGACTGAATAAGCCTCTCTTGCTTTTAATATACTGCGATGTCACGTCCGCAACCAGTGGATGAGATAACGCGGGCTTATTCCCCCCACCCTTCTTTCTCTCTACTCTATGCCGCCTTCAACAAGCCTTCCACACCTCCCCTCCCTCTCCCATTTTGCTTGCTATCGCCATTATGCTCGAACAAAACACTCCCCCCATCCCTTACTAAACCAACCGCCACTGGAGCAATCCACAACTCTCATAACGAGGTGGTCAATTAGGAGTTTACAGGATATGAGGGTGTTTTAATGTGTGCTCTGATAAAATGTCGGTGTGTTAATTACTCCAGACTTCATTCATCTTTTGTGTGTGTATATGTGTGTGTGCTTATTGTTACGATGATTTCAGAGAACGGGTAGAGGGTTTGTGTGTGGGGGGGGAGATACAGGAATAGAGAATGAGATTGCAAGACCAAATCCACCATTATTTTCCCCCTTGTTAACTGTTTGTGTTTATTGATTAAAATTTCCACTGAAAATTCTCGTCAAACACAGAACAAAATTAATGAATTGACAATTTATACAGGTTTATTTGCTACTTTTATTAACGTTGCTTGATTTAAACACAATATTTCAATAATATTAAATGTTTACAATACTTAGATATACTAATAAATATTTTTAATTAGCCAGTGGAAGTCAAAATCGTACAGTTAAGATTGATAATGTTATTAAATTGTGAATATCCACTCAGCTAATGATTAACTGACCAAATTATAAATAATTATAATAAGATTTTTGCTTAAAGAGAAGTAATGTGTTTCTCCTCTCAAAAGAATGCAATTTTATGTAAATTTAAATACATTTAAAATAACTCACAATGGTTCAACTATGTCACTAAATCTTCTAATCTTAATTTAATCAACTCTAATTGTTCAAAATTTTCCTACCTAAATTTAATTAACTCATAAAGGTTCAACATCTTCCAACTTTAATTTAATCAACTCGCAATGGTTCAACATCTTCTAACCTTAATTTAGTCAACTCACAATGGTTCAACATCTTCTAACCTTAATTTAGTCAACTCACAATGGTTCAACATCTTCTAACCTTAATTTAGTCAACTCACAATGGTTCAACATCATCTAACCTTAATTTGTCAACTCACAATGGTTCAACATCATCTAACCTTAATTTAGTCAACTCACAATGGTTCAACATCTTCTAACCTTAATTTAGCCAACTCACAATGGTTCAACATCATCTAACCTTAATTTGTCAACTCACAATGGTTCAACATCATCTAACCTTAATTTAGTCAACTCACAATGGTTCAACATCTTCTAACCTTAATTTAGTCAGCTCACAATGGTTCAACATCATCTAACCTTAATTTGTCAACTCACAATGGTTCAACATCATCTAACCTTAATTTAGTCAACTCACAATGGTTCAACATCTTCTAACCTTAATTTAGTCAACTCACAATGGTTCAACATCTTCTAACTTTAATTTAGTCAACTCACAATGACTCAACATCACCTAACCTTAATTTAATCAACTCATAATGGTTCAACTATGTCTTCAAATCTTCCAGCCTTCATTTAAGTAATTTCCCGACGTCATACAATGATTAAATTTTAGCACAATGACATAGGAGGGTAATAATATAACATTCCATTGTTATTTTACACACGAGGCATTTTTTTTTTTAAGTAAAAACAGTTTTGAAATTTTGTCGCTGTATAGCTGCAGTTACAACCTTTAAAGATGGTCGGAAGAAGTAGGCTCTATACGTGGTGAGGAACGAAGTGGATGACCTTCTGTCATCACTGAAGACTTGATGCAGAAAGTTGACGAAAACGTGAAAGAGAACAAACGCATTATGATTTCGTCGTTATCTGGTGAGTGACTGACTACCCATGTTCCTGTATTTGAAGAAGCATCTGAGTGACGAAGATGATGTCAAAATAGCCATGTTGCATTGGGTATCAATTCTAGCGGCAGCGGTTTGAGGATGGTATTTAAAAGATTGTACGATACGATAAATGTCTTAATATTGGTGGAAACTACGTATATAGAAAAGGAGATTAAGGCAGGCTTTTTAATGTAACAATAAAATTGTCAATAAAAGTATATATCTTATTTCTTTTTCAAAACGATACCTACATTTTAAAAAATCCTCGTATTACTTAATATTGGTCTCTATCCTGTTTTGTTATGCAACCAAAAATGCTTTGAAGGTGGCATATACAGTATAACAACTAGGATATAGTCGTAAATTACGTTTCAGGCTGTGAAAGCACGTACGATGGACTTCAAGAGCTGATTGAATATAAAAACTTATTACAAAAAGTAAATAAATATAATAAAATATAATTAATACTTTTATAAAATACACATGAAAAAGTGGTTTAAAGGCTATAAATGAAATGGGGCGATCGATTATAGAGACCCACTTAGAGTGCCTTTTTTTAAAGCCTTAGTCCCATTTCTTCATTTTACCTATTTCTCTAACCTCCACCTCCCATTCATTTTGATGCAATTTCTGATTTTTTTTTTGTTAGCTAGACATAATGCCAAAAGACATCAAGGAAAAGAAACAAAATTTTACAATGAAGAAAATGTATTTAATGATGACTAAGAAGTAGAAAATAAAATAAAGAAAAAATAAATAAATAAAACAAATCTTACTCGAAAACAAAAAAAAAAAAAGGAATTCTGTTTTCAAGTAAATTTACTTTTTTAAAAATTCTACTTATGCATGACTAAAAATTAAAGCAGAAAAAGGTGCTCTCATTGTAAATTGAATGTATATAAGAGTATTCCCATACTGTTCTCTTGGTGCCATGATATTTTTAAAAGAAAGCACTTTTTTTTAAAAAAATGTTTCTACCTTAATCAAGGGGGCCATGGTGACTCAGTGGTAGTGCGCTTACCTTTGGTGCATGGGGTCCCTGGTTCGATTACCGGTCAAGTAAGGTTGCGGTTGACAACATCGTAAGTAGTGGTTTCTCGTAAAGGTAGTTTAGCCAATCAGAGAACGAGTTGATTCATCTGGCATCGAGTTAATGCTATTTATTGCATGATTAGAGGGGTGTTTGCTATTTATGAGTGTTTTTTATGTTATTTATTGCGTTGAAAATATGTGTTTATTGACAATTTATGGCTGTGAAAGTTAAAATTCGTAGAAAATACAATTTGACTGAAGGTTATCTTGAAAAAATAAAACTTTATTGATGTTTTTGGTACGTTGTTTGATCATTTATTATTGACAATACGTGAAACGATGTTGGAAAAATCCTTGACACCTGAATTCTCAGAAATGAAGCCTGAAGGTTTTTGAGAGTTGATGCAAGGCCAAGTAGCGCTTTATTATTGGCTATATACGAATTCTTTGAAGAATTCTTTGAAGATTTAACCATTTTTGTTGGAGGATACACCTGTGATTCTGTGTTGGTATTTATGACGTGATATCGTCCTTCAGCCGAAAGGAGCCGTGAAAAAATTAGGATACACCGTTAGATACAACCATCAGATTTAATTAGACAGTGTGACCTTCACATAAATACCAGAGTCCCTCTCAAAAAGATTTTTGGAACACAATTGTGCAATCTAGTTACTGTTAAAAAAGAAACTGTTAGGGATTATTGTTTACTTTTAGAGAGCTTTGTGAAGATTGCATTCTAGATGTCCTTCAAGAAATTTTTTACTCCCTTACAGAAAAAAAAGAGAAAATAAAACCCAAAGTTGACATTGAACTTTGAAAAAGCTTTATGTAATGTTCCCCTTTTACGTAACAGTTAGGTTGTTACATGAATTTGTTTTCCTCAAGTTTTTGTAAAGATTGTATTGAAACGAAACATTCTTTCTTTTATTGCTTATGACCGCTGGAAAAGAAAGAGACGCGCCGGATTCCATGTTGCAACGCAAAGGTGGAAGGGCGGGGGACTGAGTTGCCCAAACTTGTTTTGACGGGAAGACCTGTTTATAAAATTGTTATTGTGAATGAATGAATATTAATTCCGATAATTAAAAAATGTATATGCAACGTGTAATGTCCATGATGTGTGATGATATTTTTTGATTTGTAAATATTGTGCCGTATGATTATATCACCTAGGTTAACTTATAACAGTTTACTCTTATATACTTCATATCATAACAATTATATCATAACAATCCCCTTATGATAACTAAAATGTTGGAATGAAGAAAGTGAGAGGGAAAAATCTCGAGCAAGGTGATTGCTCAATACAAATTTACTTGATTGGAAATCGAACCAAGATATCTCAAGCAGTGGAGATGTGGATTGTAACAGCAATGCACTAAATACTTAGAAATTGTTTAAATAATTGTGCGACCTAGGATTTCCCAGCTAACAGAGAACAAGACTTTTTTTACTGTGGTACTAGCCCTTAGAAAGTGAGAGGAATCTTTACTGAAATATTATTGATTGACACTTGTTTATGTTGAGTTTAGTAAAATGGTTTTGACGAGGAAATAAACCAAGAACCTCATATACTAGAGACCTCTTTACCACTGAGACTTTATGAATTTATTAAGTTTATTGTCAGAGAATTATTCTGTTAGACTAATTTATATGAATCCATTTTTGGCGTAATATTCCCTTTATGAAAAATAAAATAGTGGAATGAGGAAGTGGGAGGAAACGGGGAACTTTAAGAAGACTTATGAACTTGATGGTGAATAAATCAATTTATAGAATATACTTTTTGTTATAAGAACACTAAAAAAAATGATATGGCCATGCTTGACATGAGAAAATCCACCAGCAGAGGTAGATGCTCTACCATTGAACTAGTTTGTACCATTATTAATTATATTAATTGGTTTTTGTATAACACGATTTGGGACAGAATTTTTTATAACTAGATTTGAGTTGTGTTGATTTTAGATTAGTGTGTATTTTAGGAGCACAGCTATATGAGACATGAACCTTCAGTTTTATCATAGAATCCGAACTATATACCTTTGCCGGGAATTGAACCCGGTTTTTACGCCAAAGGCATCCATCAGGAATTGAGTTAAGTTATTTTGATTTAGATTAGTGTGTATTTTAGGAGCACAGCTATATGAGACATGAACCTTCAGTTTTATCATAGAATCCGAGCCACATGACCTTTCACCGGGAATTGAACCCGGTTTCCTACGCCAAAGGCTCCAGCCGGGAATTGAGTTAACTTATTTTGATTTAGATTAGTGTGTATTTTAGGAGCACAGCTATATGAGACATGAACCTACAGGTTTTAACGTGGAATCCGAGCCACATGACCTTTCACCGGGAATTGAACCCGGTTTCCTACGCCAAAGGCTCCAGCCGGGAATTGAGTTAAGTTATTTTGATTTAGATTAGTGTGTATTTTAGGAGCACAGCTATATGAGACATGAACCTACAGGTTTTAACGTGGAATCCGAGCCACATGACCTTTCACCGGGAATTGAACCCGGTTTCCTACGCCAAAGGCTCCAGCCGGGAATTGAATTGGAAACGTTACACATACTAATAAAAATAAACTTAGGAGCACATGTATTAAAGGCAAGCATGATGTAAGGAAAAATAAGTGTTGAACGCATGGACATGTATGTCATGTGTACAGTAAATGCAATAGAATGTTTGTTATGGAATTGATTAAAAATACATACCTGGTGAGGTTCTTAGAACATAATTAATTGCCATACTTTAATGATCTTTAGTTACACATATACTAATTATATAATGAGAGAAAAAAAATACTCACAGAATCTATAAAACCCGATGGTAGACTATTGGGCGTCTTATTGCAGTTTGAAGGCCAGGATTTCTTACCCTCGGAGTAAGAGGGAAGGTAAAATGCTTCTTTTTTCTTTTTCTTTTAATGTTGTTTTGCAACCATCCCGTTATTGCTATGAGGGGTTATCGTCCATATAGAATTCCAGAGAAAAAAAAAGTGGTTTACAATCTTTTTAGAGGATCCTTTTTTTTTATTATTGTTGTATGGAATTGTGAAAATTGGCGTGGGTTTCTTCTGATCAATATAAAAACTGAATTTTGAAGATTTTTGTCATTTCAAGTTAGTTGGATAGAGTGTGACGCTGTTCTTGCTTTGAAGTTGTTTTTTATCGGAGCTACTTCATCTGTTCATATATTTGAAAAGGTAAGTGGACTTCTGTTTTCTTAAATATATTCAGATAAAAATTCATTTTCATTAATTGATTACAAGATATGAAACATTTTTTAATATTATTATTATTGGAAAATTATCTTAGAGTAATTTTGTTGATTGTATGAATTCATTTAGAAATCATTATCTTCTTTTTGTTTCATATCACATTTATTTTACCAAAATACATGCAAGCTGACTTATAGTATCCTGAAAACATGGCATTTTGAGAAAGAATTGGATTTTTGTTCCTAATTTCTTAGACATAGCTCATTGAAACGAAAAAATTTCTTCATTTTTTCGGAAAGGATTAATTTTATAATAAATATTCATTTGATTTTTTCTTAGCACTGATTATTTTGTAATAGAAACAATTCAAATATAGTAATTCATTTTTCTTTCTTTTTAGATTATACCACTTCCAGGAGTTTGAACCACGCTTCAGAAAGAATTACCAGGTAAGAAAATAATATATTTCTTATTATTATAAAATATGTAATGTTGAAGTCATACGACTATTTATTTTTCATGGAAGACCACAGAATGAAATCAATATTATTAGTTGGTTATTAACCGTGTCTAGAATACATATTGCTTTTAAAGTTTAATTGAAAACAAACATTCATCATTATCATAGGTATTTTGCCTTTATTGATAGGGCACAGCTGAGAAGCTTCTATGCTCCACCGCTAACCTTTTTTTGTTTTTGCGTGCGATCTTTTAGTTTTAATATTAACCCTTTCCCTCTTTTTTACGGTTATTATACCCTCTAGGACATCACTCATGATAGATTCTTTTCTTAGGCAATGTCACAACCAATTTCTCTTCCTAATAATGTCTAAAAAATGTTCTTTTCTCACCCAACACTTCTAACATCCTGTTATTTCTTTTTGCTTTACCCAAATAATTCTTACCATTTTTCTCCACATTTACATTTTGAAGGTTTCCAGTTGATTTTTCCCCACTTAGGAAAGCGTAACAAGCATGAGGAAAACGTAAATTACAAACAGTAGACATTAAATTCATTTTTATAGCTACAAACCGAAATCAGTGCCGAGCTTTTACGTATTAGTTGAATTGATATTTTATATTTGGACTGATCGGAAGACAAATGGTGTATTATTAAACCATGTTTTATATACGAACACATTTATAAAAATTATTGAGTTAGCGAATTAATAGCCTTTTCACAACTAGACTATATGAGACGGGGACCTCAAGTGAAATCTAACTTTTTCTCGTGAACCACGTTAGGATTTTTTATGTTAACAACAAGTACAATAACTAAGTACGATTTTTGTGCAATAACTAGGGTATATGAGACGGGTCTTAGTGATTAACATCGAATCTGAACTACATGGCTTTGCCGAGAATTGAACACCGCTCTTTCACGGTAAAGGGATGCCCGATAACTAAGAAGATACAAGTAAATTTTATGAAATTTTATGGAATGTTTTACAGAAGATTAAGATCGAGTTTTGAATTATAGGTCGGAATTACATCTATTTTAACACGTTTGTACAATATTTTCCTTCAGTGAACGTACTATTTGTGGAAAGATTCAAAGTGATATTTGTTTGTGTGTATGATGGACCAAGATTCGAGCATTTATTTGTTCTGAATGAAAGAAATCTTTATATTATTTTGTGAAAATGGTAGATGTTAGATACTGTATGTGATTACTAGGTTGTTTGAACAAAATATATCATAATATTTAGTGGTTTTATCAGAAAGAGTAATGAATTATTCATGGTAGATTAATCGATTTTTCTTTTTTATATTTGGTTCCTGTTGCTGTTTTTCCATATATTGACAGAATAATTTAATTAGATTGTTGAATAGAGTTGAACAGTATTCACCAGTTATGGTATATACTGATGATGTAAATTTAATAGGGGATGATAGGAGAACATTAGAAATAAATGCAGAGATTTTATGAAATGCTTGCAGGGACATGGCTTTAGAAATAAATGCAGAGAAAAGTAAATACACAAAAGTGCGTTGGGACCGTAATACTACATTTTATGGATGCATTAAAATATTAAATAATACTTTTGATAAAGTGGATAGTTTCAAATATTTAAGATCAGTATTAACAGAGGAAAAAATCATATTCACGGGGAAATTAAATGGTGACTAAAACCAGGAATTCATGCATTATTCGGTTCATACTGTCGAAGCTTAAAATATATAAAACGTTAATCATGCCTGTTGTTTTGTATGGTTGCAAAACATGCACACTTACTCTGAGGAAGGAACATAGACTAAAAGTATTTGAGAACAAGATCCTGAGACGAATATTCGGACCCAAGAGGAACGGGAATGGTGGAAACTTCATAACGTAATTTATTAGATTGTTTATTAAACATGATTAGGGTCGTCAAGTCTAGGAGGGCGTATGTTATGTAATATAATCGTAATAAAAGAGGAAAACGGCCATCAGGAAGACCTAGGCGCAAATGGGAGGATGGATCTCGCAGAGATAGGAATACAATGTAGAAACTGGATGCAATTATCTAAAGATAGAAGTCAGTGGAGAGTTTTTGTGAACGTGGCCTTCGGGTTTCATAGGCCATAGAGTTAGTTAGTTAGTTACATGAATAAAACGATACTTATTAACTTAAGAATATTATTTCACACTTTTTCTAAAATAGAACTGATTGCTAAACAGATTTGGATTGCTTGTTGTTTTATAATATGATATCGTATTCTTAATTTGATTGACTGATTTACATAATTTTCATAAGTAATTATTTCCCAAACATTTTAGTAATGTTATTGGGAGAAAATGAAATTTTTAGTTTCGCACCATTATATTAGATTAAATTATAATGAAAGTAGAAAGCGTTCTCCACGAGAAAATGTATAAGCATGATGTTTGCGGAAGATCTAAACTGAAAACATAAATCAAGTAATCCTTGTATCAGAAACGAAGGCTTTACCATTGATTTTTTCGCGTCACCATGATTCATATTATTATTCTTATTGAATTAGGAATATAGTTTGAAATATAAACAGTGGTTAAATCACTCTACAGAAGACAAGATTTCCCGAACTTTTTTTATCATCTAAGATTATGTTATACCGTTACGTCTCATGACATGTACACAATTCAATGAAAGGGTATCTTGACATATGTTGCCTTGCCTTGCCTGAAAAAAGAAAAGCTTTCATGCTTTTTCGATTGAATGATTTGACAGTATATATCATAGAAAAGTGTATATATCATTACATGTAGGTATAGAAAAGAATTCCGAAATTAGAATATAGAGTTGGACATCTAATCTTATTGTCCCCTTGAGGGATGACATCTCTCGGAGAGAGAATAATCCGTGAAAGAAAATGTCTGTATAATCCCTACATGTTAGGCTACCCAACATGTTTTACTGTACTGTTGTATAATCCCTACATGTTAGGCAAGCCAATTTGATTCACTGTACTGTTGGGTTATCTAATCTGAACGTTAACTGAGTTTTACGTCTGATGGTTATACCGCTACACTAAAGGAAACTGTGATTTGTTGAACCATCACTTTACAAAAAGAAATCACTTAAAAGTATATATAACCCCAACAAAAGCCAGGCACACGGTGTTTGTCCACCACAATTTATAAAAAATAAATCCAAACTTAATGTTTATTATAAAAATGTTGAAATAATTTGCGGGCGCTAAGATTAAACCGGGACCCCAAGCACCAGAGGTGAACGCTGTATCACTGAATCACCAAACCCCCCCCAGAAATTATTTGAATTCACTAAATTTTAGTTATTATTCTAAGCTAGGATAAAACACTTGAAAATAACCTGTAGGATAAGGAAGAATTGTGCTTGTTTTTTCGTAACGAAATAATTTGATTGTACTGTCCAACTGACTTGATTATTTTCTTAAGGTATAAATATATGTGAATTAACGCATATTTTATTCCAAAGACCGTTAAGAAGGATACGTTAGATAATTAAAGGAACGGTCCGTACGATACCTTCATATTACAAGACCGATATATGAAATTAAACTTACATAGACTTTTAATTTGTAGAACTGAAGTTTAGTCTTGAAAATTTGTTGACTTAAAAGATCAAAAAATTAATAGTATTAGAGGTATGGTATTGCTAAAAAATGATATGATATAAGAAAGAAAAGGAAAAGTATCGTTTCATTATCATAATAGAGAAATCTGCATGATTTATAGGATAAAATAATTGTCCAAACATAATTAAACTCAAATATTTTGATATGTAAATTTATTAATATTTGAACAAATAGTAAAAAATTCCGTTTCTTTATTATTTCAGATTATGGATTCCGAAATAACTTGTGAGCATACTACATGTGCTGTTCAATATTGTGAACAGAAGATTAAATTGAGGGGAATTAAACAGTTTTATTTTTTATCGGACATTTGTCCGAACAATAAAAAGAATTTAAAATCGCATTCATGCAGTGCCTGTGTGAATTCCGTGTTTTTAGACATTTACACCAAAGTAAAAAAGAGACAAGAAATTCTAGGGTTACCTTGGGGTTTGGAAGGGAAATGGAAAAGAAGAAGAGAAATAATGCGAACTATAGAAAAGCAGGAGAAGAGCAGGAAAAACATGGAAGAGCAGGAGAAGAGCAAGAAAAAGAAAGAAGAGGTGGTAGATAATATTGAAGTCATTTTAGGGATATAATACACAATGAAAAGACAAATGTAAAAATCTGTACATAGAATTTATCATATTGTAAATAGTAAAAATAAAGTGATATTTAATTTAAATCTAATTATATTGAAAATTTGATGGTTTTATTTCAAGAAAATGTGAATCGTTCTTTTCCCATTTTAATATGTGTGAGTTATTTTAAAATATTGTTTTCAGCAAAAAATATTTTTAAGACATGAACCTGCAACTTATTATCTGATTTCAATCAGCTCAATTTGAATTGTTTTTTTATTTTGTAAAATTTCAATGCTATTTGAGACATGGATCTACAGAATAAGTTGATATCCGAACCATATAAACAAGTTGAACTTACATTTATCTTTGTCAAATGTGGATATGAAGAAGATCTATTATTATTATTATTATTATTATTATTATTATTATTATTATTATTATTATTATTATTATTATTATTATTATTATTATTATTATTATTTTATTTAACAGTTATGGTCTTTAGGCTAAACTAGACTATTGATTAAGGAAACTGAATGACAGAAAAATTAATTTTGTGCTCTCTTGCCAAATATCGAAGCCAGAACCACGTGTACCAAAGGCACATACACTAGCTACTTGACCAATTATTATTATTATTATTATTATTATTATTATTATTATTATTATTATTATTATTATTATTATTATATTGATTTGTAATCATATGAGACTTGATGGTTGTTGAAACTGCAAAGATGACTAAAAATTTAATGGAAGAACAAATCCTGAAATTGGTGGTGAGTAAATTAACTGAAAAATTATTCTTTGTTTACATTTGCTAACATTGAAAGATTCAGAAACGTTTCCCCATTCATAATTTTAAGGTGAAGATCACTTCACACACTCAACCACTTGAGAAAAACAAGTTTTAGTTGAATACGGTAACCTCTCGTTCCCTCCTCTGCCTTCACCGCCCCTTGAGCGGGGTTTTTTACTGTTTGGGTATTTTTCTAAGAAAAGAGGTTCTGGTTTTGGGACTTGGGATTCTTTCGAAGAAAGTGAAAGTGGTGGGAATAACCTTTTAAGTATAAAATACTAGTAGGAAGGAAGGAAGAAATTCTGAATATCTATAAGATTTGAAGGTTATCTTTTGCTATGAATTGTCTGCACTTTCCAATGTATTTTTTGTTCTTATAATATCATAGCAGAAAATTCTAACAGGGTCTTTCAGATTTATGTTGCTATTAGAAATGAAGAATAAAAATATTTAGTTGAACTTGAAATATACAAATCACACGGTGTCCTGTAAGACTTATGTGAGTCTTTCGTTTTGAGATTGATTTGCGAAAATTGGAATCGAATAGGATTACGATTACAATTTAGATTTTTGGTCTTTTAACATCTAAGACCATTTACCACTTCACGTTTGAGGGATGTTCAACGAGCACACAATCCGGGAAACGATCTGAAAACTATAAGTTAGGTATCACCAAGGCATTTAACTGGTGTGGATGAGGAAAATCCAAGAAAAATTCATTCAAGGTGGCTGGCCTTAAAAGTATTGTACACTTTTTTGACCAAGTGCCTCCCACTGGGACTGCTTGCACCAAACTGGAATCGAATCATTGTGTCCAACTACATGAATATTTCATGTCAGTCTATTATTTTTCTCTTTTTCTATATTAATTAAGTAAAAATATGGTGGTTATTTCATATGTTTGAGCAATAAATATTCTTTGGATTGGTATAGAATTTTAGTTAAAGTATTATGGAGAAGTCCATTGAAATGAATTAGTGCTATAGCTTGTGATTCATTAAATTTTATAGAGAATCATGTGTTGGTTTTTGAAAAATACTATCTTCAATGAAACAGTCCAAAGCAAATAATTGATCAATGATTAAATTACATACATTATGACATTCTTTGTAAAAATAATCATCTTTTAACGTCATTTAAAAATGTGGTTGTAAAGAAGAATGATGATTTCTGAAACAACGGAAAATCTTTTAATGATGCTTGTAGAACGCAAAAAGTTGAGAAAATTTGCCACCTTGAGAGAGTGTATAATATTACAGATAAAACACAATTTGAATAAAAAGTATTAGTTAGGATTGAAACTGATGAGTTTGAGTATTGAAACTGATGGGTTTGAAGGATAATGTTCTTTAGGGAGTACATTATCGGTGAAAAGGAATAAGGAGGAGTACAAGCTATAAGTAAGGTACCATCCCGGCCTTTGCTTCAAATGATTAAATGAAGAAGAAAAAACCTGGAAAACTTCATTCAAGCTTTTACAAATTTTGAGAGAGCAAATCCGTAAGCGGGGGTGCAACATAAGCCAAAACGTTAACGAATATACTATGTGGATTACTGTAGTATTAATTCAAGAAATATACCAAGTAGCTTAGCAATTCTTTAGGAATAAAATACCAAAAAAAACCTTATTATTTTAGAATCCGTTTACCAGACATTGTTAGGGTCATAATAAAAAGAGGAAAACAACCGTTAGGAAGACCTAGGGAAGATGTATCTTGCAGAAATAGGCATACAAAGTAGAACCAGTTGGGTATGGATAGAAATCATTCAGGAGCTTTTGTGGTTGATGCAATGAATTTTGGGGGGAATGGGTTGTATTATTCGGGCTAAAAGATAATGAGTAAGAACATATAGAAGTAAAATACACTTCCACTGAGTGACTGCTATGAAAATTAAATGAGTAAGGTACTTTGTAGCATAAGAAATCAGTCTATCACTGACTTAATTTGATGGAAAGACCTCAAGTATCATAAGGAAACACTGTAGCACTAATCCGTCATGGGTAATAAAAATGAACACGTTGAAGATTAATGAGGAAGTCTCAAGTTATATAAGGAATCATGTAATATAAGGAATCAAGTAATATAAGGAATCAGTTTATTACTAAATCAGTACATTCAAAATTTAATCAGGGACCTCAATTAGTGCAAGAAAGTACTGTATCACTGAGTCATCATGTATCACAAGTAAGCATTCTACCACTATTTCTTCATGAAGGAGATTAAATGAGGCATTCTCCATAAGAAAACAGTGTATCATTGAAGTCTACATGGTGAAAAGAACACATGTACCATAAGGAAACAGTATAGCCCTAAATCAATCTGATAAAAGACCATAAGAAGTAGAAGCAATCTAAAAACATGAAACTTGACTTATTATTCACTTCAAAATCTCTTGGTGAAGAATGTTAAGCTTAAAATCATGTATATTGTTCTGAAATATAGGGAAATTAGGTACTCATGTCCTATACCCGAAAATAGATTTTGAATAAAGACTTAGTCAGTAGATGTGAAAGCAATTAAAATAGAAATCGCGGCTAAAATATGAATTAGTATAGAATAATTGTGATGTTTCAGATTTCATACCGCATAGTTAAAATCTTTGTGATATATTGTGTTATAGAATGTGTTTATTTACGTTATATTTATCAACTGTAGTGAAAAATAAAGTCTTTGGTATTACAGCAAAGCCGTAATCAGTTCAAAAATGTAGGGCGCATATTATAATTTACCGTAAAATTTCTTAGGGGATCTTCCTTGGATACAAACTTATACAAAAGAGAAGGCAAACGTCATGGGTATTAAAAATGATTATATTCAAAATTACGATTACGCTTAGCAAGTTTGCGATATTTGCATTCTACAGTAAGACTAAAAAGTACTTTCTTAGTTTTTAATCAGAGATACTCAAGCTTGCAGATAGTCCGTAAAATACATAGATAGAATAAAAACAAGCTACAGATACTCAAATACAAGCAGATACTCCATAAATACATAGATAGAGTAAAAACAAGCTACAGATACTCAAACTTGTAGATAGTCAGTAAAATTCATAGATAGAGTAAAAACAAGCTACAAATACTCAAACTTGTAGATAGTCAGTAAAATACATAGAGAGAGTAAAAACAAGAACAGAGGATACGTGAAAAAAGAAAGGGACAAGCAGAAAGGAGTTCATCAAACAAGCTACAGATACTCAAAACATGCAGATACATCATCAAATACATAGATAGAGTAAAAACAAGCTACAGATACTCCATAAAATACATAAAGAGAGAGTAAAACAAGGTACAGATACTCAAAACAAGCAGATACGTCATCAAATACATAGATAGAGAAAAACACATACAGACGATACGTGCAAAAGAGAGAAAGAGAGAGATAAAGAGAGGGACGTGTAGATACTTAAAAACAATCAGAAAGGATGTCAATAAACAAGCTACAGATACTCAAAACAATCAGATACGTCATAAATACATAGAGAGAGTAAAAAACAAGCTACAGATACTCAAAACAAGCATATACTCTATAAAGATAGAGTAAAAACAAGGTACAGATACTCAAAAACACGCAGATACGTCATAAAATACATAGATAGAGTAAAAACAAGCTACAGATACTCAAAACATGCAGATACGTCATCAAATACATAGATAGAGTAAAAACAAGCTACAGATACTCCATAAAATTCATAGAGAGAGTAAAAACAAGCTACAGATACTCAAAACATGCATATACTCTATAAAGATAGAGAAAAACACATGCAGACGATACGTGCAAAAGAGAAAAAGAGAGAGATAAAGAGAGGGACGTGTAGATACTTAAAAACAATCAGAAAGGATGTCAACAAACAAGCTACAGATATTCAAAACAATCAGATACGTCATAAATACATAGAGAGAGTAAAAAACAAGCTACAGATACTCAAAACAAGCATATACTCTATAAAGATAGAGTAAAAACAAGCTACAGATACTCAAAAACACGCAGATACGTCATAAAATACATAGATAGAGTAAAAACAAGCTACAGATACTCAAAACATGCAGATACGTCATCAAATACATAGATAGAGTAAAAACAAGCTACAGATACTCCATAAAATTCATAGAGAGAGTAAAAGCAAGCTACAGATACTCAAAACAAGCATATACTCTATAAAGATAGAGAAAAAACACATGCAGACGATACGTGCAAAAGAGAGAAAGAGAGAGATAAAGAGAGGGACGTGTAGATACTTAAAAACAATCAGAAAGGATGTCAACAAACAAGCTACAGATACTCAAAACAATCAGATACGTCATAAATACATAGAGAGAGTAAAAAACAAGCTACAGATACTCAAAACAAGCATATACTCTATAAAGATAGAGTAAAAACACATACAGAGGATACGCCATAAAATACAGAGAGAGAGAGAGAGAGCTACATTAACAGTGAAATTTGTTTCGGGAACCGGGTAAGAATCATTTGTACTGCACGTGCAGTGCAAAAATGATCACAAATTTATTTCATGAGAGAATGCAACTTAATATGGGAATATTTTATATTAAATATCTTCTCTACACACAAGTCCAAACTTACGCCATGCGTAGCTTCTTCTATTTTGTATTCCATAGTTAATCAATTAATTAATATGAGTGAGATAAAACATAGTATATTACATCAATAGGAATCTGAACCTTTATTATAATGCTTTGAGAGCAAAAAATGGTCTATAGATAGTCTAAAAATAGTCTTCCGTTGCAAGTGCTGCTATCGGTTGAAGGAATTCCAGTCGCTTTCTTTTGCTTAGCAACAGCTAAACTCTTATTGGCTCAACGCGTAGGTGTGTGAGGGTGTGAGCGTTAGTATGCATTTTTTTTGCCACGGCTCAAGACATTTTGGCATCACAATAGTAATTATTGAAACAAAGTGATAAACATATACAGTACGAGCAAAATGATTAAAGAATCCAAAGTTGAAATTTTCTTTTCAGTATAAACAAGCAAAAGTGAATGTATATAACATAATACTTAAAGAATATAGGGTCATATTTTATAAGAATATAACTAGTAAAAATAATCATATTTCAATGAACCTGTTAATTCCTATATTTACAATGAAGTCACTAATATGAATTAAAAATATTAATTTCAAAATTAAAAATGAGTCAAGTGAGTAGTATTATGTTCAAATGTGGTCATACTTAAAAAATAGATCAAGTGAGTAGAGTTGGCACAAAATGTTGTCATATCAATGGAATTATAAGACAATAAGGGGAATCATACAGTAATATTTTGCACATTACATATTCTAATGTTTGTAAGTAAGATTGGAAACATCAGTGTAAACATATACGGATTACAGGTGTTAGATATATAGATGTGCGTATAACAAGTAAATATTGCGATTTATTACTTAACAACCACATAATAATGTAAATCCATTTCCCGCATATGCGTTTATATTTCTGGCGCGGCTATAAACGTAAAACTGTACACATCGGCTCCGGGTGCGCCCGGCGTGAAAATAATCGTAAAACTGTACTAACCGGTACCGCGTGCGTCCGGCAAGGGTATTAACGTAAAACCGTACTCGCCCGGCCCCGCGTGCATCATTCGCGTATAACAACGCGTCCAAATTTCCCATGGCTGTGCCATGCCATGACACACTAGTGCCATGCATCCGATTGGCAAACAAATAATAATTAGTATTGCCAACTTTTCTACATAAATGATACATTATCAGTATCAAATACATACTGCATATTAAAGACTATCTTCTCTTAATGTCATGCTCTGTGCATAGAAACATAGATGCTGATTAATGTTTAGTAAATGTAGTAAATGTCAAATGTGAAGGAATGCTAAGTGACACAGTATTGTATATAAATACATACTAAATAGTAAAAGAATTGGGTGTCAACAAAAATGTCTAATATGTTATACTCACTATAAAATTGTATAAGAAAAAATAGCATTCACAATATACACTTCTTATAATGTTAAAAATAAAAACATCGGGGTCCCTACATAATACATGCATTGACATGCAGTGAGTGGTATGCCTGATGTCTACCATATAGTTTACTTTGATTTTATTTATGTGTAGCAAATAGAATTAGTAGGTATATATGAAGTCAACCATTTCATATTCATACATTTTTAAACCCTACCTAATAAAGCATATCACGCAAAGCAAACATACAAGATATCATTTAGTATTGGTATATTACTATCTAATAAAGTATAGGAGTTCTGTGAGTATAATAAAGTATTAGTACATCATTGTACATATACACCCTAGCAGTTTGTATGAGCCTTAACGGTTCATTTCTTGCGCCATACATATAGTAGTTTTTGGATAGTAAACATCACGTCAAACATATTTTTATTTCCTTTCCGTTATATATCATAAAGTATACAATACATAAATAAATAAGATGAAAATATGCGTGTTGTTTATACTGTACAAATTAAATATCTACCTTATAATGTATATCAAATCATAAAATATGACTTTTTTTCTCATTAATGTAAATGTTTTAGGGGAAAGTCGTAATAAATGAAAACGGTAAGTATCGTTGTCAGTTGCCGATAAACTAAACTGAAAATTTCCCCGCTAAAATTATAATACCTATAATAATCCTTTTGAATTTTTCTTAATGTAACATTTCTTTCAAAGCAGAATTTCTTATATTAAGCAATACTTTTTTCTTTAAGTAATATTTTTCAGTCAGTAGGTATATCGTTGCTTATATTTCTTTTTTCTGTTCTTAGTGTATGCTACGTAATTTTAATTGGTATACTTCTTGTAGGAACAATACTGTTGGGAAAATAATAATTATTTATTCTTTCGTATCTTTTTTAATGAATCGCTTTCTACGAAAACTCCTTATTTATTTATTTAACCTCTCGTAATAAATTACTCGAACACTTCGTGTGAGCATACTAAAGATGATCGAAAATACTAATTATTTATTGATTCGTATGCCAAAGCATACTCAGTAGAACAGCTACGGTGTGAACTTCTTAATAAATTGTTTCTGTTATATATGTTGTTGTTGTTAGTTATACGCTTGAAAAACATTTATTTTATGAAATTAATATTTGATTATCGTTTAAGTTACAAATTATAATAATTATTAATTCAACATGTGATAAACACAAGATTGTAACGGGTATGAATACGAAATTTTTCTTAATGCGATTGCGTACGAAATTACAAATTGATTGCGTCTGGGTGCAAGAGTACAAACTGAATACACCTGGGTGTGAGTTTACAAATTCAATGCGTCTGGGTACGAGATTTCAAACTAAATGCACCTGGGTGCGAGATTACAAATTAAATGTAGCTGGGTACGAGATTACAAAGTGAATGCACCTGGGTGCGAGATTACAAACTAAATGTGGGTGGGGATGAGAGTACAAATTGAATGTATCTGAATAAAAAAATTATACAGTAAGCGTATCTGTATATAAATTATAAACTAAATGAAACTTACTGCAAAATTAAAATTAAGTGTACGAGATTACAAAGTAAGTACATCTGTGCACTAAATTACATAGTAACTGTGTTTGCATATAAAAATTATAAACTAAATGATTTTAAAGAAATCAACAACGCTAAAATATTTTTATTCATATAATATTTATTTTTTCCATATAAGATAAAGTGATTACATATATATCAAATAAAAAAAATGTAATAAAGATATGTATGTATGATCAAATAAAAATGTATTAAAACATCATATATATTATGAATAGTAAATAAAAAGTTATTTTAATTTTGAATTTGTGTAAATGTCATTGATAATAGAGATTTTTTTCTGTCTGAAATTGTAATATATATTTCCAATATATAACTTTCACTTCATTTAGTTATTTCACTAACAAACAAAGAAATGAATTAAAAATTATAAGTGAAATCTTTTTCCAAGAGAAATTCTAAAATTACATTGATGTAGTTTTTCTTTAATAAAATATTAAATAAAGCATAATCAAATGTCCAATCGTCAATTTCACTCTCATGATACGAAGAAAAGACTTTGTACAGTTCATCAAACGTATCTGATTGCACCATAACACGCCATGCATTATAACACATTTCACGGTCTAAAACAATGCATTCATGTTCATCTATAATACGGCTGTTTTGATAGCACCCGTAGCACAGAAGATTATATTCCGGTTTCCATCTTGATATACATTCCAGCACACACAGTTCACACACGGAAAAGTACATTCATACGTACATAATTTGTTTTGCAAACACATCTCTGTCTTTCTTTAAAAACAGTTCAACTAAATCACAAATATATGAATCTGAAAACGTAACTGATTCATATGCTAAATTAAATCTATTTAAAACAGTTTTGTTTCTTCTATAATTCTTATCCGAAGAACTAAAGTGTTTCTGTATGTAAAGTTCAAACACTATGTCACGAGTTTTCTTCTGAATTAAAAATTCCCACACAGTTTCTTTCAAATTATTATTAAATATTAACAAACATTTATGTAGTTTTTCGTCTGGTATTCTTATTGAACAAGGAAAGCACAGTAATGGTTCACTCAGCTGATAATTCTGAAAAAGTTCTTTCACACACAAATCACTTATTTTAAAACGATTGCACTTACAATTCACATTGTCTAATTCTTCAATTTCAATATATGTATTAGGAAACACTTTTTCAAAATGGATTTCATCATCATATCGATAAAATCTTCTAAACGAATCTTCTATTTCCTGCGTAGGATATAGTATTTTCACTTTATCTTGTTCTTCTTCAGGAATATCTGGATCCCATGGGTGTTGATAAATAATTTTCTGATGCTTTTCACACTCAATCTGTCTCTCTCTTGGAGAGATATACTCAGAAACAGATACTCGCTTACTACACATCTTCACGAATACTGTTAACTTAAGTAATGTTCCTATGTACACAATCACGACTCTGCACATGCGCACAAACTTTTAACGAATGCGCATGCGCACAAACTTTGATCGATTGCGCATGCGTCCTACGACGTTCAAATTATTTACTTGTATTCTTGTACACTCCGTGTAAAACATCTTTATGTAAAAATATAAGTCTTGGAAAATCTGAATCAGACATTACCACATGAAATAAAATGCTTTCATAAAGATTATTAAAAATACATTGTGTAAGAATATGGTATTTCTTACTATGAATATTGTGTAAATCCATATAGATTTTCTTAATTTCTTTGCATGTATCTTCTTTTAATAAAATACTACAAGCTTCCAAGTCCAACACTTCTTTGCTTTTCAACATACACATATGTCTAATGTCATTTTTGAATAAATAATTATAATAACATGCTCCACAAAGTAACACTTTGTTCGGTACCCATTTAATTATTGCTAATTTAATACAATTAATATCAATACTTGATTTATCACACGCGCAATTCATTCTTGCACAAAACACGGTTCTTAACACCACGAAAAAAGTACGTGTTCTAACAAGAAAATATTCTTAACAACTAAAACAAAGTATCAAAATCGTTTGTTCTTTCTTTACAACTAGTGCACTCTAGCGGAAAAAATCTTAAGTTGTAAAACAGTGTTACTAACTCTATATAAACTCTACACAAAATAATTTTTAACTATGTAAAACTCATATAAATCTTAATGTAATTTTTCCATGTTTCCTTTCCTATCTTTTACGTATCGTTTTCTGTGCTATTTTAATTGGTATGCTTCTTGTAAAAGTCGATAAGAATACTCAAAGAGTATAATCCATTAAATGATTTCTACGTAAACTCTGTTTATATATTCTTTCGTGTTATTTAATATAACACTCGTTGTTAAATGTTTCGAAATATTAAATATTTATCCTTTTGTTATTAACTTTAGTTGATTCGTATGCCAAAGCATACTCGGTAGAACAGCTATTCTGTAAACCTGTAAATAAGGTATTTGCTTTTGCAACTTGTATTTTGATGTATCGATTTCAGTGAAATCTCATAAAGAGAAACTGCGTTTCGAAAATATAAAAAAATGTGTGAAAGTTATAAAAATAGTTGTTAAAATGTTTCGAACACTTCGTGTGAGCGTACTAAAAGTTCAAACATATAAAAATGAGTAAACGTTTTAAAAATAGTTGATAAAATGATTCGAACACTTTGTGTGAGCGTATTAAAAAATGTTCCGAAAATTTTAATTATTTATTCTTTCGTGTTATATATTATAACACTCGCAAAGTTTTTAATTATACATTTCTTCAAATATGTTCTTGTCTGCAATAATATTTAATTCCAAATAATTTTATTCTTTAAATGTTTTCTTAAGATGAATTAAACTAAAATGAAAAATTAATATAATACAAATATATGAAATAAAACTATGTATCAAATAATATATGAAAATAAATATAAAGATAAGTATTAAACATGTATTAGTTTCCAACATTTCTTCTTAAAATATTTGATAATAACATTGCCTGACATCAAGTGTTGTAAATAATATTTTGTATAAACTTCACACACACACACACACACACAAATTAATTTCTTCCGTAATACAAATATAGTTGCTAGTAATTTAAAGTTTCTTCTTCTTCTTTTATGAAATATTTGCAAACGTTAAATGTTTAAACGCGTTTTTTCAAAAACACCAAAACTTTTCTTATGTACATAAATATTTTTTATTCAGCACTTTTACTTTTATCTTTATCAAGAAGAATATCCACAAGATCACTTAAAAACACTTCACTTTTCAATAATTTAGAGTATGTGTTATAAAACGATTCTCTTGTTAGCAAACCGATAAAATGTGATTTCGCATACGTATAAAATATATTTTCTTCCACATCTATGTTTTCCATAATATCCTTTACTCGTGATTTCATAACGTTTTCATCCAAAAATAAACATTCATGTTCCATTTCATTAAAATATCCATAACTACAAGCAGCACATAGCAAAATATCTTTTGTTTTCCACTCATGTATTGCTTTCTTTATACAGTTCGTGTCTACTTTATTTACACTACATTTACATCTTATGTCCTTCTCCAAAAATATTTCAGTATCATCCATATATGATAATATCATCTTATAAATTTTTAAATTAATTTTCAAACACTCAAAAACAATTTCACGTAACTGTATTAAACTTTCCATAGTTATTTTACTTTTTATGTGAACAATGTTTAAATAATGCTATTCAAACAGCAAACTAAATAATTTTTATAACGCCCAAACAAAATCGTTCGTGTATCTTCGTAAAAGTTCAAGAAAGTTGTGGAAATTTTAACATCATTCGGAAAACTTCGGCAATCTTCGGTAATCTTCGTATAAAATTCTTGGAATTACTTAAATTCTTGGAATTAATTAAAATTCTATGAAATACACGGTCATTTACCTTTTAATCACTTTTCCAGAAATCTCCAAACATTCTTCATTATGCCTACGTAACTATTCAAGGCTAAGCGACATTCCTGAATACAATAGAAAACTTTTAACGCACACCTGTGTTCTTCCTCTCCCCCAAACAATCATAAGCTTTTCTTAGAAATTCCAAAAACATCTATTGTTCAAGCATATGGTCAAGGTTAACGCAAATCCTGTCCACAATAAAAAACTTTTAACGCACACCTGTGTTCTACCTCTTCCCCAAACAAACATAAGCTTTTCTTAGAAATTCCAAAAAAACATCTATTGTTCAAGTATATGGTCAAGGTCAATGCAAATCCTGAATACAATAGAAAACTTTTAACGCACACCTGTGTTCTACCTCTCCCCAAACAATATAAACTTTTCTTCGAAATTCCAAAACAAACTTGTGCCTACGTGACTAATCAAGGTCAAACGACATTCCTGAATACAATAGAAAACTTTTAACGCACACCTGTGTTCTACATCTCCCCAAACAAACCGGCTTTTCTTAGAAATTCCAAAACAAACTTGTGCCTACGTGACTAATCAAGGTCAAACGACATTCCTGAATACAATGGAAAACTTTTAACGCACACCTGTGTTCTACCTCTCCCCCAAACAATTATAAGCTTTTCTTAGAAATTCCAAAAACATCTATTGTCCAAGTATATGGTCAAGGTTAAGCGACATTCCTGTCCACAATAGAAAATAATATAAACAATCAATAAAATATAATAAAATAAAATATCTATTGTATACAAATATTGTCAAGGATAAATCACATTCCTCTTAACAAAAGACCTATTGCCAAGACTCACCCTAATTTGCATAACAAAGAACTACCTTTACGAGAAACCACTACTATCGTATCCGTGGGTTTTCTCGGGGGGTACTCTTCTTTCCTCCAACACTCTCATTCCATCAAATATTCCATAAGCATTCATTTACCTTCATCATCCGTCATCCTTAGCTTAAAATGAGCATAATCGTGGGACGTTAAACTGAAAGATTTCATTTGTTTCATTTCTCCTACCTTGGTCAAATAATGTGGCCCAGGACTACTGGCGTATATGTCGTATCCTCACGATGTAGTAATAAATAAATAAATAAATAAAATTTAATAGTTATAATAAAAAGAAAACAAGGTCTTAAGTTTTATAAACTTATAACAAGTGACTTTTATTTCACATTATGAAAACTACGGAAGATTTACAAACTGGGGAAATCAGGTATAGGAAACGGAAATGACAGTTCTATCATTTTCAGTTTCAACGGAGAGATATAAACTTGTTCTTGAGGTGTGAATCCATACCCAAAAGCTGTTTCACTATCTATCTATTCTGGCTTTTCATTATCTATTATAACTTTTGATTTATATGTAGAGAGCCTTATGAAAACCGGGATTTTACTCTGTATGAAATCGTAGGAGTTCTTTTTTTTTAAAAAAATTTCAGTTTACGTCCCACGATTATGCCCATTAGGCTACGGGAGAAGATGATTAAAGCAAGGGAATGATGATGGAAAAATTGGTAAATGATAATGTGGGAGGAAATTGGACTACCTTGGGAAAACCCACGGACACGATATTGTCCACCACAAACTTACTTGGACGGGGATCTAACCAGGGACCTCACACACAAGAGATACTTTCTTAAATTGAGTTAAAATTAATTTCGTTAATTATTTCGTTTTTCTTTGTTACGTAATAGTCACACTAGAATAATAATGCTGTCAGTGACGATAAACATTATTATTAAACCACACATGACATAGGTAGATGAAGAAAGCCTGTTTGGGCAGTGCTGCTCAGGTTTGAAATGTTTTATAGAATTGTTCTACAGGTGGCAGTGGCGTATGCTGGTTTGACAACTTGGGATACCATTGACCTTGACATTATATTATTAGTAAAATAATAATAATAATAATAATAATAATAATAATAATAATAATAATAATAATAATAATAATAATAATAAATACACAAAATTTGCAAATAATGAAGAAAGAGATTGACATGTTTTTTCGACTCTAGTTTTCAAAACCATTAATATTTCCCGCTATGACTGAAGCGCCATCATATCTCTGTGTAGTTAACTTGTGGTTTGTTGCAACAAAATGTTAATTTTTGCCGATGTTACTTTCTTCGAGAGCCGCCTCTCTTGCTGGTGGTGGGACTCATTTATTTTGACGAAAAGTCTTCATGAAGATTCTGGATTTTTTAATGGCGCTTCTACTTTCCTCCTCCATTTTATGTCACTCCTGCTTTTGACTGAATAACACACAATCGTTACTACTCACTACACTTCATCGTCTCGTACTCCCTTATCAGCTACGGAACTCTTGTAGTGCTGAAACTCAAGCCTCTGATGTGAGAATAGAGTTGGCACTTCTTTTTATTCAACTTCTGTATATATTATATGATGAAAAATATGATCGTTTCTAATTGGCTTCAAGGAACTAAATACTAAATAAAAATCGGAATAAATTATGGAATAACTCTTAATATCGAGGAAAGAGAAGGGTAGTGTTGCAGGTTAAAACCAACCCAACTATCAAGTACTTCTGTTCTTACCATTTGTTCAAATGCTTCTGTTCGTTCAATTTTTGGGGGGTCTTGGGGATCATGGTGGCTCAGTGGTGGCCTAATCATTGGTCTAGTGACTCGCGCGTATACCTTTGGTGCCCAAGGTCCCGACTTTGGTTTCCGGTAGGAGAGCCTCCAACACACTAGAGTGGTTCAAATATTGCTTTCCCGTGTGGAATAGTGGAGTAAAGAATGCAGACTTTGGTAAATGAACTCCGGGACCATTTTTCGAAAGGTGGTAGTACACATTTAAAGTGTTAATATTACCAACTGGGAGAGCACAATAGCCAAAAGTAGACGAGAAAAAGTCTCTTAAAGTTTTCGACTCGCCCATATATAGTACGACAGGTTCGGTTGGAGGGTGGCGGTGTGTGAGAGTAAGCAGCAACTACGACCGATGTGCAAAGGGTCTCGGGTTCGATTCCCGCTCGAGTCAACCCTTTTATTTTTTCTTCAACCAATAAAGTAGCCATTTGTAACTAGAAGTAAAATATTAATTCACCATATGTTTATAATGAATAAAACAATATAAATGTTCAAATCAGTTTAAAATCTTTCAATGTTCCATGTTAATTATCAACTAAATGTAATCTATTACGTAAAAATATTGATATTATGAATTATAAATAGTATGGTCACCACAATCGTTCTGTAAAAATGTTCTTGATGCTTCGTGTCTATTTCTGTGAACAGTGTGCGAATTGCAATGGGGATGAGGAGGGAAATCCTCTTTGGTAATATTGGATGTTGCTAAAACCAAAGAAGATTTCCCCTTCATTCCCCTTGTAATTCGCACACTTTCCACAGATATAGACATAAAGCGTCAAGAACGTTTGTTTTACACAACGACTGTGGTAACCATAGCTAACTCGTAATATCAATATATTTACGGAATAGATTATATTTCGTTGCTAGTTAACATGGAACATTGAAAGATTTTCAACTGATTTGAACATTTCTAATTTTTTATTCATTACCAGCTGAAATGCCCATTCTTCGCATGGGTCAGATAAAATATCTATGAGAACAAATTGAACAACGAAAGGAAAAAGATATCGGTCATTTTGGATTATTTTTACCTGTCTTGGTACTTCCCCCCCCCAGGTAACCCCCAGCCCACATACAATGGTAGCGGAATTTGAAAGTAATCGCTAATGGAAGTGCCATCATTGATCTCAGCAACCGTGAAAACTATGGATTTGACACTAATATCGGTCATTTTGGATTATTTTTACGTTTCGGTATCCCCCCGGGACCCCTTGCCTGTCGGGATGGGATGAATTTGGAAGTTAATGCGATCCGAGTTTCACCATTGATCTCTGTGACGGCGAAAACTATGAATTCGACACTAATATCGATCATTTTTTACTACTTTTACATGTCCCGGTAAACACCTCCCTGAGACCCCCCTGGTTCGAATTTTGAAAAAAACACTTCGTCTGGGTTGGGGCACGAACAAAGGCACACGTGACCAAAATTTGGTACCTCTCGGTCCACTCGTCTGGTACCCAGGCCGCACACAGAAACACAAACAATTTTATTTATACTCATTATATACGTATGGTGAATTAAAATTTTACTTGTAGTTACAAATGTCTATCATATTGGTTGAAGCAAAAACAAACAAAAAAAATGTTGACTCAAGCCAGAATCGAACCCGGAACCCTTTGTGCCTGAGTCGTAGATGCTCCTCACTCTTTCACGCCGTGACTTAATAACTCTATTCTTCGTACGATATATGCGGCGAGTCGAAAATTTTAAGACGCCTTTTCTCCGCTACTTTTGGCTATTGCGCTCTCCCAGTTTGTAATATTAACACTAAATATGCACTATCACCTCGCGAAAAATGGTCCCGAAGTTCATTTACCAAAGTCTGCTTTCCCCTTGTGAATCATTAGGCTGTTGGTCAATCTGTGGTAGTGTCCCTATTGAATGTAGTACAAAATCAAAGAGCCGAAAAGTTACAGCAGTGACTGAAGTACAAAAAAATAAATAAATAAATAAAAAATAAAATAAAGTAAATTAAAAAGTACGGTAGTATGGCACTCACCATTTGTGCGAAGGGTCCTTAGTTGCATTCTAGGTCATGTAAGTTTGTGAGATAACATTGTGTTCGTGGATTTTCTCGGAGATCTCTTGTTTCCTCTTACATTATCATTCCACCAAGTATTTCATAATCATGCACTCTTTTAATGTCATCTTCATAATCACGTTAAATAATTATTTTATTATTATTATTATTATTATTATTATTATTATTATTTTGTTTCTTCTTAACATTCTTATCTGATATGGGGGATAATCTACTTTATGGAGACAGCTTTAAATTTCTCTAGGGTAATATACATATGTAGTGATTACCCGGGGTTCGAATACCAGCTGGTATGCCTCAATTTTTGATATCCACCCAACGTCGTGAGACAATCTGGGGAGTCACGTGAATAAGAAAGACGTGACGTCCACTGGGTCTACAAAGTTTATGATACGTTGGTTGGAGACAGGGTGACACAGCGCGCTGACGTCGCTGGGCTAGACTTAGCTAGTTTAACCGGTTGCTAACAGATAACGTTGAAGCGGCTCACGCCCATAAGATTGTCATGTCATGCCAGTGGTTAGTTAATATACATATGTATTCTTTGTAGAGGAGATTTTACAATTTAATATGCGAGCTTCCTCTTGCTTAAGCGGTTAGCGTATGTGCCTTTGGAGTGGAAAACCCGGATTCTCGGTAGGAACTTGTGTGGTTCGGATCCCACGTAAAGCTGAAGGTTCACATCTTATATAGTCTCGCTGCTGAAAGGGACGCTGAACACAACTCAACAATTCACTATGCATCAACAGTATAATGATGAAACAAGTATGTAGATGCTCCCGGCCAAGAAAACCAACAATAAAGCCGTAATTGACCGTAAAACTTGTTCAGGTACTAATTTGTAAGAGCATTTGTCTTTTGGTCAAGCGATGGTGCTCAAAGTGCGGCAGTATTTTGTTGCATTAAACATAGTTATAAATTTACTTCGTTTGTACCGGTAATACAATGAATGTTGGCTTTCTTTCTTTTCTTTCTTGTCTTAACCCATATTGTCAGTAGCCCATTTGACAGCAATGATAAAACAGTAAACATCAACTAACAAACCTAATTTGGTCTGGACTAAAGAGATGCGATGACGCACCAAGATTAAATAACGTTGACAGATTTATAACGATATACTTTATTATTCACGCACCTACTTAAAAATAAAAACACCTGACTACTTCTCTCTTTTTCTTTTTAATGTCCATACAATGTATACAATAAAAGTCTTGCAACAGTTATATGTTGGATGTGTGAAGATTTCTACACACATATATATACACGCATACAAGCACACACACACATGCTATTTAAACATCTTTACGGCCATCATTGAGATAAGAAATGAAAAGATGATGTAATAAAACAAAGGCAACAAGTGGTTTGAGATAACGCACGTCCGTCTGTTCTTTCTTCATGCGTGAGGTTTGTTAAGGACCATCTTGTATGGAAAGAAATTTGTTGACACTGGTCATATATCTCTCCAGGATGGAGGTTTACCTGAACAATACAATACAAGAGATGGTCTTTTAAGACAACTAAGTAGTTACGACTAATTGTACGTATATGTTTTAATTAACGCTCATTATTCTCTAAACATATGACAAGTGAGTTTGGTTCCACATTGTGAAATACAGTAGACGTTCACACTATGGATTTCAAGCTTGAAACCGGAAGCGCATAGATTTACCACTTCCGGTTGCAATAGACGGTTATGATCGGAGATGGTTGGGTTATTAAAATGCTTAATCCACGTGAAAAAATACCTAGTATAATTTCTGCTCTAAGGAAATCAGAATTGAAACCGGAAGTTGTAGTCTTATTTTACTTCTGGTTTTAGTAGAGGGATAAGAGCAGTGGCGGAACCTATCCTTTGGTCACTGAATCTATTTCAAAAACCAGCTTATCGTTATCTATTACCGTGTTTCCTCTATAATGATAAGTTAAACCGGAAAGCTTAGATTTCTAGCACTTTCAGCATTACTAAAAGAATAGAGGTGGAGATAAAAGCCCATTCGTAGCACGCTGTATCCATATCAAAATGCCGTATTTCTCTATCTCTTACTGTCTTTTTTCTTCTATAGAGATCAATATTGAAACCAGAAATGATAGTATATTTGTACTACTTCCGGTTTTGGTATTGGTATAAGGATGGACATCAGATGAAACCCATTTGTGGAGCGGTATATTCATTCAAAAAATTCTTCTTGTTGTCCATTACCGTTTTATTTATTTATTTTATGATGATTAATGTTGATTTATACCACTTTCAGTTTGAATAGAGGGTCAAGAAAGAAGACTGAACATATTGCAAGGTTCTATACATCCTCCTAACAACCTAAATTGGCTGTATACAACTTTAGACGACAATCACGAAGAAGATATCGTCAACCATTGTCAATGATCGTCAAGTAAGGAATATGAATGAAGTCAGCAATATTTCTAGATAAAAGAAGCCATCATCACCTCCACTCTCTAGAAGGCCTAGTCTCTGAGAGCTCCTTTATCCGTACCACTCTCTAGGACGCCTGGTCTCTGAGAGCTCCTTTATCCTTATCACTCTCTAGGATGCCTGGTCTCTGAGATCTCCATTATCCTTACCACTCTCTAGGACGCCTGGTCTCTGAGATCTCCTTTATCGTTACCACTCTCTAGGACGCCAAGTCTCTGAGAGTTCCTTTATCCTTACCACTCTCTAGGACGTCTGTTTCTGAGAGCTCCTTTATCCTTATCAGTCTCTAGGACACATGGTCTCTGAGAGTTCTTTTATCCTTACCACTCTCCAAGACGCCTGGTCTCTGAGAGGTCCCTTACCCTTACCACTCTCTAGGATACCTGATTCTCTGAGAGTTCCTTTTGCTAGGATACCTGCTCTTGCAAACATCTCCCTACTTTCTACGACGCCTAATCTCTGAGAGATCGCAAGAGCCTTGGTCACAAGAGCCCTTGCGTCACTCCTTGGTCGCAAGAGGCTTGGATCCTGTTACCCTAGGACACTTGGTCTCTGGGTTCCTACAAACTCACCAACAAACCACTAAATATCCAAGAAGAACTTAATATTTGAACTCTAATTAGTTATTAGTGTACACAAGAGAAATTTTATAATGAAAGGTGATTGGGAAAGTCCAAAAGTTCCAGTGTATCAGTTTTAACTCTACCCTAAAAAGACAGAATTTTACAATATTCTTGGCAAACTGAAATCATATGAAATCAGAAAATAAGATTGTCTAATAGATATCTTTTGCACTATTGCAGATAGGAAGTTGCTACTTGTTCGAGACGAAATTCAGATCTTGACTGCTTTGTCCCTTGAGTTTTAGTGCTTGACACGTCCTGAATAAGACATACACAAAATGGCCACCACGCTCCCTCTGTGGACGCTAGAAGAGATGCGACCTGTTATTCGATTTTTGTGAGCAAAAAAGACAGAATCAGTTTAAATTCATAAGGGATTGCAACAAATATATGGCGCAAATGTGACGATAATGCATATCATGTTCGTAAATGGTGTCAGGAATTCAGTGAGTGTGAAAGACGAACAAAGGAACAGGCGTCCACGTACAATAGCAGAGCTCGTCCCTTCAACTAAAAAGGTTGTACGGGCGAATCGCCGAGTACCATTGACAGAGTTTAAACTACAGTTTAATGTTACATGTCACAATATGGATTATTGTCCACGAATGTTTAGGATACAGAAAAGTGTGTAACAGGTGGGTTCCGTGAGAACTGATAAACGACCATAAGAAATCCCATATGGTTATATCTCTTCCATATCTTTTCTGCTTTAATCAGCACCGGGAGGATTTCCTGACCCAAACCATTACTGGAGACGAAACATAGGTGCACTAGTACTTGCCGGAGTCAAAAGCCCAATCCAGGATAACATCCAGGATTTCCAACAGTCAAAAATCTCAATTGGTCGCTCACCACAGGTTAACTGGTGGCAACGGTCTTTCGGGATATCCATGATCAAAGGCGCCATTTCTCTGTAAATTTGGGGGCCCACTCAAACGCAGAAGGTATATATATGAGGATGTTAATCACATACTGAATGATGCAACGTATCAGGCAACACTTCGGAAACTGAATAATTTGTTCGTCACAAAAGACCTCAACTATACGCAAGAAGGTGTACTTGCTTCATGATACTGCACGTCGGTATATTTTTTCTACAGCTCATGCAGTACGTGAATCTTTTGTAACGTCTCACCCACCATACAGCAAAGATCTGCTCGTCCGATTTCAATTTTTCCTATATATATATATATATATATATATATATATATATATATATATAAATCTGCGTGGCAAACGATTAGCGTTACATGATGACATCAACCATGCAAACCATACATGACTTCGTGGTCAGGATTCTATCTTCTATTGTCATCATTCTGACAAATAGATTTTCCGCTTAGACAAGTGCCCCAGCATACATTTATATGTACCCCTATAGAAATTTATCTATGTATGTGTGTGTGTTCCAGTATAACTCTAGAACGCCTGAAGCAAATTTAACCGAGCTTGGTACATATATTAGAGGAGACCGGGGCAATTGTAACAAATTTTACATTTTTTTCTCATATGTTTATGCTCCAATAATTCTGAAAATTATACAATATCTTTAGTGAAACTTTGTTGCTCCATTCAATTTTTTTCATACATGACAATTTCTAATATAGAAATTTACGAAACATTTTATGCCAGCATCTGTCTTGCTACAAACGTCCCCGTGCCCGGGTCAATTGTAACAGAACTTTGGTACGGTTGTAATATGATGGTTTTAATGAAAAGTACAATATACTGTATATGGCATGGCAAAGCAATATAGGTCTATATGGTTAAATAATACTGATACTAATAATAATAATACTGATAGGCTTAATAATAGATGGGGACAACAAACTAAGAATATAGACCACATCCTCAAATTTAAAAGTAGACCTATTTAAAAATATACAATTTCCACGCGTCAACAAGATACGTGAATGATGATTTACTTGCTACCGGTACCGTGCCACATTAGTTCGAAATAACTTTTCTTCGGCCTAACAGCAAGCCAAGATGACATAAAATAAAAATTCAAGTCATTGAAGTAGCAATGGCATTTGCTGTCCCTAGGCAAAATCCATAGTGTCGCCCCCATCCCCCTAATATGCCCAAGCGCACTGCGCCCCAGGCAATGTCTACCCTGCCTACCCTATTGTTTGAAATTCTAATGATATTGTACTAATAGACACTCACACTGCATTTGTAACCCCTATTAACGTCTCACACACAACAACCAGAACAGAGAATATGAGAGAGATTGTCAAACAAGTAAAAAGTTACATTGTTGATTATTTCTGATGAATCAGAAAGGGAGCCTATTTGACAAATGAGTCTTTAAAAACTTATAGGCTATTTAAATACATTACAAGGAAGAGGCATATTTAAACTTTAGTCTATTCTGATACAACATCGAAAAGCAGTGATCCTCAGCCAGCCACAAACGTTTGTGAGGGTGCATAAAGAAGTTAGGGGAGGCCGTATAATGAAATATGGGGTGAAAGTCTTTTCTTTCCCTATAGTATGATATACATTAATGCCGCCAAGGTTTTGGGGGGGTCAGGTTCCCCCTACGTACCTGTGGCCCAGGAAAAGCATACTTAAAACGTACATTGTTTTATTAATTTCATCAGTGTATTATCTTCGGTAAGCATCAAACACAATATTCACGTTGTCAAGGGAAGAACATAGATTACACACGCATAGGATATTTGTTTACAGTAAACACATATCTATCAAGAGAAAATAAAAACAAGTCAGTTAAAAATTTACTTTCCTTTGTCAAAATTACGTTTCTCATTGTCCAGTCTTCCACACTTAACTAACGACACTTTTTTTTTTTTTTTTAATTCCCACATACACCTTGCATGAGTGACTCCAATGACATGTACTCCCATGCGCAAAAAAAATTGCGCGTATACTGTAACTCACGATTTTCCGTATTTATTCCTTTTTCCTTACGTTTATGGGTAAAATTGAGTTATTAGTATGTGGAGATAATAGAGAGCAATGCATCTAAGGAGATATTTCCAAAAAATATAATAAAATAATAACAATATAAACAAAAAACAAAATTATGCTCGGTTTTGTGTATACTGGCAACGATGATTTCTAGGGATTTTTTCAGTAGTACAGCACGACTGCGGAGGGAATTCAGTAGGGAAGTCGAGAAGATGGACCAAGGAATTGGATACTGAACTAAGATGTTGCATTTATTGGTTAAAACCTAGTGTGTAGACTGCCTGCCAAATATAAATTAGCTTCTGTAACTAAGATGTCGTACGAAAATATAGAATTAAACAGAAAAACTCTTATGTTAAGGTTCGAAGCGATACGCACCATGGTTATGAAGATTATTTCTTAAGAAAAAAGAACAAACACAACGTAGCCTCTGTGGTTAGGTGGATAAAGTGGCGGACTCGTGGTTATTTTATTACTTTGACACCACATCGAATCCCATCCTATCCCAATCTTTTTTTTTTTTTTTTTTTTTTTTTTTTTTTTTTTTTTTTACAAAACATTATAATTTTCATGTTAATAAGAACCGAAGCAATATACTAAGGACAACTTATTGATATCCAGGATTACAGTATTATTGGTAATAGCTATTGTTTTCAGTTCATGTTGTTGTATAGCTTCTCTCACCCTGTTTTCTTGGGAAAATAACAATTTTGTCTCCAACAAAATGTAAAGGATATATACGGACAGAAAAAGACATCTTAATATCAAACGTGATTTATCGTGATGAAATGGACTAGTTTGCCATTATTAAAAAAAAAAAAAAAAAAAAAAACTAAAGTAAATTACTGAAGTTGACTTCCCTTTAGCTTTTAGCTAAAAAAATGTTTTTTTTCTTTATAAGACTATACTTTATGAGGCAAGGTGTGTGATCATACCCACAAATTTAGCTAGGGAGTGAAAGATAATCGTTTATACAAACATTTTACAGGTTTAGGTGCGTGAAACACCAATACACAATGGTCTCGCTTAGCCGACCATCCTTTGTTCCACATACCGTATGATCCGATATATCATTGCAGAAAGCACCAATCGGCAAGAAGAACTGCAAGTTGTGGTCTTAATCTATTTTTCATGCTCTGGAGTATATCGCCTAGCGCGCCCGTCTACACGTTGACTCATACATCTATCATTGAGTGCAGACACGTATCCAGGTTTTCTATTCGGAGGGGGCCCAACACGAATCCTCGTAAGCACGTAATTCTAATGTTTTAAAAATATCAATAATAATAATAATAATAATAATAATAATAATAATAATAATAATAATAATAATAATAATAATAATAATAATAATAATAATAATAATAATAATGCAACAGTTCTGTATTTCTCTCAAACTTTTTCCTACTTTTCATTTATAAACCGGTTTACTTTGGAAACTGCATTATAGCACAAACAAAATGAAACATATTTTCGAGAGAAATGTAACTAAAGAAAACTGTCTGCTACGTATATCAAATAACAAAAATAGCAAGAAGACATTGAGTGTATCGTTCTAATATATTAAAGTTAAAAACAGAACGGAAACAAAATGTTAATCCTATTTAATTCCTGTTCTTTAATTCCAAATGGTATAATGGCATTAATGTATGTTCTTAGAATTATAACAAGACAACAGCACATTGCCCAAAGTTTGGACACTGACTATTAGTAAACTGATATAAAAGAATCTCAAAAGGGTAAAAGCATGTTTATTAAAAAGTGCTTGAGTTTCGGAGGGGGACAGCCCTCAGGCCCTGACGCTGGAAACGTCCCTGATTCAGTGCAGTGCAGTTATTTGTTATAAAACATTATTATTAGATGTGTAATATGTAAAATTATATCATAAGTTTTACTTTTAACAGGTCTTTTCTTAACACATCCATATTATCCAGCGTTCTTCCTGCCTGTTTATGTCGGATAAGCGAAATTCTACTGTATTTCCGAAGCTAGCATATACATGAACTAGAATTGTATTGTCCTAGAACAGACAATAGTGTGAAATGCTTATATTAAAAGGCTGGAATAAAAAAATAAATAAATACTGTTTTGGTAGCGTGAGAACAAATTGAAAACAATTCAATATATTTCCTAGGTATTAGATTATCATCTTATTGTGTCAATATGTATTCTTTTTTTAAACATAGTTTTAAAAGTCATACCATTCTCAATATTCCTAAGGAAATCGAAAGAAAAACTCCTATGTGCCTCTTGTGGCAAAGCGGCTTAAGTGCGTGGTCTGAAACGTTAAGGTATATATAGAGTACCCGTACTTTAAAAATGCAAATCCGGGACGCTACTAAATTACGAGAATCTTTGAAATGCTTAAAATTGAAAGAAGTGTTGAATACTAATTTACTTTTCTCTATTAGATAGAGTTGTTCAAGCATTACGTTATCACATTTTTATTCCTTTCACTAGACCTTCTTCCAAGGGCGCCGATTTCTCTATAATTTTTTTTCTGGGAGGGCATTCAAATGCAGACGATATATATTAGGATTTTAAGGCAAATTTCATTCAAATTATGCCGAATATTGTATATTCATAAATACAAAGGGGGCCTACATGAGCTTTGGGGGGCCCGGCCCCCTAGGATCGGCGCCCTTGCCTTCTTCCTAGTTAAGCAAACGTAAGCAGATGATTTATTCCCTTCCCCTGGTAAGCAAAATTGTTTTTGTTTCTCAAGATTTGTTGTGTTTCGTGAAATAACAGCAGGAATTTCCAGATTACCTAACCATCTAAATGAATGTTTTCACTTAGAGCCATCCCGTCGATTCGCTTTGCCTAGGACTAAAATAAATTAAGGATCAATAATGAAAGAGACATGTGGATCGAAGATCTTTCTTTGTTCGAACTTTGATTTTTTCAAATCCATGATGGGAAATTATATTATGTGTACAATTTTCGAAATTAATAGTATACAATCGTAAAAATATCTTACAAAACGATGGTTTATTGCAAAATACTTTGACTCAAAGAATAAATTACAAGTAATAAACTTGTTACTTTTCCTGAAGAGTCTAAGTCTTGAATGAGACAGAGGCTCTTCAGCGTAGTGCTTGGAAAGATTGCCTCACTTGTTCTACCTTCCCGTGACTCAGCCTTGATTCGACTTGATCCTAAACGGATTATTCAGAAGTCGAAGTCGGAAGATGTTTCCCATTTTCCCCAAACACTCTTGGTCGATTACAATCTGCCTCATTTGTGAGGGGACAACCCCATGCCGTAAGCGTCGGTGGACTACCGATAGGCAACTAGCGACATGTCCCCAAAAATTGGTGGTCCCGCAGCCAAAACTTGGTCCCACTTCCGCTTTGAAAACTATACCACCACTGGCAGAGAAGCGACGGAACGCCAACGAACCACAAAATTGATCCCCTAAAATACGTTAAATCGCCTTTGCATTAAGGTGAGTCTACAAACATTTTTTAAAAAAGTAAAAATAAAGTGCCCTGAGCTGGGCGTGAACCACCAACGTTAGGGTTATTAGGTGCGTGTTCTTCCGAATTCGCCACGGAGGCGATTGTGAAGACACAGCTTGTAGAGTGATAAATCGTTGAAGTATTTTTAATATTTCTAATCAGAGTGCTCCATTAACCGTGTATATTTGACGATAACTGTTTGGAATCAGATCAAATGCACTCGTCATGTAATTTTATAACAAAATGGCAAGCGTCTATTTACTTTTTTCATAGTTCTCCCATATTCACTTGCTAGTGATCGGCGACAGTTGCCAACTAAATTCATACAATTATACGCACCCATCTCAAGATTTTTCACTTTATGATGTAAAGGCAGGAGTTACTCTTGACCCCCGGAGCTCAAGTATTGTCCTTATAATAACAATTCGTCAGGGAAAAGTAATATATAATAATAACCGCATGCACATGACTGGGATAGTTCGTGTTGGTCCCTTTGCGATTCTCCGTGACAAATCAAAGGAGCGGGGATCAAAATGAAGTCCTCGCTGTTACGTGGTGGTAACTTCAATATCCCCGATTCTAGATATCTGCTTCGACTCGACGAATCCCTGCCACTAGTGACACACTAGCGGCAATCCTTCGACGCGTCGCTATATTGACGATCGCCATTTACCAGCAAGTGGGCCACTACTATCCATTTCATAAAGATAGGCCCCTGACTTCGCGGTGCTGCCGTGACGTCCAGTCAAAACTTATATTTCATTGTCGTACCTCGTTGGAATTGCTGGAATGTTGTCTTTTCAATACTTAAGACATAAAAATTTTCTTTGTACTATGTAGTGAGAAAAAAATAAAAATTAATGAAAAAGTGCGTATTTTTTCGTACTTTTTTTGGTAGATCAATGTTTATAGAGCTATATCTCAGAAAAGAGATCTCGTGAAATAATTTCCTGTGTACAATATGTAGATGCATCCATTAACTATAAGTTGTGAAAAGTTCAATTTTCATCACTTGATATTTTTGTGTAATTAAAACAAATGTACGACGCTCTGATCTCCTTTACCATGGTAGGTAGAGAAACGAACAAAACACTGTTCGAAAATTTGGAAGTCTAGTGTTCGAAATATTTGGAACTATTAACAAAAAAGGGTTTAGTTGGTAGAGTATTTATTTTTTTAAAAAAAATGTTTACTTCAACATATTCTCTGCGTTAAACGGTGGGCCATGTTGCAGCCCAATCTTTAAATTCCCCGCGCTTATATGAAGGAACAGCAGACAGTAAATGGAAGTGCGGCAACGCTGTCGTGCAGTGTTGTCGCGTTCAGAAAGCTTGTACCGCGAAGCCTACTTCAAAAGAATGTAATAGGAAAAGTATTTATTATAACCTTTCACAACATCATAAAAATATTAATGCATGTACACTCATGTCCAAAATTATTGTCGCATGTCTATAAATATGTTATTGTAGGAATATAATTTGATAACGAATTCGCCTGGTATTTCTTATAATGTTAGTATGTGTATAATCGGCAAAGACATGTAGGTTATGTGGAAAATTTCATGTCAAAAGAGCAGTAAATAAGAACAATAAAACGAAACTAAAATTTTCTTATCCATTTAGCAACATTTTGTTTTACTCATGCTAATTTTCGTATTCTTTTCCTATGAAATTTACCACAAATATACATTTCCCGACTCTACATATAGTATCAGTATTAAAAGTACCTTGCAAAATCATTATCAAATTATATTGTTACAAGAAAACCAGATATAGGTATGCGAGAATAATTTTGGACATGAGTGTACACATCTCAATGTAATCGAAATAAAACGTTGAAGTAACACATCCAAAAACTCATCTCTTACTTCATTCACTTTCGTCATGGCTTTGTTGACTCATCGCTGCTCCTGCTATCTTCCCTAATATTTATAAACAATGGCTCCATTTCTACCTCAAGATCTATCAGTATACACACTCTCCAGCTTACGAACATGTTAAAAGTTAAAAAGAAATGTACTGTAGCCTTGGCAATCACATGTTTACCCAAGTTCTGCGATCAATTCCCCTGCCGAATGTACACTAACACAGAATGGGTCGTTTGTTTTCTTTCAACGAAAGAAAACAATGCAATGAGTAGGTGACGAGGGCTGTATTTGCGTCTAATCACGTCGCACTGATTAAGTCTTCAACACTTCCCTTCGGTTCGTAGGCGTCAAAAACTTACACACGCACTCATATCATATGGGTTCATTGCAATGAGACGGACGAATGGGCATTTATATTTTCGTGAGTATATCTTGTGCTTTTTGATTTAAAAAAATGGATATTCCTTCACGAGCGGCGGTATTACAAAAAGAAGAGGCAAAATGTTTAGCGATAATGAAATTGCAGAACTGATGAATGACTCCGACTCAGACGGTTATGAATTAGTAATTAATAGTAAGGACATTGATTATTCTGTGCTCAGTGGCGTATCCGGGAGTGAACAAGATAGTAACTCTGTTTCAAGTAAACCTGAGGCTGCGCCGAAAAAAAAAAACGCGTCATTCCTATTCAAAGGCAGATTCTAATGTAGCTTGGAGCTCTTAGATCTGAAAACAGATTTTCTGTGAAGTGTAAACTCAATATTACATATCAACTAAGGTTGTATCATATAATAAACTTTGTGCGTGTTTTTGTTTCTGTGCAAGTGTATTTTGTACTGAATGCAATAAGTGAAGAACTGACAAAAAGCAACAAATTTTCGAGGACCATCACATGCAAATCCAAACAAGATAAGAGTTCACTTTTCTAATTTTGAACACTTGGTACATTTACTGTATATCCTGTTAATTTCTAAGAAATTGGTTTAAAATCTGTGGAGACATTACATTTTAAAAATATCTCTAAAAAGTGCCGGACAGTGTGCGTGACAAGTTTAAATACCCGCCCGGCTGGCATTTTTGCCGATCCCAAACGTTTCAGCATTCTTGCCAATTTGATGTCGAGAACATAATCCAAACAACCCCTGCGGGGCTTCTAACCCGTTCCTACTACTACTACAACTACATTAGCTGTGGATCTATATAGTACAAGGGCAAACGTAGTACTACTACTACATTTGCTGTGGATCTATATAGTACAAGGGCAAACTTATTTTAATGAAAGAAGTTTAATGAAAATTTTAAAACAATGATCGTTAAATCACTTTTTGAATATTATTTTTAATCTTATTTTAACGAAAGAAGTGTTATAAACATTTTTAAAAGTAGTAAAAAAAACTGTCCGTAGGCAGGATTCGAACCCTCGCTAAAAACATATTCATTACTAGCATGTTACGCTAGACCAATCGGCTACCAGACAACAAATTTTGTTTACTTTGTGCTATATGTAGATCATGTCTTGTGATATCGCATCTGTATCGACCAATCAGATCAGAGGATATGCTGAAACGTTTGGGATCCGCAAATATGCGCCCGGCTGAGAGTTTATACGCGTCAGGAAAATGTGGCAACGTAGCACTCCGTATAAACTGCGATAGCGAGGGGCGCAAAGCAGAGAAAATCATAATGTCATATTTGTGATTGTTTATCTTTTAAAACAAGTCAAAACAGTTTGGTTGAAAAAGCTACTTTAAGATCTTTCTAAAAGTTTTTTCAGATTGTTAATACACCGCAGCAATTCTGAGATAATGATGTCTCACTTTTTGCTGAATAACAAGAAAATTACTGCGTGTTGAGTAATGAAATTTTCAGAACTTGCAGGTAATATATGCATCTACATATTGTGCACAGGAAATTATTTCATGTTATCTCCTTTCCGAGATATAGTCCTATAAACATTGATTTACCAAAAAAGTACGAAAAAATACGCACTTTTTCATTAATTTCTATTTTTTTCTCATTATACAATACAAAGAAAATTTGTATGTCTTAAGTATTGAAAAGACAACATTCCAACAATTCCAACGAGGTACGACAATGCAGTATAAGTTTTGACTGGACGTCACAGCAGCACCTCGAAGTCAGGGGCCTATCTTTATGAAATGGATAGTAGGTGTTGGCGACGTTTACGGCATGGAGAAGCTAATAAACAAACAAACCAATAAATAAATCTAAAACCTTATAAAAATGTTTTCCCAAAATTTACATCTAGCAAAATCATTTGTTGGTATTCCAGAACTGCAAATTCACCTGTATTCATAATTTACTTCTATCGTAGTTTTGATATGAGAATGATGTGTCTGAAACTGTAACACAGGTCATTAAGACTTTTTTTTTTTGCTTTAGTCAGATTTAGCAGTTTTACTTAGCAGTTAGTCAATTTGGATCTGTGATTTTAGAGTTTTAGAGATTTCCTTAAATTTTTCATTTCTACAACAGTTGGCAACTAACACCATTAACGTATCTCATTCGATATTTCCATAGGCAATGGCTTGGTCACTCCCAGTATATTTCATACAATGAACTACGGTGTCTTACTCCATTAATCCGAACTACATTTAATATCCAACAACTCTGTACATTTTCTCTTAAATCTGCAAACTTTCTACTAGGTTAAAACTGAGTATTTTCTATTTTCTTCCTTTCTTGCTAAAACGAAAGTGTTCTTTAGACAACCTGAAATGATGACTCTATATTACATTATGTTGCATAGGGCTTATCATTTGACAGTTGGACACTTTCTTCGTATATTGAAAGCAACAGGGATTAAGTTCTTCTACACTTACATGAGAAGTAAACAAACTCCTTTTAATTCGTGGAATTGTGCCAATGCACTAGGTCCAGAGAGTTTTTAATTTATTATTATTATTATTATTATTATTATTATTATTATTATTATTATTATTATTATTATTATTATTATTATTATTATTATTATTATTATTATTATTATTATTTTATTGACTTAGGTTTTCCTGAATATTAAGCAATATTTCACAAAAAGCTGGTATTTTTAAACAAATGTGTTCGATATCAAGTTTTCATAAAGTAGTTACTCTCTCCTATAAATAATTTCAGAGGGGCCGCGGTGGCTCAGTGATAAAGCGTTCACCTTTGGTGCATGGGATCCTTGGTTCGACCCCAGCTCGCACCAAGTGAATTTTGTGGTGGACAAACACCATGTGCATGGGTTTTCTCGGGGTTCTCCTGTTTTCTCCCACTTTCTTCATTCCACCATTTCATTCATTTCTCATCATCACCGTGTCCTTTAGCCTAGTCGGTATAACCATGGGTCGTAAAACTTAAAGATTTGATCTCAAATAATTCCAACCCAAACAGTTGCAGGAAGTATGTCATTTCGAATAAAACAAACTACTCTATAAAATTCTGAGTACTGTATTATTATTTTTTAAATATACAATTCTAGCGGACCTTATTTCTAAATCGAAGGGTAAGAAGACTAAATTCACTCTTATTATTATAGATTAATTTCAATTGAAGCAGTTAAAATAGTTGGGGAAAAATTAGAAAGCCATACCCTATATTCCAGTGTGTCACAACCGGATAACAGGCACACTGGCGTGTCCAGCAAATTACAAGAATATTTGTCGAGTTTATTTTATTTATTATTATCAAAGATTCTCCCATGGATCAGCTGTCTGTATACAGTTAAACAAGTATCACGTTGAGGGAATGAGTGTAATTATTTACTTTAATAGTAATAGAAAGGTATATTTTCTTGTATTTTCTACCGGGAATAACTGCATCCGGTCTAGAAAGCTGGGGCTAACAACGAAGGAACCCGATGTGCCAAACACACACCACTCTATAGTCATGAGTGCCACAAGTCCTTTTCTACGTCTTGGCACCCTAAAGGTTGTTGCCTTCAAAGAGAGAGAGAGAGAAATAACTTAAGTCTATTGCACTTCCATGCTTAAATAAATACATTATGTAAATAACTGTTTCGTTTTCTGTTTATTATTATTATTATTATTATAAATTTCTTAGGAAGTTGACTGCCATATGTATGCACACTGCTCTCCCGTGCAGCGCCTCGTGTATGATTTTCCATACATAAACTATATATTCCAAGTTTGTTGTGTTCGTTCTATAGGTGTGTTTGTAATTAGATGCATATGGCGTAGAAGTCAAAATTTAATGTCCACGCTACGTATATGCAAAACCATAGACAAAGAAATTTATGAACAAAGACATTTATGGCGCTAAAACAAAGGTCAAAAATAAAGAATTACTGGCGGATTGTTGCCCGTTGTGCACAGGTATTAACGGTTAACAGTGTTAAATTTAAACACATAGTTTTAATTAAGCACGAATTTAACTTATAGAGTACAGTGCGGAAAGGCTGAGGAGTTTGCTAGGATCGTTACAATATCGAACCCCGTAAAATGTACTGCAAACCTGTCCGCAAGCTCCCCGTAATGTTCAACAGATGTTGTGCATTAATGCTCATTTCAATGCAAACCTATATAGACCTACGCACTTCAATACTAAACGAAGGTGCAGAGACTATTCATGAGTTCCAGTATTAAACTCTCTCACCCAATGTATTCTCCTAACATGTCTCCCAGCGATTACAATATTTTTTGGTATCTCAATCACTTCCTAGTAGGATAGCTTTAACTAGAGACCACTGATTAACCTGGTATTGGATGTTTCACTTTCTTAATTTTGGAGTTGACAGTCATGGGTTGGACTTTTACACGCAAATATCTAATATTAACAACGTTTCTTCTAGAATTTCGTAATATTGTATTATTTCTTTGTATTATTCATTAGCTTGGTTAGACTTGTTTAAACACTTTTCTCTTTGCACCTATTCCTTAACGTTGGATAAAAATACACTAGCTCTCACCGGGAATCAAATCCAGAACCAATGCACTTGAACCATTTGGCCACAGCAAGGCACATTTAAAGAGAAGTTTCAATTTTCTTAGGAAAATTGTGATTGGGTGTAACATTTAAAAATATATTTAAGAATGGGTACGGATGAAACGCACTGAATTTTCTCGCTCGAATTTCTTAAACTGACTCGTGTTAGGCTGCAGCTTTTACTGAAACATTTATTTGGGAAATGCGAATAAAATAATGTGTTTTAGAAAACTTTGTTCGAAGCAACTTACGTCCAAAAGTAAAGTACCCATTCGTCATATTTCTGTTAGAAAAAACTTATGCCATAGATTAGAATTATTAAGCAGATAATTGTATGTGAACTATGAGCAAAAGCGTTTGAGTACTTTCTGAGAAAATCGTTAAAAAAGTCATCCCCAAGAATAAAATGTCCCTTGTATATCTTTTCAGGACAAACGAGTTATGCTATTTATGAAATACGAACAAAATTGCCAGAGTAATTATCGACAAAATCGTAGGGTAAAACTTGCTCCGAAAAGTAATATACCACTTCTAGCTTTTTAGGATGATGGAATTATACCATATCGTTAGGTTATTTATGTAACATTTATTTATGAAATATGAACAAAATTGGGTCAGGCGTTAATGGGAAAATCGTCGAAGAGTAGGCTAAACTACCTCTTCTGAATGTTTACAGTACGAACGAGTTGTGTCATATTGTCAGGTTATTAATGATACATTTATTTATAAAATGTGATTGAGAAAATTGTTCAAAAAAATGCATCCCATACAGTAAATTACACCTTACGTATTTTTACAGAGCAATGATTCATACTATATTTGTAAAAATACAAACAAAATCTTTACAGCCGTTTTTGAGACAATTTAATGATTTTAAATTTTCATCCTTCAGTAAACTACCCTTATTTTTAGGTGTCGGAGGATATAGAATTCGAAACGATAGTGTTATGAACACAATTCTCCGGGTGTAGATGAAATTCCGGCTGAGTTAATTTTAGCTGGGGGCGAAAAATTGTGGAACAAGATACACAAACTCATTCTCCTTATATGGAACAAGGAAGAATTGCCACAAGAGTGGAAAGAATAAATCATTGTTCCAATTTACTAGAAAGGCGACAAAACTGTAATAATTATTGAGGCATTTCTCTTCTATCAACATCCTATAAAATCCTTTCAAATATTCTGTTAGCAAGGCTGACCCCATACGCAGATGAAATTATTGGAGATTATCAGTGCGGATTTAGACGAAATCGATCAACTATCGACCAAATATTTACCATTCGCCAAATACTCGAAAAAAAGTGGGAATACAATACCCCGGTACATCGACTATTTATTGATTTTAGAAAGGCGTACGACTCGGTTAGAAGAGAAACATTATACAACGTCCTTACAGAACTTGGAATACCGAGAAAGCTAATTAGATTAATTAAGATATGTTTAAATGAATCCCAAAGTAAAGTCCGGATAGGAAAATTTTTGTCCACGAGCTTTCACGTCGAAAATGGCCTGAAACAAGGAGATGCGTTGTCGCCATTATTATTTAACTTCGTTCTGGAATACGCTATAAGGAAAATCAAAGATAGCAACCAGGGCCTATAGTTGAACGGTATTGACCAGGTTATGGCATATGCTGATGATGTAAATTTAATAGGGGATGATAGGAGAACAATAGAAAGAAATGCAGAGATCTTATTAAACTCTTGCAGGGACATGGGTTTAGAAGTAAATGCAGAGAAAACTAAATACATGGAAGTGCGTCGGGACCGGAATACAGCAAATTATGGATGCGTTAAAATATTAAATAATACTTTTGGTAAAGTGGATAGTTTCAAATATCTAGGATCAATATTAAGAGGGAAATCATATTCACGAAGAAATTAAATGTCGACTCAAAGCAGGGAATTCGTGTTACTATTCGGTTCAAAATCTCTTGTCGCGAATTCTGTCGAGGAATTTGAAGCTTAAAATATACAAAACGATTATTATGCCTGTTGTTCTGTATGGCTGCGAAACATGGTCACTTACTCTGAGGGAAGAACATAGACTGAAAGTATTTGAGAACAAGATCCTGAGACGAATATTCGGACCCAAGAGGAACGGGAATGGGGAATGGCGGAAACTTCATAACGAGGAACTACACAATTTATATGATCTACCCAACATTGTTAGTGTCGTCAAGTCTAGGAGGTTTAGGTGGGCGGGTCATGTAGCTAGAATGGAAGAAAGTAGAAATGCTTTCAAAGTCTTGACTGGAAGACCAATCGGAAAACGACCATTAGGAAGACCTAGGCGCAGATGGGAGGACAATATTAAGATGGATCTCGCAGAGATTGGAATACAAAGTAGAAACTGGATGCAGTTAGCTAAGAATAGAAGTCAGTGGAGAGCTTTTGTGAACGCGGCATTGAACCTCCGGGTTCCATAGGCCATATAGTTAGTTAGTTTTTTTAAAGTGTTATAAAAACTTCATGTCTAGAATTCGGTCCAGATACGTCGAACAGTATGGCCTCTATTTGAATACATGAAAAAGCGTGACGAACCGACAGACGAACAGATGGACAGACATCAAAATTACTTTTTCGATATTTGGGGGCGTGAAACTTGAATTCATTGAAATCTCGAATTCGATTTTTATCACTATTACTACAATTTCTTCTTTCGTCGCTCGAACGTGAAAACGAATAGGAATACAACGACCCGTAAGGTGATAATTTGTAATTCCCAAATTTTAATGAGTTACGTTTAATGTGTTGCCGTGCTAGAAAAAAAGCTTATGACTGTTTGTTATATCATTTAAATATCAGTTTTTCACGCTACTATATAATGTAGAAATATGGTATGATTATCGTTCATATTCATGCTATCTTTTGGAAATATTCGTGTTCCGCATACATAGATCTGTATAATTTAGCTTTGTTCAACGAAAACATTCCTTACACCGACTTATGATTGCATTTTGAAATCGTGTTTTTGTCGTCGTTAGAATTTAGTAAATATAAGCATAACACTCAAATTAGTTTTTGACTTTTACAGAAAACCAAATTTATGTAAAAAAAAAAAAAAAAGCCCAAAAGAAAGAAGTTGCGGCTGACTTAATCCCCACCCTCCTTGTGCAGTGCATAATAAAACGCAAGTGTTATATAAATTATCCCCTACTCTCATTCGTTGCCGCTAGCGCAAATTATAAATAAAATTAAAAAAAAAACATTCCTATAAATCAAAAAGGCCATCTAATCAAAGTAAATAATTTTAAAAAAATAAAAATTAAAAATAAAGTAATTGTTTTTAAGCACTCAGGTTGTTAAATATACAATTTGCTTGTAGTTTACTTATTGTATATTATTTGTTTAATCATAATACATAATACTCGTAATTTTAATCTCACGTTAAATTCTTAGCCGTAATCGCTCGTAACTTTACAGTGTATTATAAAGATATATAAATTATTTGTTTTAATTTGTTCTTTTTTTTATTCATTATCTTTACGGCAAGCACTTTTCTCTTCCCCAATATCTTTTCAGCGGCCAGTGAAAACGGGAACTGCTTATATAGTTTATAATGACCTTTTGTGGGTGCTAAGAGCCACAAAGCCAAAGTTTAAAGCAAATGGTTAAAAAAATGTCGTCTGTTAGCAATCCAAAATAAATCGTCCTATTCCCAATAAACCCACAAAGGTCGGTCATAATTTCTTGCAATTGTGGATATGAAGAAAAGAGAGAGAGGGAGAAAGTCAATACTCTAAAAAGAAAAAAAACACAAGCACACACACACACACACACACAAACGATAATTTGACATCAGCTTTTTCCTTTCTTCCTTTTTTTCACGACAACAAGCATCATTCGATGTAACGTCATGTCGATATAACAAGGGGTAAACTTGGGAAGACTGTCAAGGTCGCGTATGTTATTTTTCCTGTTCTTGACACACAAATCCGAAGTGAGTTGTCTGCTGTTCAAGAACGGGCAGGTAACATACAAGACCATAAACTGAAAACAATAACTGTTGGCAATAGTACACGTATTCTAATACTGAATAAATACGTCGATTGAAGGATACTATCAATAAGTTATTTCCTTATTATACTGTTTCGGTTCTTATTAACATCAAAGTTATACACTTCTAATAATGTTTTGTTAAAAAAAATGGGATGGGATAGGATGGGATTCGATGTGGTGTCAAAATAATAAAATATCCACGAGTCCGCCACTCTATCCACCTAACCACAGAGGCTACGTTGTGTTTGTTCTTTTTTCTTAAGAAATAATCTTCATAACCATAGTGCGTATCGCCTCGAACCTTAACATAAGAGTTTTTTCTGTTTAATTCTATATTTTCGTACGACATCTTAGTTACAGAAGCTAATTTATATTTGGCAGGCAGTCTACACACTAGGTTTTAACCAATAAATGCAACATCTTAGTTCAGTATCCAGTTCCTTGATCCATCTCCTCGACTTCCCTACTGAATTCCCTCCGCAATCGTGCTGTACTACTGAAAAAATCCCTAGAAATCATCGTTGCCAGTATACACAAAACCGAGCATAATTTTGTTTTTTGTTTATATTTTTATTATTTTATTATATTTTTTGGAAATATCTCCTTAGATGCATTGCTCTCTATTATCTCCACATACTAATAACTCAATTTTACCCATAAACGTAAGGAAAAAGGAATAAATACGGAAAATCGTGAGTTACAGTATACGCGCAATTTTTATTGCGCATGGGAGTACAAACGATATTTCGAAACTCACTTCTACAAGTAATGGCCAATGTTACAATTGACCCGCGTTACAATTGTCTCCGGTCTCCCCTAATTACCGTTTAGAAAAGAATACTGTCGGGGTAAGTTCCTGCTAGCACACCTAGGGGAAGTAGAAGGGGGAAACATATAAAACTGATCGAAAACGGCCGATATTAGTGTCAAATCCATAGTTTTTGGGGTCCATGAGCTAATTGGTGGCAGTTTCGATATCCTTTGAGTCCAAATTTAGCCAATAATAATAATAATAATAATAATAATAATAATAATAATAATAATAATAATAATAATAATAATAATAATAATAATAATAATAATAATAATAATAATAAGAAGAAGAAGAAGAAGAAGAAGAAGAAGAAGAAAATATAACATCTTAATATTTCGACACATTCAGTTGATCGCAATTGTCATTGGAATCTTCAGATTATGATAAATATTTCCTTAAAGATCGGAACTATACTAAGTCGCAATTGTCACAAATCGCAACTGTCGTTACACCGCTTAGATATGTAAGCAAATTTAATGAAACTTGGATCAATGGAACAAGTTTATCAGAAGACTGCTATTAATTATTGTGACATACGTAGGTCAAATTGTATATACAAATGAGGGCCTTACAGTACAGCACATAGAACTACAGTATATTTTATTTTTCTGCTTTTGACTTGTGAAACGTCTATTAATTCTGTATTCTGTGACATTAGGATAAAACCTTGAATATATTGAGCCAGAAAAATCTTTAAAGAAACATAATACCCAATAGCTATACAGGACTGATTTCTTTCTTTTGTCAAGTTGTTAGTTACGCATTCCTCTTAACATAAAACAAGCTGATAAGCTGTTTAACATGCTGTTTTAATAAGAAACACTGAGTCGAGGTTTGTCCCTCTTTTTAACTGATATACTGGTACATAAGTTTTCAAATTGATTTATTTAGCGGAGATTCCAAACCTTAAAAGAAGGGGAAAAGAGTAGAATTTTAAATCGCTGCAGTTCTATGTAATGTTTATTCTTCGCTTGTCGCTTTCCGATTGATTTACAAGACTTTCCTCTTCTTCGATTTTCATTTGTTTTCTTTGTTCGTAACTTCCTGAACTGCCACGCCACCTACGATGCTCTTGATAAGCGGGAAAAATTGGATTGTGAATTCAGGAATTTCCAGAGTTCTTGACCTTGCTGAGAAAGGGGGCAACAAAAGGGGTGGATGGCGACAGTGTTTTGGAATAGAATTTTAAAATAACATCTCTAAAAGGGACGAGAAATTGTGTTTGGTTGTGCAAATGATGTATTTTAAAAAATAACTCGTGTATTGACTAACTATTACGATTTGCTGTTTGTGGAAAATCCATTTTGTCTTTAACTGCCAAATGTATTATTATGAGTAGTCCACCAGGCACGGTTAAAACGGTTTAGTTACTTTCTGGCTGGCGCCCTCCTGACCTTGAAACAAAACAGGGAACGATATAATTATAAGACTTCATTCAATTTGCTATTCAAAAATCAGATTCAGAAAGATCTTACGATTTTTAGAAGGGAAAACGGAATACCTAGGTATATATGAAATACCGAAGGGAGAATTTACACATAACAAACTCATACATGGTTTCAAATGGTAATAATTTTTATTTGAAGACTGGGATAATTTCATTAAAAAATAATGGCAATACAGAAAACAGTGAAAAGTACTGTAGCTATATTACAATTCCTGGTGGGAGATATGTGGCTCGGATTCCACATTGAGCCTCGTCTCGTATAATCTTGGCACTGAAAGACAGACGTCATACTCAAATTCAACCAACCAAGTATATATTGCGTAAATTTTTGTTGTCTTTTAAACTGTAATTTAATGAAGATTGCATCTGTTAACATCTTTTCTTAACCTCTTCGGTCTCCGCGTATCCTATGGGATACATAATCATAGAAGGAGACATTTTTGACTCACTGAGTCCCAATGTCGCCTACAGGAGACATAGACCCCCGATACTGACAACACTGTCACCCGTTTCTTTTTCATCACATACATGCGCGCCAACGCTATTAATAGAAACAAGTACACAAATACATGCAATTTTTCACCAAAAATATGCTCAGGACCAAGGAGGTTAATACGTCCAAAAATACTTAACAGGGCATATCAAAACTCATGAACACTTGGAATTCTGGTTTTATTTGTTCACAGTAACTTCTGTTCCTGACCTAAGTATATCTCGATCGATTGGAACTGTGATATGATCGAGATGATGTTGACAGCCGAAGGCTAAGATGTTGAAACTGAATTATTGTTAATCATAAGATGGGTTGTCAAGTGGACAAGAGATAAAAACGCAACTTCTTGTATTTTCTCTCTGAATACTAAGTTACATTATTGTGTTGTGTTGTTAACGGTGTCAGTTCCTGTGATTTACGTTTTAAAATAATCCCACTAACAAAATCTTATAAAGACATCTTAATATGTCCAGGGCTATGATGATTTCTATTATTTATATTAAAAAGAAGATATCGTTTTACGAGGAAAATAAAAACGTATAACGTAAAACTTATTGGGAAAATCGTTTTACGGGGATAATGAGAATATATAACGTAAAACTTACTGGATAAATCGTTTTACTGGGAAAATAAAAACGTATAACCTAAAACTTAGTAGAAAAATCGTTCTACAGGGATACTAATAGAAACGTAGCTGTAACCTAAAACTTACTGGAACATCATATGATCTGGCAACTTCAGCTCAAACACTGTTCAGTCTTAAAAAAAAAAAAAAAAAAAAAAAAAAAAAAAAAAAAAAAAAAAAAAAAAAAGACAAACGAAATTACATAGTTTGATAAGAACTTTCGTTGGAGACAGTACATGATATCAGATATCAGAATACACGAGTTCTTTCTTGCAAAGAAACATAAAAACTTCTTTTCTGTTCTTTTGTCATTAAAATCGTTAAAAATTTGCTCTTTTCCTCTCACTGTGTAGACTATATGAGAAATTCATTTATACTTAACAATTACTTTTTTTTTTTATTTTCTTGAACCTTATATTCGTCTTACTTAGAAGACATAAATATGTACGGTAACTATCTCATTTTGCAAAAATGTCCGTTATTTCCGATAACTGGTTCGGTTGCTAAACATGTAGGTATATAAAGTTGCAATCTGTTGGTGATTCATACATTGAAAATTTATAGAAGTCTTACCTTTCTAAGAAGCGCGTTTTTAAAACATAACATATATATAAAATGTTGTTTTAATGTACTGACAAATTTCATACGTATAAATTCTATTCATCTTTTATTCTATGTATTTAACAAGACTAAGTTATAAAATATTTTTGATGTTGTTAATGGCGCCGAAGAAGACAGTAAAAACCCACTCAGATGTGTCTTCTTTGTTCCTTATGAGTAAATTTCGAAGTATTGTATAGTAAAATGGATTTCTTTTTTATATTTTAACTTAATTTATGTTACTAAATAATAATTTACAAGGGTTCTTCATAATTTATGTCATTGTATAAAAAAAAAAAGAAATTCTGTTCAGAATGCCCGTGAGACGAGGAAATGAAATCTTTGAGTTTTACGTCCCATGGTTAGGCTATGCCGGCTAGGCTAAAGGAGACGGTGATGATGAGAAATGAATGAAATAGTGGAATAAAGAAAGTGGGAGGAAATGGGACAACTCCTGGAAAACCCACGCACATGGTGTTTGTCCATCACAAAGTTCACTTGGCATGAGCTGGAATCGAACCAGGGATCCCAAGCACCAGAGGTGAACGCTTTACCACTGAGCCACCGTGGCTCTACGAGTTGAGGAGTGTGGGTGCAGCAACTAGTGAATGTAGTCGAATTTTATATTATCTAAACTGTGATTATGAAATATAAATCATTTTTCCAAACCAATGCATAATAGTTCGTAAGTTGTTTTGGAATTTAGTTCGACAAAATGTTAATGTAGGTAGGGATGCGCACGAGACAAGATTTGAGGCTGTCTCGTCTCGAAAATGTGCTGTAAAAGTGATGTCTCGACTCGAAAAACGTATATTTTCTATTGGAATAGCTGTGTCTCGACTCGAATTTTTTCAGGAAAATTCTGTCTCGACTCGACTCGTGCGCATCCCTAAATGTAGGAAGTATGTAATTAGAAGTGTCGTATTAGGGTTCTTAAATACGAGACAAAAAAAAAAAAAAAAAAAAAGGACGCACTATTAAAATTTTGGGTGTATTCACAGCTATATATGTACTTACTTTTTGTCAGGGACACATACTCAGGAATTTATTTCGAGAGGGATCCAAAGGTTTTTAGAGGGGGGGGGAGCGAAGTACAATATGAGAATGAATTATATTAAAATTTGTAAAATTGGTTCTAAGATTAGACTAAATTTACAGAAAAGTCGGGGTTCTGCTTCTTAAATAATTAGGCTCAGAATTAATTAAATAGGCTAATAGATCATTAGCCAAAAATGACCTAATCCACTATAAGTGAGCGACAATTAAATGTCAGCAAAAGTAAGTGGCATTTAATTATAGACCTACCGTTTTACTGTTCTAGTTTTATTGTATTTTTCTCCAAAAAGAAAAATAGTTTTTTTTAAAATATCTTGTACAGTCAGCGACAAAAGTTCTTTGATGAAATAAGTTTTGTAAACAACTTCAGAATGGAAGGACAATTTGAGTACAGTTTTCAGTAAATTAAAAAGAACGTTATTTTCTGTACGTTCCAGCCATACCATCATCAACGGCGCCGACTTTCCAAAATTTATATGAGGGCATATCAATGGCAGGACGTGTGTTATATGTTTTCAGCGGAATCTCGGTATTTTTTTTTTTTTTTTTTTTTTTTATAAATTTCCTTTTAGTTAACATCTTTTATGGACACTGTCATGTGCCATGCTCGGTTCTATTCACAATATACTTCCATTCTTATTGATGGGGACTGCCTTTGACTAGGCCAGAGACAGGAAAGGAAGGAGTGAGTGTGTTGCTTGGTTGTTTTGCACAAACAATTATGTTTTAGAGGTTAGAAATTTTAACTTCCATTACGATGTTTTAATTCCTTACTTTTTGCTAATGGCAAGTGAGAAATATTTATGTTATTTTGTTTCTATTGAACTAAAAATCTTGTGGATGCGGCGCACCCACAAGATTATTTGTGGGTGGAACCCCGGAGAACCCACGTAGTCGGCGCGCATGACCATCGTTGTCCTATTCGTTCCAGTCATACCACCATTATTCCCGAAATAAATTTTATCAAACTGAAAGAACTTGTCGTCGTTGACTGTACACTGATGGCCTTGATCACTGATAGAATGACAACATATTTGTCAGTTATTTTTTGTATTTCCACTAGATTTACAGTGCGTAGTATCCACAAAACTATCCAGATTGAGTACTGTAATTGAATACAACAGTTCCTTACCATACCACCATACAAAAGCGGAGTTTGGGGGTGGTCAATGGGGCAAAACGACCCAGGTCCCGCACTTACGGGGTCCCGCGTTCTGAGCATGTTTAGAAGTAGTATGTTGGCGCTTGGCGATTTTTACCAGTACACTGGCCCCGCGGGATCACTATTGGCTCTAGACCCCGCGCGCACCTAACACCACCTCTGCCATCATACACAAGTGTGACATTTGCTATTAGAAAAAAGTAAACATTATCTACGCACGTAAATTATTCCAGTTACAGTTAATTCCGGTAATACTTCATATAGCTACGTAATACTTCTCGGAAAATCTTCCAGGAAAATCTTAACGGTAGCAACAAGAAGTGTTAGATTTGATATCTAAACACGAGAAGTACATAGAGTCTAACATTTACTTAATAAATACGTTATTTGTAAAGAAGTTACGGTATGAAAATATTCACGCAAAGGTCATAATAAATAAATAAATAGATATGTGAGTTGGCAAGGACGAGACATTTGTCGGTTGTATGTATACTATACAGGAAGTTTTTTTTTTTTTTTTTTTTTTTTTTTTTTTTTTTTTTTTTTTTTACGTGTACACTTAATAAAGAAAGAACGACTTGGACTACCATAAGAAGCTGGAATACGAGGTGCATTGTAAGAAGCAGAAGAACAGGAGAGACAGCTGGACGAGTAGTCCCATAGTTAAAGGCGTTGAGTTATGAAATTGATGGTGTGAGTAAAAAACCATTACTCAAGCATACAATCTCCTCAACGCTCTGGTCTTTTGGCTACTGTCACTTTTTTTTCTTCTTCTATCACTTGTTTTTTTGTAGGCGTGACATTTCCCAACTGACAAGTGCCGTAAAACTGGTTTTTCCCTGGTTGTGCTCCGTGATAAGAAGTGACGATAGCTGTAAAAGAGCATCCGTTCGGACCAAGTGCTGCTGAAGTTTTTTTTTTTTGTTGTTGTTGTTATAGGGATCATGCTGCAACTTCTTGTCAAATGTGTTCTTTACATTTTTGTTTGTTTTTTTTTCAGTCATTTTAACCTTTGACCTTTCTCTGAGAGTTTGCTAGCAGGAAGAGGAGGAGGAAGAAGTAAAGGTATTCGAAAGCTTAAAAATCCGTCGATTTATATTGCTTCCAGAGAGATTTAATGCAGCAACTTTTAACTTGAAGGGTTTCACAGTCGCAAATTCGTGTTCGGTGTTGTGTCGTGATGTGAGGTCTATGACTTTTTTCTTATAAAAGTCAACTACATTTTGTAGTACAAGTACCGTATTATTAATATAATAGCGTCTGACTGCACACAGAAGTTCACTCGTCCATAATGGCAAATTATTACATCGTAAAGCACTTCTGAAGATACTTTCACAAGAGTGTCACAAGATATTGAGAAAGGTATCTACTAACATGATTTCTAAGATCATCATATAAGGCACGGTTTCTTTTTAATGCTGATAAACGATATGACCAGTGGAAACGTGTCCGCTTTATCAGACCCAAAACTAACATCTATTATTCTTCCGAATTTTCTTTCTTTCTTTTGCCACATAACATAGGTCTACATGATAATAGTAACACAAACTAACGTCCGGTATTTTAAAAGTGGTACGTGTGTAGGGCCTTAAAAATGAAATCTTTAAGTCCAACGGTTATGCCGGCTAGACTAAAGGTGATTGTGATAATGAGAAATGTAGGAAATGGTGGAATGAAGAAAATGGGAGGAAACGGAAGAACCCCGAGAAAAACCACGCAGACGGTGTTTGTCTAACACAAAGTTTACTTGGCGCGAGCCGGGATCGTACCAAGGATCCCATGCACCATATGTGAACGCTCTACTACTGAGCCATCGCCGTACATATGATATGTATATTTAAGGTAAAAATGCAGTATTGGAAAGTAAAAAGTCTGATGAGCGGAGAATGAGCAAAGCCGGATTTCAACCTTTGTCTTCAACCAATTGACTTCCTTTTATTTACTTTGTACCATAATTATCCAACTATAAAATTATTATTATTTTTTTTTTTTTTAATTCGTCATTCGAAAAGTGGAAAGTTTCTTACATTTCCAAATAAATTTTTGGTAGTTGACGTCAATATTTTTACGTCCAGTGGTTCTCAACTGATGTCGCAACATAGATACTGGTGTGTCACGCAGAACCTTAAGATGTATCCCGAAATTTTAGAAGTTAAAAATTATCAAGAATTTAATAATAACTAGTTAAAATCGAGGCAGACTGTCAAAACCTCCAGAATCTCAAGATGTATCCCGAAATTTTAGAAGTTAAAAATTATCAAGAATTTAATAATAACAAGTTAAAATCGAGGCAGACTGTCAAAACCTCCAGCTGCAGGAATCTTGCTTAGTACTATATAGAGGCATTATAAAACCTATCTGGTTTCACTATCATAATATATAGGTATATTATTATTATTATTATTATTATTATTATTATTAATAATAATAATAATAATAATAATAATAATAATAATAATAATAATAATAATAATAATAATAATAATAATAATAATAATAATACCAAACAAGAGTGTCGCGATGTCTGGAAGTTCAGTAGTGTGTCGTCAGTCCAAAAAAGTTGAGAACTATGATACTTGTCTAGTAGCTTATATCAAACGTTAAAATCTACTTCCATTGTTGTTTTGATTTTAAATTTAATAGTTGCAATTTCTGTCATTGTTACCATAAAACTGCATGTACCGTACCGTACTTGCTTTTATTTACGGTTCAATATTTTAATCGGTCTTTATTCGTTTATTACCATAATTGAGGATAACATGTTAACTTGTTTTAAATATATCTTAAGATATTTTATATCAAATTTAAAATTTTGTTTATTCAACAAGCCTCTTCAAAATAAGGGACCGTGGGATTTTATTTATTTATTTATTTTTCATGATAACTTCCATGGTAAATTTCCACTGACTGCATAATAACTCACAGCAGCAGCTGGCGGACTCGTTGGTTGTAGTTTAGCGCCCCTTCTTAGCATTGAGACTATATGAAACGAAACCTACAGTTTGAAGTCTGATTGGAATTATAGAACAGCACTACTTGCCTCAGTTTATATCCCTGGACTGACGGTGGCTTAGTGATAAAACCCTCACCTCTGGTACGAAAGGTTTCTGGTTCAATTCTAGGTAGGTCAACAGTATCATGTCCTTGAGTTCTACATTTCCTCTCACCCTCTCATTCTAATTGTTCACTTCAATTAATCATCCGTCTCTTTTAGCCTGCAGGGCTTAATTATGGGACGTGAATTTCATTTTCACTCAGTTTATAACGGGAGGCAATTATCTCCACCAGGGGATGAACCCTGAACTTGTGCACAGGAGGTACGGGACATAAACCACTCGGCCAAGAAAGGGTACAACCGACTGGCTTGTATTTGCCATCTCTGACATTCAGTAGCATAAGTATGCTTGTAACACAAGAAATGTTCCGTTATAAGGGTCTATAAAGTACTTGTATCCTCATGACTAAAATTCTAGGTTTGTAACCAATGGAGAGACATATGTATAATTGTGATGACTGAAATACAATATTAAAAGTAATTAAAAACTTCTTGCAGTACAAGGGATGGTCTGCATAGGAAGTCCTTCTTAATGAACAGGAATTCGTTCAGGTCTATTTATTATTAATAAATACTTTTAATATTATCCTTTTTCATGCTTTGGAACGTCTGGTGGTCAGAATAAAAGATCCTAATTAGTTTAGGACATTCTAGACTCTCTTCAATTTTCACTTCCTGGGTAATTTTTTCCTATCTTTTTTTTTTCGGCTACTTTCTTGATCACAACCGGAACTTCGAACCATTAAGAAAGCTTCAATTGGCCATTCAAATCTTCTTTAGGAGCAAAAGACTTAATAAGCACTTGCCTGATTGTTTCACAGTTCCCTTTTATAAACATGAGCATTAGCAAGTAAAATAAGTTTTTTTTTTCTTTCTTTAAAAAAAATTAGTTTTCAGAAATTTTTCAATTTTCAGAAATTCTTGGCGATTCAGGTGGCTAGGTATTAATTGGTGCAGATGCAGGAAAAGATTTTAAAAATTGACTCATATTTTATTTTTGTTATTTAGAAAATTACTATACTTAATAGTTGATTACTAATGTAATTTGGTTGTAGGTATTGTTTCACTGAAAATAACCCACCGTAGTGAATCTATAATGAAAGAATCCTGAGGGGAAAAAATAGATAGATCAATAGAATGGGCATTCTCCTGTCAAATGATATATGAATCGATTTTCCTTTTCTTTTTTTCTTTTTCTTTTCTTTTCTCTTTCTTTTAGATTTTAAATACTGAATATATTCTTAAGAATCATATTCAGTCGAATCAACAAATCGTGAAAAATTTTGTTATGATCTGTCAACACTGAGTGACCAATGTTTAACATTGTTAATCGTGCTGTGAACTAGTCATAAAGGGGGATATTAGCTTATATCCCTTCTGTTAGCTCTGCTATTCGTAATATTTAAGTGCTTCTGATGACGGATCCCGAACGATGGTATTTAAAAATGTATCACAAACTTACTTATGCTTGAAAACTGAACTTCTGTTTCGACTATGGGCCCGTAATCTTCAAAACATCTATCTTGATGATAACATGAACATCTGTTGAATTTGACTAGCTTAATTAACATAGAATGAAGATTATATTGAACTGATTATGACGTGAAAGTGTTGTCAGAAGTGAATATACACCACTTCAATATTGAAGTTAGATTCTTTGCCGGGTCATGTGACAAACTACGGAAATATTTTCAAAATTCAACACTTAGCTAACCATGGGACGTCCTCTTTCAAAATTCAGAAGATACTTAATTATTATTCTGATCTGTCAAGATCCAGAAGAGGGTTTAGGAGTTGTCTTACTGCCATCGGGGAGAAAACTGTATGAAATTTGGAATTGAGACTGGGATATACACTCAGAAACTGAGCTGAAACTGAAGTGTACAGTCAAAAACTGAACTCAAACTAGGGTGTATACTCAGAATATAAATTGAAACTAGAATGTATACTCAGAAAGTGAACTCAGACTAGGGTGTGCACTCAGAAAGTGAACTCAGATTAGGGTGTACACTCAGAAAGTGAACTCAGAAAATGAGCTGAGACTAGGGTGTACACTCAGAAAGTGAACTCAGAAAATGAGCTGAGACTAGGGTGTACACTCAGAAAGTGAGCTCAGACTATGCAGTACACTCAGAAAATGGACTCAGACTAGGGTCTACACTCTGAGTGTATAATATATGTTTATATTGGGAGAGTTCTGTCTCGTCTTGTATCTCGTCGCAAAAATTCTGTCCCGTAAATATTTAAAATTCTATGTTATAATAGACCTTCTGTAGCCCTATATATAGGCAAAGTGCTACTCCCTTTGTTCCATATGTAGGCGTCGTATTTACCATGTCCCTATAGCTAAAGCCTACATCTGTATTACCAGTCATTCTAGTAAAACGAAATTTTGTAACAAAGTATCGTTAGATCTCACATTTTTATTTACAAAATTTGAACCTCTCTGAAAACCCGTTTAAATGTAATTTCATAAGACTACCAACTTCTGAGAATAGGTATTATGCTTCTAATGGTCGTGGTTACCCCTTAAATGGGTCAATTTTTAACAATATGATAAATATGTCAGTCGATATTTTCTGGTAAGAAATTGTTCGAAATTCCATGATTCGACTTTTTTTTTAAGTAAACAATTCAAGAAACATTCTTATTGAAGTTGGTCTGCATGGAGTAAGAAAAAGTTTGTTCAAAATATAAAAAATTATGTTATTAGGATGTCTTTTCTTTCCGGATTTTGATAGCTTCTATCAAAATTTCATCATTCATAGGTTAATTGTATACAAAAATATGAAACGCCTGAAAGTTCTATCTTCGTAAACCCACAGCTTATAGGCAAATAAATTTAAAAAAAAATTAAAAGATCTTTAAAAGAGAGAGAAACTTTTGCATTATCATGATGCCCTTTATAGCAAACAGCAAGCCTATAGTTATAAGTGTTGCAGGCCAATAATGATGGATAGACCTGTAATTTAAGATCAACTGCGAGGGACACCATATGGCTGGCTGGCTGGCAGACAATTGATACATTCAGAATGACAAGTTATTCCCGTTCGATTTGCGTGTATTAAAACTTCGGTTTATGACAGCCCTTGAAATAGCGACATTTCTTTTGCCTTCAGCATCGACTATGAGAAGAAGACCGAAGAGAATAAATATATTGCCTATTCGTGCAGTGACTCCATTAGACTTTTTTTTCCCCAACGTGTACTATGTGCATATACCAACACTCACATACACACACACACTCACGAAGTTTCCATTCTTTTTTTTACTAGTTTAGTGTTTAAGTTTTCAATGTTTGAACGCCTTCCCTAAGTCTTTGTAACGTCAGGCCAAAAGCAAAATAGATGGATATTGGTTTAGTCGCAACGAGTTTCATTTTTCCATAACCATCCTCGGTCCTGGCACGCATTTTCAGAGACCTCCCCCCTTCCTGGCCCTCCCTAATCCCTTGGTTCATTCTACTACCTTTTATTCTAGATTTTCCTTCTTTTTTTTATTCCTCGCCTGAGGCAAACTGAATAAGCCTTGAGTAGTGATTGGTTAGATGGGGAAAAATAACAGCTGGCTAGCGAACCTAGCGGAGTAATACATAACATCATCTCTCCCTCCTTGCTTTTATCCGTTTCCATGTTTTCTTTTCTTTTCCTTTTTTTCTGTAGCATGCCTACGATCTCCTCCTCTTTCGACTAATCTCGACAATGAACGAATCAATGGAACATGTACTAGTGATTTAACCAGTTTTTTTCCGAGGGGATATGGGGATTTCTTTCTTAAAAAAGAACTGTGATTATTTCTTGTTCCTCGTTCGATGCGGTGATAAATTGAGAGCAGTTCTTTCTTCTTGATTGTTTTATTGTCCTTGTTACATTATATAGAATTCTAATTTCAATATACTCTTTAATATTCGTTCAAAATTTGTTTTTTATTAGTAATTCGTTTGATTTTCTAAAGTGTAATGTCAGTTTTAATCAGGGGCGTCATTTCAGACTTCTCTTGAGGGCGGCAAGAGCACCACCGACATAAGACTTTCACGTTTTGTACTAGTACATTAGTAGACAATCGATTAAAGTATATGTATTCCTCAAACTCTTGGGGGGTCAATTGCTCCCTCCTAGTCCCCCTAAATGACGCCCCTGGTTTTAATATGTTGATCTTATTCAGGGGTATTATCTGCGCTTCACATCGGACCTTCGTGATTTTTCCGAAACCACAGCCAACAAGTTACCATTTCAGCGTAGATAACAGACCTAAAGATAATTAAAGAAAATTAAAGAAAATTAAGAATTACGAAGGTATACGATGTCAAAAAGTTTAAAATATATTGAATGAAAAAGAGTACAAGAAAATAAGCTAAAAAAATACACAACAAAAGAAAATGAACTAAAAATAACATGTGGGTGGGCATTCTGGCTCAATTGTGTGGTGTAGACCTATCGGACCGGCTGGAAAAAGTCATCATGAGTTAAGACAGTGCTTCCCAACCTTTTTGGACTCTCGACACACTTCCTTGATTTTTTTTATTCAAATAATATAAGTAATAACAATCAGAGACATACAGTTTTATGAAGGTGGAGGTGGGGGGGGGTTGAAGAACTCAATCTCATGTTCTTACAGGTCACGCATGATTTTTGTACATATTTCTATACATCTTAATATAATAAATGTTTATTTTTTCATAATATTTTGCTCAAATAAGTTAAAAGCCCGAAACCACCCTTGTGTACGCCACTGATAATAGTGTAAGATTAGTCTAGAAGTTTTTATAAAGCAGTGACTCTCAACATTATTGCCGTCGGCGGCGTTGACTGGTATAGTGTGTCTCAAAATTAGTTCATTAAATTCTAAAATTTCGGAACATACCTTATATGACTGCGCGACTCACCAACGTTTCGCGACACGCCGGTTAAGAAACACTGAGTTAAGAGTCCCTCTGCGACTGAACATGGACATTTATAACTGCCCTCGACGTTTCTGTGTTTATGATATGTCCCTGTCGAGTCTTGTAGGAATCCAAAGTATAAGAAATAGCTATATGAGAAACAGAAGTGCAATTCAGCTTCTTGATTTTGATCTTTAAAAAGTGGTAGAGCGCTAACCTCCAATGCGAAGGGTTCCTGATTCGATCCCAGAGCATGTGAATTTGTAGTAGATAAACATTGTTTCCATGGGGATTCTAGAGGTTTTCCCGTTCCCTCCCGTATTTTCATTAAACCAATTCTTTCATAGACCTCAGAAGATATGTTGAGCCGTCGTGTGTGGCAAGAGTTCGATTATAGCGTCGAAATTTTGTTGGGTCACACTAGATTTTCACATAGAGTATTTGCAAAGTGAGTGCTGTTGAAAAGAAAATTTACAGACAACTCTTTAAAATGATGTATAACGACTCTATAGAAAAGCGTCGTCAACCTGGTTCGTCTTGTAAAATATAAGTTACGAAGCGATAATTACTTTTCTTTATGCAAAAATCAACTCAGATATTCAAAGATTATTAGTCTCACCTTTATTGCTTTATATGTCTTAATATTCTTTTAAGATCGTAAAATACATAAATTCACTTGACTAGGTCAACATATAACATGTACATAGTCACAACTATCCCATAATAATTCCTTACATATATTAAAAACATTCTTCTTTTCTGTTGATTTAAAATAAACATTCTACTAAGTATATTACATATTTATGAACACTTTTTGCCCAAGGTACAGGTTAATATTATACAAACTAAAGTATTTCGTTATAGAAAATGTCGCCCGATAAAGGGACTGAATATAAAAGTCATGAGTGGGCTTGGCTTTTATATTCAAGAACCACTGGTCTGATTACGTTAATGTTTGTACATTACATATGTTTTTTTTTTTTTTTTTTTTTTGATCACACCTCGTACATATCTTCATTACATTTTGGTTAACCCTCATATATATATAAAATATTAGGTATTATCATTCTCATAAATACATTCACAATAAATCTTTGATAATTAAACACAAATCAATCTAATATAAATAATTTTTGCCTTTAACTAATTATAAATTGAATTATGATTCTTCACATTAATAAGAAAGAATAAAAATTAAACATAACCTACGTTTGAATAATCAAATGGAAGTAAATAAATTTATTTTACAGAAACAAAAGACACACTTTTGTTATTAAATAAACACATTTTTCATTATTATTGTTATTTTTCATTCTTATTTATTTGATCAAGAATGTTGGGTGATACTAACTCTTTAACTAGATGCATTTCAAATATTTATAACCATCGTTTTCATTATTAATATTAACACAAACTTTAAAACGAAAATTCACAAGAATCTATAATCAACATGGGTTTAACCTAATTTCGTTAACGGTAATCATGTTACATTCGCACTGGCATATGAATCTAATAAAGTGCATTGTACCGCACAATCGTGGTTAGGTTCTACATTAGGTTGTACATGTCTTTCATTGTGATTTGAATTTGGATACGAAGTACCATCTCGTGAACAATGATTTTGTCTATACATAGGATTGGTAGCATCTCTAGGATTTCGATATGTATTTCTATTGTTTTTGTGTCTACTTCGATTGATTAGGTTAGGCGGATTCCCTACATAACCTTGTCTATTTTGTTCATTTTGATTGCTAGAGTATACTCGTCTTAGGTTCGGTTCATTATTATTCACACTTCGGATATTCAAATTCCGAACAGGGACCGAATGATCTGAAGTATTCTTATTTTTACCCATTCCTGGTTGTGTTAGATTCATAGCATGGTATTGAGTTTCGTAGCATTGTACAAGCATTAATAAATGACTGAAACTCATACACTGTGTGGAAAATAAGATCTGCTGTAATTTAAATGGAAGCAAATTGCGAATCGATGCAATTATTCTTGATTCCGATTGCAAGGGATTAACAACCTTTAATTCATTATAGACATTTACAACAAACTCTACAATAGATTTGTGCAATCGAGGATTGAAATGTTGATTTCTAAGAGTGGCATCTCTGTTTGCCAGCAAAAAGTCATTTTCATAATTCGCGATCAATGCCGCTTTAAATTCCTCATATGTACTAATGTGATCACGTATTGCCTTAAACCATAAGGAACAAGGTGGGAGTAATACATGGGGTATTAATTTCATGTATTGTGATCGGTCGATAGACATTATACTGCATTCGTCTTGGAACTTCTCTAAGAAAGAACTAGCATTTTCATTGCACTTACCACTAAATTTACTCATGGCTTTGATTTCGCTCATCTTGACACTTAACTTAACCTTTCTTTTCTCACTCCTTGTTCTTGTGGTGTGATTGTTCCGGTCCGTAGCGTGCTGTGTCATGATACCATTTATATTTTGTTCATCAGTGATCTTCGGACAATTTTCCTCTAATATAATATCCTCCTCAGATTCCGGCGAAGGCGTATTTATATCCGGTGATTGGGGAAACTCGAAGCGATCACTGCCCAGATTATTGCGATAAATGGTGTTTCTAGCCTGTAACGTTTTAATTTCTTCCTGCATAGTAGCCAACTGGATCTTTTGATGTTTAACGGAAGATTCTATTAACGTTAAATCCTTTCTTACAGCACAGATTTCATGATTTTGATGATCGTGCTTTTCTTGACACTCATCGGCTAACCTTTTTAACTTCTCTTCAAACTGCGAAGATAAGTCGTTCATCACATGGACGATTGTTTGTTTCGTATCGTCTGATTTCAGTTCTATCCGTTCTATTCGTTTACTTAATTCTTCATACTGCTTGCTAGCTTCGTTAAATTTCAGTTCTATCTTCTTTTCCATGGTCTGGTTAGCTTCATAGAACTTCTGTTCCATGTTTGTGTTAGATTCATTGAGCTTCTGTTCCATGGTTTGTTTTATCTCAGTCGTCATTTGCATAATTTGTCGCTGCACAGCTAACAAAAGTCGATCCCCAGATGACAAACTTGGTGTTGCACTAATTTCACCTGGATTACTGGTATTAGATTCCTGTTGCACTATTTCACTATCCATTTTTCTTTTGATGACCTTACCGCTTCGTAATACGGTTAAGTTCGTATTCATAAATGGTAATATCCAAGTAAATTCAGCCCTACTTTCCTTCTTCGGGAACTGAATTTTCAAAAGTCCCGGGTTTGGTAAACCAAATTTTTATAACGACTCTATAGAAAAGCGTCGTCAACCTGGTTCGTCTTGTAAAATATAAGTTACGAAGCGATAATTACTTTTCTTTATGCAAAAATCAACTCAGATATTCAAAGATTATTAGTCTCACCTTTATTGCTTTATATGTCTTAATATTCTTTTAAGATCGTAAAATACATAAATTCACTTGACTAGGTCAACATATAACATGTACATAGTCACAACTATCCCATAATAATTCCTTACATATATTAAAAACATTCTTCTTTTCTGTTGATTTAAAATAAACATTCTACTAAGTATATTACATATTTATGAACACTTTTTGCCCAAGGTACAGGTTAATATTATACAAACTAAAGTATTTCGTTATAGATGCACTTTGTTGGTTTGTAATGCCACTCGTTTGACTATGGGGGCGCGGTGGCTCAGTGGTAGAGCGTTCACCTCCGGTGCTTGGGATCCCTGGTTCGATCCCAGCTCGCGCCGTGTGGACTTTGTGGTAGACAAACACCGTGCTCGTTGGTTTTCTCGGGGTCCTCCCGTTTCCTCCCACTTTCTTCATTCCACCATTTCATTCATTTCTTATAATCACCGTCTCCTTTAGCCTAACCGGCATAACCGAGGGACATAAAACTCAAAGATTTCATTTCGTTTGACTATAATAATTTTGAAAAGTATTTCCAGACTTTTATTACATAACTTTCGAATAATCTGGAAAAGAAAATTGACCATTTCCCATGCAATTCAATGCAGTGGCATACCAAACAAGTTTCCCCTCCCATATCTGTGGGTACATTTCCGAAATAAATAAACAAACAGAGAATAATCTATAAGTAAGACTTCAGGAGGATCGTAAGAATGATAGACTTGGTAGCAAACAAAATAAAATGGCGAGCGTTTGTTTGTGCAACGATGTATACACCTTCTTGTTTCTTACGACAAATGTTTAATTGTTATTTATTTTCTGTAAGATTAAGAAACATTAACACATTGAAAACCATACTCGTGCATAGCACGAGCGTGCTATTTTGTCCAAGCCGGTCATGCACGTGCATAGCACGAGCAGGTTCATTTTATTATATAGCATTGCTTATTGCGTTCCAGACAAGATAAAAGTTATTTTACAGAGTCGATGTGGATACTGCTGCACTGGCGCACACTTTTGTGGGCAAGAAATGAAGTCCGTTGTAGGCAGAAATCGAGAACATTGAACAATAAGTAGCTTTATTTGAGCGCGTAGCATGTTACAGAGGGTTTTTTTTCCGCAGCTATGCTCGCACGAGGTTTTAAAAGACATGTGAAGGCAAAATAACACAACGTTGATGTGTCCTGAATGCAGTATGAGCTTTGCATGCCAGAATATTTCATACCAAGACTAACTAGGGTATACGCTTAAGGACTTAAAGCGTAGGATTTTTTTCCTATGTTGAAAATAATGTCAAACATAAACCATTATAGCTCGTCTAAGGATACATGTATGGTTGCAATGTTTGTTTGTGGATGTAGAGGAGGCAATGACCTTTAATTTGATGTAATAAAGAAACGTACTGAGCAGTAGAATATGTTGTAATTTTCTAATGAAAAACATCAAAAATGGCCAGTTTGCTGGGTAATTTTTCAAATAATACTCCGGTTTTATGTGTTAAATACCTATCTACAGGGTGTTTCAAAACAACACCGACAACGTTTGGGAGGTGATTCCTGACACCGAGATAAGACAAAAATTATAGACCAATCTGGGTGCACAAATGCTTCCTTTCGGAGTTATAAGCTGCCAAAAACATGAAAAAAATGAACTTTGAAATTCCATAGCTCCAAAACCATTGGACCTACCGTAGTCGGGTAAAGACTTCACTTAGGAACTAGTATATGCCCTATCCAAATATCCAAGTTTCAGAATCTTAAGGTACTCACGCAACCGTTTATATAGGGAGTTTGGCTACGGGCACATAATTTGAAGTACTCACCAACTACCTCTATAAATTGTTGCGGAAGTACCGCAGGTTTCTGAAACTTAAATATTTAGATGGAGACACAAGTTTCTGAGTGAAGTCTTGACCCGACTACGGTAGGTCCCACAGTTTTGGAGCTATTGACCCTCAAAGTTCATTTTTTCATGTTTTCGGCAGCCTATAACTCTGAAAGGAAGCATTTGTGCACCCAGGATAGTCTATACTTTTTGTCTTATTGGTGTCAGGAATAATCTCTCAAACGTTGTCGGTGTTATTTTGAAACACCCTGTATATATTATTAAAATGGTAGGTTTATATGTTTGTCTCCGAAGAAAAGTTTATCTCCAACCCTTTTGACATTGAGATTTCGAAAACTGCAAGTGCTAGAAACGTGCCGTTTTCACTGGTCTTTCAAAATTGTGTGTAGATTATCCAGTTCTAATCGAATATTAAAAAAAAAAAAGAAAACAACAAAAAAATGACCGTTATTTCTTTATTACATTTTTAGGGGTACACTGGAAATGTCGAAATTTTTAAAAAAGTATCATATCCTACGAGTTATACATTCCAACACCACATATTTATATACAGGGGTTGCATGTTTCTCGGGCGTTTGTTCCATGGCCAAATGTTAATAAAAGAAGAAGGATGACCGTTTATCTAGTTTAAGATGAATCTTTATTGTTTGGAGTATTTTGCCCAATGAACACTATATATCACTGACATTATAATTATTTGTGTATGTAATGTATTTGCTTACTACATACTGCATGCAAGAAGAAAGAAAATACTGATCATACATGAATTAGAAATTCCAACAGGAAGTAGACAAATCTTGCAAACCGTGCGAGATATGGAAAAAAAATAATCGAAAAAATCTCCCTTTTATGGTAATTTTTTTTATCAAGAAGTCTTTCACTTGTGTCTGTAAAGGAACATGTACAGATGTTGTGAGAAATAACAAGGAGATTCATACTCATATTTGAACGATACAGCTGTGTAGAGAGCGCAGGTTCAGCTAGCTCTTAGATTAGAAATTTAGGACCTATCGGTTCTGTTAAATAACAATTTCTTAGGGCAACACTACATTGAAATTAATTGTGAAAGATATATTTCACATCTTCTCATGAAAACAGTTAGTAAATTCAACTTTTCTTCTTGCAACCGGTTAGAAAAGCATTTTTAAAATTTAACTGTGAGTATGAAATTGTTAAAATAATTTTATTGTTGAAAACGTGGAAAAGAATTCAAAATTGTGTTCACTTTAATTGTAATATTACCACAGCGTTACACTTGCGCCATCTTTTAAGTTTCATTTGATTTGTGATGTTATGATTAATTACTTATTATAATAATGTCTTAGTTTTGTTGTAATGAGAATGCAGATAGGACATATGCAATAATCAAGGAACCGAAATGTCGCAGATCTTTGGGGTTTCATACGAGACAAGAGCCGAGACTGTCTCGTCTCAAAAAAGGTGCGACACGTAAATTTTCTATAGCAAGACTGTCTCAACTTGTATCTCATCACAAATATCGTGTCTCATCTCGTCTCATTAGTAATTCTAACAAATATGCACCATTAATTTTTATGTATCTATGGTTATTTTTTTTTAAATTATAGAAAAGAACAGAATTGATACATTGTCGTGAAGACACATGCATCAAACTGCATATATTGGACGGAATATCGGAGAAAGATGTCATTACTCTACTTCATAGAAAGTTTTAAAATGATTACAAAAGTGAAATTACAAAATTTGTTGGTATAGTAATATACGTCGATTTTTTAAAGGTTATACATTGAAAAGCTATTTGAACCTTGAAGAAGATTAGTTTCAATAATGAGTATGTGTTACAAAGTTTAAAGATACAAAATGAAAAGAGAATTTGTTCAAGCAAATTCTGAATTAGCATTTTTGGGTAATACACAGGGCCGTGCCGTGGAAAATCAGCGCCCGGGGCGAGAGTATGTGATGGCGCCCCCATACATATATTTCAAGCGATTTTTCCTATTTTTTCCCCTTTTTTCCTCCAAATTTTTCGCCTCCCTTACTTCGACGCCCGGGGCCTTCGCCCCACTTGCCCCTTCCCACGGTACGGTCCTGGTAATACGTAAGTTAAATTTGTAGTTATGCTATACACATTACATATAAAGACAAAAATGATGCTTTCTACTGATGAAGGGTCGATAGCGCTCCCACTTTTCCGGCCTAGATACCTGTTAATGAATAATTTCTCTGTTTGAAATGGATTTAAGACCGCCCACCAGGAATTTATGGAACTGGTTCAGAGTTATGGAAAAGTTGACAATTTAATGTATATGTCGATGATTATCACAGCATGTTATACAGAGTATTGCAAAATACACAGTACTCACCTAATAGCACGACAAATCTCTGAGTAGCCGTACAGGTTGGGACAGTTAGTCAGTTGTGGACTACTGAATCCCTGTGAAAGGTATGGTAACAGTAGTGAAACGGGAGTCATGGGTTACTTGAGTCACGTCTTTTGACCCGGTCATCCGAGTCTCAGTGTTGTTTCTGAGACCCGGAGACTCAGACAGAACCAGTGGCTACGACAGATTGGCAACTAAGAAGCAACTGAAATATCGGCCCTGCAGTGACTAGCTGATCTAGAGGGGTCATTTGAAGGGGACAGATTGCCTCCTAGACGATTATTGTAATCTCTTGAAATAAGTAGTTTTACATAGGGACAAAAGTGGATCTGAAAAGGTAGGGGGACTGTAGGTAGTGGCATGACGTAACGCAATCCCCCTACCTATCTTTGCCCATTGTAATTTTTTAGGAACTTCGGGGACGCCCTACAGAGGTGAGGGAACGGAGTCCCCCTGCGTTCTCCCTCATTTCTATATCTGGTACATGAAATCATAATAGAGTAGTACAATGTTTTTTTTTTTAAATAAATCTTTGGGGGAGTGCGGTAACCTCCTCCCCCCATTCGTGTATCCGCCCGTGTCTACAGCTCTACTCCAGAATTTTATAGTTGATTAATTATGTTTACTACTCGAGCTCGAACATTCATTTGTTTGATTCGCAGTATGACATTTTTAAATCAAGATGTCATGTCTTGAATAGCCCATTTCATATAGCCTCACTGCTGAAAGGGACGTTAAACTCAAAATCAACTCGTGAGAGAAGAGAACCGTGTTTGTTAGAACTACATTAGGACCCTCACAAATACTCCTCATGTGTATGATTATGTTTCGTCGTCTCGGATTATATCAGGTCTGTCCGTGTGACTGGGTCACTCCGGTTCATTGACCTGTCTGTGTAACACTGGGTCTGCCAGGGTCACTCCGAGTCACAGGTCTGTACGGGTTACCGGATCAGATCGGATCACGTTAGATCATAGATCTCTCTGGACCACCAGGCCTGGTATAGGTCTATCAATATCATTCATTTGATTATTTTTTGGGTTCCGGGTTATAAGTCGTGACCTGTTCCATTATTATAATTTAGATTTTGGTATAGTTGAGCAGCGGTCATGGCTGGAACCAGGCTGAGGGTCTGGAGCCATTTCACTCTATCCCAAACGTGTATATTAGGGTTTAAGTCTGCAGACCTACCAAACCAAGGTAGAGGAGTATGTTTGGTTGCTCTGACTATATTGAAACGAGAGTTAGCCCGCTAGAAGATAAGGTTCCGGAACATATGCGAATAAGTTTGGAGGATGGGATTGACAATGTCAAGAATACTCCCCTGAATGGAGATCAGAAGAGGGCAGATGTGTAGTCTATTGCCCCCATACCAGAATGCGAGATGTAGGGCCTGATGATGAGTCGTTGAATGTTCCCAATAACTTGCACGTGTTAGTTACTTTGTTCAAAAGAGAAATAACTATAATCACTGTATATCACTGCGCTTTATTCATCTCTTGCTACTGCAGTCTCTCTCGATATCTCCAAAGGCGATATTGGTGGTCAGGGACACTCGTGCGACTGGAATACAGAACGTAAACCTGCCTCCAACAACTGATTAATGACTTTTCGTGAACTCACATGGTGCAATATGGGGTTCTAGTTGCAGTGGTGGTCGGCATCCAAGCACTTAGAGTTTCTCGAATTATTTTTTTTCCCTCCAGGCGCTTTCCAGTGTGCTGTCGATAATTTCCCATTGTAAAAGAAGTGATCAGACATCATCTTCAAGACCGTCCAATGACAAGGAAGAGTGGTTTTGTTTAATGTGCTCAGAGGCATGAAGTCACAACTAATCCAAAGAATTACGGAACAAGTGTACTGCATGCAAAACGTGGTCTCATGAATGTTGGGTTGATACAGATAAGACATTTGTACGAGGAGTGTTTTTAAAGTCAGTACCGTTCTGAAATTCGTCCGCTGCCGTCGGCATTCCGCGCATCCGCGCTGTGTACCTACATCTATTGGCAAACCGCAGACACCGCATTGCTGAAATAATCTACAATACTTACGTTGTTTGTGAGTAGTTGCCATCGGCGATTGACAATCCCACCGATTGTGAAATACGCGCTGTGATTCGTTTTCTTAGTGTTAAAGTTGTGAAAGCGGCTAAAATCCATCGCAAGATTAGTTAAGTGTATGGAGAAAATATTGTGAGAGATTTAATGGTACAGAAATTGGTTAGAGCTGTTAAAGATGGCTGCACGGAATGTTCATGATTAGGAACGAAGTGAATGACCTTCTGTCATTCCGATTTTTTTCTAATTTCATTTAGAAATTATTAGAATTCTTTCACGTCAGAATAGGTTCTCGAAGAACTAAAATAACAATTTTTAAACCATATTTATTATTTAATGACTTACGTATCTTTAAACATTGATATAGAAATATGTTCTGGATCCAATCATTTTATGCAGGGATAAAAGTGGATCTGAAAAGGTAGGGGAATGCTTGACGTCATGTCGTCCTCCCTGTCTATCTTTCCCCATTGTATATTTTTATAAAATGGGGGACGCCGCAGATATTTTATGGAAGTGGGGGTACGACGTACCCTCGCGTTCCCCCTCACTTTTACCTCTGATTTTATGAGTTTAAAGTTTTTATACTGTGAGTAATACTAAAACATTATCTTGAGATCTGAGATTTGAGTGAACTGGTATTGTCTACGAGACGCAATAAATTTCTCATCTGGAAAACGAGACGAGAATAGTCACACTTCTGGTCTCGTCTCGAGTTTAGAGATGCATTTCCCTATTTTTTACTCGTTTTCGAGACAAGACACGAAATATCTCGTCTCACAGGCAACACTACTTAGAAGTAACTGTTCAAAATGAATATATTTTGTTATGTTCATCCTGCCTCGTCCATAGGTAGTGTATTCAAATCAATAATTCCATTGTAAGCTTAGATAAGGAACTGAACAAGAATAAAGATTATTTCAAGAGCATTGACTAATTTACTCAGTAAAATGCAGTAAGGATTTTGTGAAAATAAACATAAAGGGAACATCCCCCCACTTCCGCCTTTTTTCATTAGGGTTAGGCCAATGAATTCTTCTTTTATTTTCAATTTCAAAATGGCCCATATTTTTGGAGACACCTTTCTTCTCTAGCTTGCGTAATGTCCTAAGTTCGGACTGGCCTTTTCTTGTTAAGTATCTGGTTACGGTACGTTCCAAAATCTAGAAAGTGTAGAGCCTAGCCCTTGGGCCTCCGATGGCCTTTTCCGAAGCAGGTTCACCCATTTCCTTTTCCCTTTTTTATATACAAGTGACAATTTCAAATATTTCGACAAAGATAAATTCACTCTATAGAAAGTATGTATACTTCTCGATACTACAGAATAGGTGTAATACTAGTAAGGTATCATAAGAGCGTATTTATTACTGACTAGGTGTAAGCACCCGTCATTGTCGGGCCTTAATTCAGAGCCTGGATAAAAACAGCAAGACCTCGCCGTTTCCGGTCTTAGTTCAGAATCAGAACCTAGAAAAAGGGGGGGATGAAGAACGTCCTTAAAGAATTTCTTAATAACCATTCCATTATCCGGATATGTATCCTCTGCTGTTATGCAACCCAACATGACTAATAGGTAATGTTGGTTGCATTAAGCAAGGCGTTTTTAGAAACAGCGAGAAACGTGCATACACTTTGGCATACCCCCTCCCCCGCTAATCCATACCAAGTTAAAAATCGAAATATTGGTTTAATACGCGATTAGATCTGGTGAACATCTATCTATGTGAAAGATTTAATTTGTCTAGGTGACTCCTTTCTATGCGAAAAGTTTATGTCACATTATTTTATGATTATTAAAGAATGAACCTTTTCCCTCCTCACTTTATGCTCTCGTCTCAAACACTATTCGCCTATGACGTCAAAGGGATGAACATAGAACCAGAAGGAGCACGTTTTATTTAGGATCGATTCCGGATTCGGAACAGTTTGTAGAAATATTATTTCTTTGCAGGAGAAAAGCAGAAAAAAATAACGAGAAGGTGAAGAAAAAATGTTGATTAGTTCAAGCCATCGCTAATCTGAAAACTACAAAGAACAAGATTTCTTTTCTGCTGGGTTGAAGCTCTGGTGATAAAGGGCGTCTTCAGAGAGGAGAGGGGACAGGTGTAAACGGATATATATTCCCCATGTTCTTTCTTTCTCTCACTCCCCATGAGGCCAAGGCGAGAGGGGGGTCGATTGTGGCGTTCTCTGAAATTTAAAAAAAAAAAAAAACTCTTGGAGGGGGGCGTGGGGAGGAATAGGAAGGTTGAAGTAACGATCAGACTGAAAAATACAAAAGCCGTAATAGTCGAAGGAGTCTAAAGTAAAAAGACGTGACTCCGAAACCCTTCAATGACTTCAACGTGAATTAGGGAGAGATTCTATGACTAAAAGTACCAACTGTTGGCAGAAAGGAAAAAAAAAAAAAAAAACATTTTACACTCTTAATGGAAAGAAATTTTTTAAAAAATAAAAATAAGACAACGTTTAGTCTTCGTAATTCGATGCGACATGCACTCTATTGTGCTCAGATAAGATAATTACAACTTCTTCAGTGCCTGATGGTGGCTAGGATGCTGTGATGCACAATTTTTAACACAAGTATTCTCATGTTGTTTACAGACCAAGAATTGGTTTTGTAAAACGCATGATTGAACTGAAATTACGTAAATTATGAAAATCAAAGTACACAGGATAAATAAATGAATAAAATAATTTGTTTACTAATATAAGTTGTATTGCTTAGAACAAGGTTTCTCAACCTAGGGGTCGCGATTGGGTTTCATGGTGGTCACGAAGAGATAAATGCCGGAAATGGCATCTAATGCCAGAAAATATTTCTAAATATTATTTTGAATTTTGTTCTGATAGGCATATTTTTATTTTATACATACTGCTAAGAATTAGTCCTAGAAGCGACAGTCCTATTAGCGACAGGAACTGCTACCTGTCCTATGAGCGACTGATTCATTTACATTGAGATGATGAAAGATGATATGATTCCCTCTCGTAAAATATGTTTGCCTCTGGCGTTATTAGCGTCCGAGCAACCTTACTACGAAAAATGTACGTGCCAGTAATACAGTTCATCAAATATATTTTGCCTGTACAGTGAGTGCAAATAAAATTTATCTTAATTTTGAGATAGATTTGACATAAAGCATCAAATAACTTAACGAGAAAACTGGGAAATTTCCATGAAAAGTACATGTCTATGTAATTAATTATTGAAAATCCAATTGTGATATTCCCTTTCTCCAAAAGCTCCTCTTTCTGTACTTAATTTAATTCAAATCAAAGGTGCTCACTAAACAAAGAAATATATTTTAATTTGGAAAGCTTAAACGTGTCACAATTTCGCCAATTATCTACTTTTTAGATTTCCTAAGACTATGAATAAAATTTAAAAAATTTAAATAAAAAACATTTCAATAATAAAAGACAACTTTTGAGATCATTTACATCTGTTATTCCCAAGCAATCCAACCAATTACAATGCATACACTCTTTAAATTATCACCCTCTATTGTAAGCTATCAAAACGTAAACTAATTGCTTAATTCGCCTTCCTCCCTTGTTTTGATTTATACATGAAGGGTTTTCGTATATCAATCTGATATAACCTCTTATAGCTAGATGAATTGTTAAGTCCTGCAACAGATGAACGAATCAGTGACTCATAGGCCAGTTAACAGATCGAATCGGTCGCTCATAGGACAGTTAACAGTTCCTGTCGCACATAAGACTGTCGCAAGTAGGACGACACCTACTGCTAAGGACAATAAAAAATAGATCTACTAAACATTTTCAGCAGGTGCAGAGTTGTTTAGAAATCAATTTAAATGAAAGACATACGATATGAAACTAATGAGAACTGCATATTGAAATAACAGAAAAATACAAATGCAAGAAAACCTCCATATTAAAATATTTACAATTAAAATTGAAATTTAATGAGATATCTGAGCATGGTGTGATTTCACTAGTGCGGCAATGTCTGGCTCAATCTTCGTGACGCACATTATCAAGTCATTTTTCAACAACTGTCCAAGTTTTTAAAACCAAAATTAGAAATCACATTATTTTTTTTATCATATGGCCCAAAATTAAGGGAGTTATGAAGTTTTAAAATTTTCAAACGGCCTCCATTTTGAAACAGTATGACGGATCGGATTCGATATTTGTAATATGTATGAACTGACCAAATTTTGTTTTATCCCATTCGCTTTTAGGGAAGTTACTGAATCCACTGTATACAAGAAATGGATTCTACTATTATAGAAATAGATGGATATCATAAGAGCTGGACAATAGATGGGCCTATATTAAAAATCCCACACAAGGTTATTACAAACCAACTTTATAAAGGCGTCGCTGGCAAGAGGGTGTAATGAAATGTGGGTCGTGATAGAAATGTGGGTTGAGAACCACTGGCCTAGAAGACAAGAGTTGATGATATGTCGCCCCGAAAGGGTCTCATGAAAATAATGTCTCGAAGGGTCTAATTGTTTCGATCGACGGAGCTCTGTCTTTCTCGCCACCACGAAAATACTTAGTACACCGTGCAAGATAAAACGAAACAGAATTTTCGTGACGAAATTTGAGACGAGACGGAGTTCTTCTAATAGAAACAGTTACAATTTTCGAGACAAAACAGCTTCAAGTCTCGTCTCGTACACAATCGTAAAAATTCTTTCTCATTTCATTTATTTGTTGAAGTTTGGCATCTCTTTTTAGTACCAAGGCTGTATGAACTATGGATTTAGTATTTAAAGTGGGATTCGAACCATTGCAATGAACTCAATTTTTCTTTCAATTCTCTTCCAGTGAAAATCTTATTTCATGGGTGACCCTGTAAGTAAGGTATGTTTAAGTATTACTTAATAATTTGATATTTACGGCAGAATTTTAGGAGAGACTTCAATCAATTATTCTATTTTTGCTATGGGCATATTAACGCTTGCAGATTAATCACATCAGTTCTAATGTCTAGAACACGATGTTTGCTCGTCATATTTTACTAGAAGTCAGACCGTACATAGTCTGGTGTTCCGGCTTTTGACACTTTCATGATTAAGGATTTAGATTGCTGGCCTTTCAGCACCAATGACCATTTAGCCCGTCGAGTATGAGGGATGACTTCCCTCGGCGAGCATACTATCCGGGGAAAGTGAAGGAAGGAAGTGGCCTGGGACCTATAAGTTAGGTACCACCCAGCATTTGCCTCGTGTGAATGAGGAAAACCCAGGAAAACATTATTCAGGATGGCTGCCTGAAAAAGCTTTTTACACTTTTTCGACCGAGTGCTCCCACTGGGAATCAACCCCGGGACCACTCGCACCAAAGGTGTGAGAGTGTTAGCGACTACGCCACGCGAGGCAACTTTGATATTTTCATTTATACAGTGGAGAGGGAAAGGGAGAATTTATATTTCAATGTATTGCAAAAAAAGGAGAATGTATTGCAAAAAAAAAAGTGTTTAAAAATGCCCTGAAGTGTTCTATGAGTGAAAAAAAAGTTTAGAATGCCTTCTAACCGTTGTTAATAATAACTGCTCTAACGCTCTAAGAGTATTTAAAATGTAATATACCTGAACTTCTGATATACCCAATAAATATACAGGCACAGAGACTATTTTTTAAACAGTTTTAGGACATTTTGCACATTGCCATTTACACAGAAGTAGTTTCTGCCCGTTTACTTATTAGACGTGTTCAAAATGTACCTCAACTTCTGATATGTCCAATGAGTGTACAGACACAGAAACGACTTGTAAATGTGTAAATGGTAATGTGCGAAAGTGTTCTACGTTTGTTTTAAAGTCGTTTCTGCTTGTGTACTTATCAGGTATATGTTCAAAATGTACCTCAACTTCTAATGTGTCCAATGAGTGTACAGACAGAAACGACTTTTAAATAAACTTAGGACATTTTACACAATTACAAGTCGTTTCTGCCCGTATACTTATTAGACATATTCCAAATGTACCTCAACTTCTGATATGTCCAATGGGTACACGGACACAGAAACGACTTTTAAACAGCTTTAGGACACTTTATACATTACCATTTACACATTTACAACACTGTAGAAATAAAACAGCGTTTAAACACTTTTAGTAGAGATGTTGAGGAGAAAAATTGATGAAAAGATGGTTATAAAGTGTGCTTTACGTGTCCAAAAGCGTTCCTTCTCCGAATACGGTATCTGGTATGACATATAAAACACTTCTCGACAAACAGTCCGAAAACAAAGTAATGACACATTTTGCACATTTTCTACATACATCTGGGAAAGCACAGTATCTACAAGGAGTGTCCAAAGAATGTCTGTAATGTGTACAGTGTCCTACTGTGTCTAAAAGTAGATTTTTTTTTTTTTCAGTGAAGTAGTTTCTGCTCATATACTCATTGAAGACGTCACTCTTAGAACACTTTGTATTAACCACTATTAGGATACAATCTAGATACATTTTGTTCACACATAGAACACTTAAGAACTTTGCTGGACATGTTAAAAAAAATGACTAAAAATCGTTTCTAAAATATATCCCAAGATTTATTTATTTGCTTATTTTTGCAGTGTTGGCTACATTCCTGGTGAGGATAAAACCATTTACTACGTTGTTCACAAAAATTCTTACTTTTGAGTGAAGTTGATAAAAGAATGATAGCTTAACAGTAAAGTTTTTATCTATATTTAGAAAGGTCTTAAGTTTGGTCTCATTAGACGTCTCCTTCAGTCCACAAAAGATAATGAACTTTCCGTTAGAAATTCAAGTTCCTTATTTTCCAACTTGGAATAAAAAGGGAAGCGTAGAGTAAGTTACAAAGTGAAACAATATGAATATACATGGCTTCTGATATGTCAATTATACGCATGAAAAAAAAAAAAAAAAAACTTCATTGGAGAAATTTTAAAGCAAGATTATTTATTACCTTCAGGCTGAGAAACAAGTACGTACTAATGCATAGTGTTAAATTTTACTAATAAAGTGTTATTTGTGAGGTAGTTATTGTAGAGAAAGTAGAGAAGAACATAAATTTACAGAATAATTAGGTTAGCTTATATTCTTCTTTTCTGGTACATCAAAAGCCTTTCTAACAGCTCATCATCACAGCATTTGATACGCTTTCCAAGATATCTTCTTAAAGGAGTCTACTTTCCTAAAATTGCAGCGATTATGTTTGCCTGAACACTGTTTTCGTGAAAAAGAAAAAAAAAAGTGACAGATAAATGTGAACGTGATTTAGGAAAAGAAAAAGAACTGTTGATAGTGATGGTTCACTATAATATGCTTTAGACTAATTAGGCTTCCATACTATGCTAGTCTGGAACTATCCTAGTATGGAAAGTCTTATAGGACCACCGTGTGTTTCTCGACACGAAGAGCAAAACCGGTAAGAATAGAAATCTGAAATGAAATCTTTAAGTTTTACGTCCCTGAATATATGCCGGCTAGGCTAAAGAAGATGAGAAATGAATGAGAAATGAATGAAATGGTGGAAGGAAACTGGAGAACCCCGATAAAACCCACACAAACGGTGTTTGTCCCCCACAGTGTTCACTTGGCGCGACCTGGGGTCGAACCAGGGACCCCACGCACCAGATGTGAACGCTATACCAGTGAGCCACTGCGGCCCCTCAATGGCGGGACGTGTTAGTCTATATGTTTTCAAGGGTCTCGATATTCGATTGATTTATTTTTAGTTAAAATCTTTTAGAATATTGTCATAAAGGTCGGTTCTGTGTTAAAGTAAAATATGCCGGTACTCTAAGGATAAGTTGGGGCTGCCCTAGCTCAGTCGGTAACACGGGTGACTTAAACGCAAGAGAAACAGGTTCAAACCCGGGTACAAACCAAAACTCTTATGGGTGCTGGAGTCCCGGAGCACCCACGTAGTCGGCGCGCACGCTTCAAACTTAGTCGCCTTTATTCAGTGCCTTTTTGATTCCTTTAATGACGGTCATTCTGTAGATGTTATTTATACGGATTTTACAGAAGCTTTCGATAAAATAGATCATACACTCTTACTTCAAAAGTTGTCGAATTTTGGTTTATCCTCTCACTTATTAAGAGTAGTATCTGCTTACCTAAATGGGCGTAAACAGTTTGTTACGTATAGACAGGCAAGAAATACAAGAAATCCTCATATAAAGAAAATATATCATACAAAATATTATTACAAGAATTTAAGTGTAGTACTTTATGTGCCAGAAGACAAATTGCAGACGACTTGTTTCTATAAAAATTAATTAATGGCATATTTGAAACTGAAGAGCTTTTACAGCAATTATACTTTAACACTAAAAAAAAAATAATTTACAAACAAGACAAACATTCTATTGTAAAAAAAATCTAACATGTATTGCATCAAAACCCACCACTTATTAGAATTACAAGGCAATACAATATTTTCACCACTTAGAAGGTAATAGAAATTACAATATTTTCAATAGAGATAATAGAAGTATTGATTTGTCTGTGTCATGTAGTATATTTATATCTCAATTAATAAAAATATTTGAAGATAAATAATCAGTTAGGTACCAACTATGTATATTAACTGTATTTTGATACGTTTCTCATTTATCAATGTATTTTATTTTATTTTTTTAAATGTGTTTTTTCTCTCTTTTTCATTTTCATTTCCCAGTTTCTTACTTTGCATTTTGGGTTGCATTATTATTATTATTATTATTATTATTATTATTATTATTATTATTATTATTATTATTATTATTATTATTATTATTATGTATAATTTTTTGTGTATTATGTAATGTTAATTTCATCTAATACCATTCATGTATTGTAACGCCTGTTGTGTGCAAGAGCTCTGTTATGGGTAACAGATAAATAAATAAATAAATAAATAAATAAATACTACATGATTTGTAGAACAAGATATTAGATTATAGAAAAGATAAAGAACAAAAAGACAAATTCATTAATCCAATCTAATCCAATAGACAAGTAAGCTAAGTAGAATATGTATGATTTCTGGAACACAATAGTTGTAGATAAGATAGAAAATATAGTGTTAGCGCAATGGTCTACGGAACAAATTAGAATGAGTTCAAAGAGTATACACTACTTCATTATCATTTACATAAGAAATTTAAATTCTATGTGTCGTAGCACTTTTATATCCAATAATATATGACTAAAGAAAGGAGAGAATTAGCTGAGTCGAACGAAAAACGAATGAGATAATGTTAGAAAAGAACAATCTGGTGGTGGAGAAAAGAACAATTTTTGATATTATTAAGAAGAGGAAGAGAAACTGGTTGGGACATTGCCTAAGAAGGAACTGTATCATAAGGGACGTACCAGAGGATAGTCTATGGTGGCAGGAAAGAGAGGAAGAGAGCAAAGAAGGCTACAATTGATGGAAGATATTAAAACAGAAATATCGTACGTGAAGACGAAGAAGTTAACTGTAAGGCCTAGACTGTGGAGCATGGAAGCTTCTCAATTGCGCCAATAATAGCAGAATACCTATATTTATCAACTATCAACAACGTATCCATGGGTCCATTCCAGGATATTATTATAGATAGGCACTGAATTTGTAAGAAGAATTTAACAATCTGTATAAAACAGATTATACTTTTAATAGAAAGAACACTTTTTTCCGATATGATAATAGACAAGATGATATTTTTCTAAAGAGTTATTCTTTCCAACAGATACATGACAAAAAGTCATAACATACAGTGTTGTATGAGATATGAGGACAAGACAACGTACCGGTAACTATTCTAATTGAAAGTTGAAAAACTGGAAGTTTGACACTAATAAAATGTTGAGGTGACTAACCTAATTTAAAATTATAATTATATCTTAGTATTAGTTGTTAGAAATTACCTCTTCTCCTTTTCTAAAATAAATAAGCTGGAGTCCTAAATTATAAGAGGCTGATGGAAGCAATGATCTAGTCTAATGGAATAATCTAGGCCGGGGCTGGGGGATCTAGCCCCCTCCCAGTTTTTTAAGTAACAAAAATTATTGAAACTATATTTATTTGTGAAAATTATTAAAGCTATTATTTATGTTTTTGAAAGTTTATGGTAAACTCATGATAGGCTATACCTATAATAGTCTGGGTTCTGCTGCCCCCAGTTTTCACCTTCTAGATTCGCCACTGGCAATGATATATTGCTAAAACTTTAATACAGACTAGCAGTAATAAATGTTTGTTTTGGTCTGATATATTTTTTATTCATGTTTTCCGTAGTTCCAAAGCTAGAATTTCAGTACTCAATACAGCTTTCCTTTGTGAGGCATGGCTTCGAATCTTTTAAGCCAGTGGCTACTTAGAATTCACAGATCTCTTTTCTAGTTGAGTAGATCTCTCAATTGATCGATTACCAATACGTATAGACCTATTAGGCCTATGTAAGGTTCAACTGTTACGTCACTGTTACCATAAGAAATATATATTATATGCATTAGTTTTTGAGAGACCAAAATATGATCTGCTTTCATTTACGTTCATGAAGTTGTCTCAGGAAAGTGACCACAAGTTGACGTGGTTCATTTGTGTTCACCTACATCTTTATAGAGTCGCCCTGTTAAACTATATACACGTTGTAAGTGCCATTTTTTTCAGTGTGCGTGCATAAGCCCCCACACACAAATATATATATATATATATATATATATATATATATATATATATATATATATATATATATATATATATCCTAAGTGCGACATGTATGACTAAATATGTTATAACCCTACGTATGTGCGAGAAAAAGAGGTAACAAGAGTTTGAAAGGAAAACTTGTAACACCAATCCATGAAAGTCAAGTTCAGGCTGATCTGCCCATCTTTGGAAGAAGATAAAAGAGACAAGTTTTGCGAAAAGAAGGGGGGATGGGTGTAATGGGATCAATGTGGGCGGGGTTTCCGGACGCGTTTAATATCATAATCGGGCATTGATGAAATGGTTACGCAAAATGGCGTCCGTGACGTCGTCAGGAACGAAGGAAGATTTTTTTTTAAAAAAGGGGGAATAAAAGAGAGGTTGATGGAATGGAAGGTAGAGGAAGGAAGGGTGGTAGACAATGAAGAAGAAGCGATCTTGTTTGGCAGGCAGGCGTGCAGGCGAATACGAAAGGAAAGATTTTTTATTTTTTTTTATTTTGCCCTTGCTTGTATAGGAAGACTCTGCAGGGAATGAAGGTACGTACGGTTGGTGCTCTTCGCTTAGGTTTGCGCGGATTTGAGAACCTGAAGGGAATTGTCGGAAACGAAACGGGTCATCTTCACAGTTCATTGCAAAATTTTAACTAGAAAAACATTTCAGCCCTAAAAACAAAATTTTAAAAAAATCAGGTTTTAATATATGGTGTGTAATAAAAGTATGTAATATTATTATTTAGCAACTGAAACTTTAAATATAAATTAAACTCCCTGCTCTCATAAGTAGAAATAAATATGGGACCCATATACATACATATTTCCTAACCACTTTTATCATAAAAGCTTAGCAATATTTGGCAAAGTTTTGCTCACTTCACTAAGCACGTAAATTCAAGTTCTCCAAACTGCATTAATATTTTAGGGTGCTAGAATTACCTACGAAACAAGAATTGAAGCTGAGTGAAAAAGCGTCGTGAAACCGTTTCTTTTCGTAAAATGTATCTGTTTCTACTGGAAGAGCTATTTCTTGTCTCGTGGCAACCTATAGGGGCGAGGGGGGAAAATAATAGAAATGTTTAAATATATTAACAAGTAAAAATTAATTATACTTACTAGGAAAAAAGATAGAAGGAGATCGAAAAAAGTTTTTTGGGGGGAGGAATCAAGTTTTTCTGTTTCTTTTTGCCTAGGAAATTTTATCCACTCTCTCTCTGTTTAATATTTCAATTTTAGTACGTTCAATTTTAGTTTCCCTATTACACTGTATTATTATTATTATTATTATTATTATTATTATTATTATTATTATTATTATTATTATTATTATTATTATTATTATTATTATTAAGTATTCTGCTTGAAGTATTTTGGAAGGTCCTGGGACCAATGAGGGTGGTTTTCTCTTTCTTTTATCCTTTTCTTTCTTTTATCCTATCTTTTATCTTCCTTTATCCTAATTTTCAGTTTGGGCTGGAAATATTTCTTCCATGTTTTTCGATTTTCTGCTTCCTCTTTTAACTCCCAATATTTTCTTCTATTTTTCAAATCATCGTTCACTTATGTTCTTCTTTTTCCTATTCCTCGCTTTCCTTTCATCTTTCCTTCTATGGGAGTATGAAGAAGACAATTTCCCTGCAAGATTTTTCTAATCCAATTGGCTTTCCTACGAAGGAAACTGGCTAAAAGCGCCACCTTCTCTCCTACCCGTTTTAAAGCATCTTCGTTTGTTACTCTCTCTGTCCATTTTATCTTCTCTATCTTCCTCCAACACCACATTTCGAGGTTCTCTAAATATTTCTTCTCTAACTTACGCGATGTCTAAGTCTCTGAACCATACAGTCCAATACTCCATATAGGGCTATAGCACTTGACTAGCATCTTCCTTAATCCAGTATTAAGCTTACTAGTTAAGAATAATCTGTTCTTGTTGAATGCCTCTTTGGCTATGGTAAATCTTGACCTGATCTCTTTGGTCCAGTAAGAGTCCCTCGTCAAATTACTTGCCAAGTATTTGAAATGATCGACCTCTTCAAGTTCTCTTTGTTCAACTCTGACCACTAAGGGGGCATTTCCACGGAATATTCTCATGATATACTGTAATACGAACAAAAATACATTTAATTATTACTGGATTCTAAGGAGAAAATCCTGAAAGAAAATCAAGAATCAAAGAAAATTGGTCATTCGATGAGAAAGAGGAAGTGCAAATTGGTGGGTGCAGTGGGTTTTCTAATTTTAACAAACTGTTTATAGAGTTATTGGATTAGCGTTCAACGACAAAAATGTTTCAATAAAAATTTAATAGTGTTAGCAACAACCATTCTGGAAATGAAGTAGATTTTCTGGAACGAAATTTATCATTTAAAATTTATGAATAAACTAAAATTTCGTTGTAACTACTGTATACACTATAACATTTAGTGAGAGTGTTCGAGAGGGAGGAAACGCTATCCACAAGTTCCTTATTTGAAAAATCTTGACATAATATAACAATAAACAAAGAAAGGATTCTGTAAATAATTATGTTAAACTAACATCACACCCAAAATAGCCGTTTATGATTTAAAATTTTGTAAATTGAACTCTCTGCAGCTCAGATTAAAATGCTTCACGAACGGAGAACAAGATGTAAGCAAGATTTTATACCAAAACACAATTGTTTTTACATTTGTTTCTTGGTGTATGGCATGCTTCCCTTGTTTACCAGATTGAATTTAAGCAACCAATAAGTCACAAATGAACATTCTATGTCAAAATGTATAACTTCCAGAAACTTGACAAAATGTTTATTCAACCAAAATGTCAGTTGGGATATGTGGGTTGCATAACTTACAATTGCAGGTAACAACTGAAATGTCAGTTTAGGAAACAACCAAGACAGCCAGATCCGGACTGAACATAAAATTCACAAGTACTGGATGCTGTAAAACGCACTTTCTTAGTTGTAGGGTCCACAATGAAGAAATAAAAGCGGTACTTGAACAAGGAAGTCATAAAAAGTCCAAAAAAAGCTACAATTGATCGTTATTTTCCCTCCAAAAATCCGGGTATTTTTAAATCAAAATACGTTCATCCCCCAAAAGTCGGTTCTTTTGCAATAGACCCCTAAAAATAGACCCTATTAACTTAACCAAAAGCAACGAGCTTTGTTAAGCTCTTACCTGGTATGGGAGAAGGGGACTATTGTAAATTAGAACCACTGAGTAAGTTTAAATGAGATAATAGTTTCTGGAAAGAATGTAAGGACAATTTAGGAAAGAGTAATAATCATGAAGCATGGTGGATGGGATCTCTGGTTAATCTACAATATATTGAACTCATTAAGTTTCAGTCTCACTATTATAAACGTTGCAAGGTTGAAGAGTGCATGGCCAAGTAAGTTTATGGTGGTAAACATTGTGTCCATGGGTTTTCACGGGGTATTCCCGTTTCCCTTAGCCTAAAGGGCATAATTGAAGGTGCCATAAGGGGTAAACTAAAAATTTTCAATTCATTTTTTTTCGAAAAGGTTTTCTTATCCGTGTTGTTTAGTAAATTTATGTACACGCATGCTCTGATTTTCTAAAATATCATCTAGAGTGCCGGATTTACGTATAAGCTAATCAAGCTATAGCTTAGGGTCTCACTCTCTCGGGGACCCCAAAAAGTTAAGGAAAAGAATACTGGATATGCAATTCCAAAATATACTGTAAGATAAAAGAAAACAAATAAAATAAAACCAACAAATAGCCACAGTAATTTGTGTTGTACAGGCTCCTATGCTATAAGTAGTGGGCCCTCCTTCTGTTAGTGTGCTCCCTAAAATATCACTCGTTTCCTCATTTGTGTATATAGGGTCCTTACATTCTACATAGATTGGTTGCACAGCTGAACATACAAAGGGAACAATTACTTTCAATAGGTTAGGGCCTCAGCAAACGTAAATACGGCTCTGATCATCTAGAAGAATCCGTGTATATCACAAGAAGTCCACGAACGGTGCGAATAACATTTAAATCATATTTATTATTGAAGTAATATAATGTGTAATAATTTACGTATCTTTAAATGTTCGTAAAGTGATGATACCAATTACTTTTTTTTTAAAAAAAAAGTTTAGTGTCCCACTATTATTTTTCGGTGATGATGATGATGATGATGAAGGGAGACGGTGATGATGATAATGAAGTAGAGGTCTGCACGGGCTCCGGACTACAAAGCATATATCACTTCGGGCTCGGGCCGTAATTTTTTAAATATACAACCATACTTCTCGGGCCTTTTCGGCCTAAGAATTTTTAAAGCAGAACTGCAATATTAAACCATTAATTGCTGTAAATAAAAATACAATTATGCGTTAATTATTAAGTTTCTGTAATTCGGGCTTATTTCGGGCTCATTTGATTATCACACGAGCTCGAGCCGGACTCCGGCCTAAATGCTAAAACATATTTTTGACTCGGGTCGGGCCTCACATTGTAAAGTCACGGGCCGGACAGGACCCGGTCTAAAAATTCTGGCCCGTGCAGACCTCTATAATGAAGAAAATAGTGGAATGAAGAAAGTGGGAGGAAATGGAAGAGCATAGAGAAAACCCACGCACACTATGTTTGTTAATCACAAAGCCAATTTCGTGAGAGCTGGGATTCGAATCAGGGATCATACGCACCAAAGATAAGCACTGTATCTGCACCGTTGCCCCCTTTAGTACTTGTACTACAGAGTATGCGCATCCTTGACCATGCATGGCGATTTTGTATCCTTGTATGTCCGTATAATTACAAGAAAAATTATAGATGCGTGATCCTACATAGACCTAAGTCCCTTCAATTTCACATTATTATCGCTTAGGCGTCTGAACATGAGACATACACAAATCATTATAGTTTATTGAGTTGGAGAAAATACTAGAAGTGAATGCTAATCCACATGAGTAATTTTTGAGAAAAACGATTTTTTTTGCAGGTCTAGAAATTGATGCTGTATGATTATTACACCACCCATTAACAGGAAACAAAATTAAGCTTACCCTCGTTAAGCTTTTCATTGTAACATGTAAGACCCAGTATACTTTTATATGGCTAATGAGATATATAGCACAAAATTATAAATAACTTTTAAATTTAAATTCAAGAATAATATTGAGCGAAAATGAATATATATATATATATATATATATATATATATATATATATATATATATATATATATATATATATATATATATATATATAACGACAAATCAGATCGAGCTGAAGAAAATGGTGTGCTTTAGAATAGATTATCATTCGTAGTTTTCAAGAAAATCGAGGAAAGTGATTTTTTTTCGCTAAATGCTATACAGGGGATCCGAAAAAGAATATACTCTTTTCAAAAAAATATTCCTGGGCCTTGTAATGTAATATTATAATTTTTTATATACCGAAAGCAAAGTAACATGTCAAAGCATTTTTTTAAAAAATCTACTTACAAATATTCAATATGAACCCTTTCGTGACACGGTAGATATCTAGTCCATAGTACATTTCCTTCCATACTCAAATTAAAATATCTCCTGTAACGGTACAAAAGGCTCATGTGGTTCACTCTTGCAGCTGCATCAGATCTCGAGGCAATGATGGGATAAAGATGCAATCTTTGACAAAGCCCCATAAAAGAAAAATCTGAGACCTCAGAGAACATCTGAAGAACTTTTCATCATGAGGACCAGTGCGATCTATCCAACGCTGTGGAAGGTGTTAATTTAGGCCTCATTATGGAAATGGGGTAGATCTCCATCCTGTTGGAAAATGAAATCTCAGGAGTTCTCTACAAGTTGTGGTGTCAACCACATGTGGAACATGTCAAGATACGAATGTCCCGTTACAGTTCTTTCTGCAAAGAAGAATGGCCGGTAAAGCTTCGTTCTGCACATGACAGCAAAGCCCTTCAACTTTGGAGAATTTCTGACATGCTCAATGATTCGTCGAGGGTGTTCTCAACTCCAGATTCGAACATTATGCCTTTTGACTTTGCCGTTGACATGGAAGATCACTTGATCACTGAAAAGTACCCTGTAACTAAAATCATAATTTTCCAAGATTTTCATTACTAGCATGTTGTGCTAGCACGCTCGGCTACGAGGAATCCCAACATGTACATTGAAGACAGTATGAGGTTTTTTTTTTTTGTCATCTTCAGTGAATGCCTGTACAAGTTGCAGCTTGTTAGCCTTAAATGCTTACGAAGAACATTCCGGACTGTTGAGTGAGTCAATGCTAATTTACGGCCGCTTTCCGAACTGATTTCATGGAGCTGCGTTGGAAAGAGTGCCGAACTGTATCCACTGTCTCCTCTGAATGCGAAGGATGGCCGCTGCTTTTACCTTTGCGTAGGTAACTTGTCTCCATGAGTTGTGCATGCCAACGCTTAATGGAGTTTTTGTCAGGTGGATCGGCCTCAAACTGTCACCAAAAGTTTCATGAACTGTGATAATGGTAGTTGTTTTTGCATATTCCACAGCACAAAATGCCTGTTGTTGCGTGGATGCCATACTTAAAAAAAAAGGTCTTTGCAACGGCAGGTATTTCCATAAAAACTTAAAGCATCTAATAGCAATTCTTATGACTGACACTTCTCTCCGTACACTGGGCATCTAGAAAAAAATTAAGAAAAGGGTTCAGTCTTTTTCGGACACCCTGTATATGATATTCGTTGCTATAGTGACTGTGATGACTCTGTAGCCTCTACACAAGTCATAGAGGATAGAATCAAAGAGAAAATAAGAACAATACTATGCACCATTTTTCATTCTCATCTTTCTGGCCCCTTGATGAGATGACGGTTTGCCAAATGTTCAAAACTGTCATACGTTTTCAGAATCTGTGTTCTATTCTGCTTAACCTGCTACTGTTTCATGTTTCAAGAACTATACTAGTGTTTCAACTTACGAACTTTTGAAGATAACTCTACAAAATCTGCATTTTCTAAATATTGGCCCGGTACCAATGGTTTTACCTTGAAAAATGGATTTGATAACCTAAAAATAGAAAAAAGTGTATTCACAGTTAAACAGTTTTAGAAAAAAGAAAAAAGAAAGAAAATAAAACATATATAGTATCATACATGTTCATATTTTACTGTATTTGCGTGCCATATCCGTCCCGCAGGCCACCATTTCCCTATGATTGTTACAGATGATGAGAATTTCATTAGTTTACCTAGCACGTGAATGGAATATAACTTCCGTCGTCAAATGTTCTGTGTTTTTACATAAGAAGAAAAATATAAGTATACTCGTTAATCAATAAAGTAAAAGTACCTACTAGATATACATTTCCTCAAATCATATTCCTTTGTTCGGTATTCGTAGAAGCAAGAGTCCGGAGGCGCTATTACGCAGTCAAGATACAGAAAAGGAAAGGATTTGGCTAGACTTTCATAACGTGTGGGTAGGTAAAACAATGTAAAACGGAAAGGGGTGTAATATCTAATAAATAAGTAAATAGACATTCAAGTACACTTGATTTGAATATTTGAATATTTCTATATGGTATCCACTGAGGTCCCCTGCAGTGGCGGATCTAGACCGGGGCTGGGGGGCCCTGAACCCCTAGTTTTTTGAGTGACAAAAATAATTGAAGCTATTGTTTATATATTTTTAAACTTTATAGTAAACTATAGTGCCTCACAATTTGTTTATAATGATTAGGGACCGGATTTTAAGGTGCAAAATGTGGTAGGAAAAAGGAAATAAAAGGGTTTCAAAAATCATTCAAAAAGGTGCAAAAAACGTGCTAATAGGATATCTTTATTAAGTTCTATAATATACAGAGTTACATGAACATTCTTTATTCATTACACCAGCAAATATTGTTAAAATCTTGGCTTTAAACATTGGACATAAATTGCAAAATTGTTTTATTTAATCCCAAACTTGTACAACATTCAACATTCTTGTAATAAAATTGTGGTTAAAACCAACTCGGTATTTTAAAAAAGAAAACTTTAATTTAGTAATATTGTAGTTTAAGAAACCGTTACATACTATGGAGTTTTCAGAAACTGGTAATACTTGATTATGCACACTTCTATGTTTGCGAATGTTAGTTTCTGTCGCTTGGAGCTCAGAAGATCCTTGTATGTGAAGGAACTTCTCTCGACATCAACGGAAACCAATGGTACACACCTTTTAAGCACATGGACAGGAAGTTTAGTTGACGTTGCAAAGGTTTCTATGTCCTAATTATTTCGCAATTTCAGTTCAAATTTATCCCTAGCAAATCCGTCATGATTGCGTCTAAATTTATGGAATATTATGTGTAAACTAGGTTGAAAATAAAACATATTGTTCTGTCCTGTCCATTTTTTTTTTTTAAGAGAGAAAAGGGACAATAAAGGTGCTGAAGGCTAAAAGAAATAAGAAAAAGGGAAATTTTATGAATCTAGCGAGAAAGGTGTAACATTCACTAAAAAGGTGCAATAAAGTGTGTTCATTTCAATTCGTTTTATGGCCAGAAATACATATTTTGAACTTTTCTTGTTATAACAACTACCTTTTTAGAAAAGGTGTTGCACCTTAAAATCCGCTCTCTAATAATGATATACCTATCATAGTCTGGGTTGTGGCTGCCCCCTTCGTTTTTATCTTCTAGATCCGCCACTGGTCCACTGACTACGCCGCTGGTTATACAAATAAACACTGTTTATTAAAATATATTTTGTGAGGCACTATTCATTCTATCCATGGATATCAGATATATCATTTTACTTCAGTTAGTCTTTGCGAGACATTTCTTGTAGTTGAGCAACTCGCACGAAACCTTATGACGTCACAATTAGGGCTAAAAATACGAAATATCTGAACAACACTAAGTATTTCAAGAAATAGTATTTTGTAAGTAGAGTTCACTAGAGGATTTACTCAGAGAAGTTGTAGAAATGATCTTTCAACTTTGCAACAACTCAATAAATGTGGGGAAATAATGAGCTCTCATAAAAAAAAAGAAAAAAAAACTTTATATATTTAGAAACTAGTCTACAACTCCACTTGTCATGTAATTTACTTACAACCTAAATACTATTATCATTACATTTAGGTAGTCTTCAATATATCAAACATATCGTGCCAGAAGAGTGTCTACGAAAAGTTTGTAATTTTCGTTAATAGATGGCAGGAGCAGTAGTCTTTGAAGAGAAGCTTCCGTGCAGTGAATCTCTTTCCCAGCTCGTGTGTGGTCTTCCAGTCTTCAGTAACCTTGCTAGTACGTGTAACAGATTTGTTGTAAAGCCTTGCGGTATTTTTCTCTTTAAAAAATATATGACATGTAACATACTTCTTATGTCTTCTTGTTGTCATTTTGCGGTTCAACACACATAAGGTATTGCTGGGTATTTGATTTCATTAAATTATCTGAATAGCTTCGTTTTTCAATAAAGCTCTTAATGAAGAATCGGATTGAATAAAAGGTTTGTAGATAAAGGATTTTGTACGTTAATTCTTATATTTTATTTTCAGATGATTTAGTGTCTTTCTGTATAGTATCATTACTATATTACCCAATGGTGCCCCCCCTCATGTCCATGACGCACCCCTCCTCAATTGTCTATCCGTAGGTGTTCTTCCATGAAAAGAAAAAATCTTTTCGTTTAATTTTTACACCCCCTCAAGCATATTTATATAGATTTTAACCCCCACCAAAATATTTCAATGACACAGTTTGCGTCATAGTCCCCCTTTGTGGGCACCCCTCATATTACCCGACAATCAGACTAGTTAATTTTCATAAATTTCAGACGCGATCAAAGTCGCGAGTTTTAAAAATGACGTGAAGATTTTTTTTTTTTCAGTAGGGATGAACTTTTATGCAGGGTAAATGCCCGGAGCACCCTCTCAAAAAATATAATAAGAAAACATAATGAGTAACATTCCCTGAAATATTTACTTAATTTTCCTAGAATAATACATGAATTAATTCACACACACTATGAATTTTGTTGGTAATAACCAGGGCCCGGATCTTGTTGACCTAAAAAATTTTAAAAAGTGACCTATAAAATGACACTAAAATTCCTGTAAAATGACCATAAAAATCACAAAAATTGACCTTAAAACTTACGTTTTCTCAAACTTTTATTTCATTAAACATTGACATTTTTTAATATCCATTGGATTTTTAATTAACATTTCTCACTCATATTCAGAAAGTTTTGTTTCAGTTAGTTGCAGTCCATTTATCACTTATGTCCATTGATCAGTCCATTGTACGGCATTGTAAGTATTGAAAGCGTCAGTTCACTCCCGAGTTGAAACTAGGAAGCACTCTTAAACAATAAAACTTAGCAAGTTTAGAGTACATGAGAATAATAGATAAAAACCCTGTTTAAAATATTTGAACTGCTTCTAATCCATTTTTAGTTATTCACGTGATCACATTCTTTGTGGTCAATAACCCAAAACTATCTGTTTGGCCACCTATCAACCCCCACCTTTCGTCAACCAGTTTAGTTTTAATTAGCTTGTTAAGAATACAGCTTTTCCACCCTAATAGTCAGGAAGTAAGAACCGTGTTTATTAAAAGATTTCCTTATGTAGAAAAGAAGAATAAAATGACCATAAGTGACCTAAAAGTTACCTTAAAATATTTAAAAAATGACCTGAAATTTCAAAACAGCAAAAAGAGACCAAAAGTTGATCCTAAAAAAATATATTTTTAGAACCTAGAGTTGATGGATAACGTTTTTACTTGAACTTGCCTTCTCCTATGCGTAACAGAAGAAAGTTGACTTGCCAACAAGATCCGGGCCCTGGTGATTACTTTCCAAGGCTTGTTGATTATTTTGCTTATTCTTAAACTATCCATGTTTAAGAATGTTCCAATACTTGCACACCAAATTTTATAGAGATAGGCGGAGAGTGATCAAGTACTCCCAAACAGCCTCTCTAAAAATGATTGTGCGAGTACCGAAGGTTCTGAAAGATGGATATTTGGATAGCCCACATACTAATTAGTTCCTCAGCGATGTCTTGACCCGACTATGATCGGTTCTATAGCAGTGGAACTATTGACCTTTAAAGTTCATTTTTTTTTTCACGTTTTCGGTTCCCTACGAACTACGAAACTACGAAACTATGCACTTCAAACCACGGGTTTATACACTGTTAAAAATACTTTCTTAAATTTGAGAAACCGTTTCTTATCTGTGCACCGAGAATATCTTTTCTTAGAAACAAGAGTTTGAAACTCTCATTAATGAGAAATGGAGAAAAGTAGATAAAGGTTGTATAAAATGAAACGAGAAAATATACTGTTATTTTCCTTATGAATGAGAATTGCCAAATCTCATTTCTAAGAAAATGTTATCTCGGTGCACAGATAAGAAACGGTTTCTCAAATTTAAGAAATTATTTTTAACAGTGTACGAACTTTTTCTCTTATTTTAATGTGAAGAATCTATTCCCAAAATATTGTGATAATTTTTTGTAGTACCCTGTATAAACAAAATTTTGTTTTTTTCTTTGATGTTTTATATAGAAAATAATAATCGTCGAAAAAGCTTATTCCTTTTGCTTTGTTTCGTAGAAAAATGACTTGTAACGTATTAAGAGCCTAACTTGCTAAAAAATAATACAAAATTTACCATTTTTCTTTTGCTTGTTTATTATTCATAAGTGAAAGGAGATAATGAAATGCATCTTATCACAATCATAGACAATGTTATTCTACAACAGAAAATTTGAACCTGAAGAATTTTCAGTGTTGCCATCCATAGAGTTGAGTTGATTTTGAGTTTAACGTCCCTTTTCAGTAGCGAGGCTATGTGAGATGTGGACCTACTGATTAACGTGGAATCCGAACCACATGAGCTCCCGCCGGGAATCGAACCCGGGCTTCCCACGCCAAAGGCGCGTACCGGTACGCTAACCGATTAGCCACAGAGGAGCCCACTTGCCATTCATAGAAATTACAGTGTTACCAGAATAACAACGTCTCTAAAATCTAAGTTAAGGTAGCGACTAGAGGAACAATTTCAACTGCATTTGGTTACGTCTCATGTTGTTTTGGTTTCCTGTGAATTACTCTTTAACTAACATTATTATTTAGTTTTAATAACTGTATGTTAAAATTATTTTGTTTATTACAAACTAAATACAACTATTATTTAAAAAGTAGTTCACAGGAAACCAAAACAACATGATACATAACCAAATGCAGTTGAAATTTTTCCTCTAGTCGCTGCCTTAACTTAGATTTTAGGGGCGTTGTTATTCTGGCAACACTGTAATTTCTATGGATCGCAACACTGAAAATTCTTCAGATTCATATCTTCTGTTGTAGAATAACATTATCTATGATTGTCGTAAGTTGCATTTCATTATCTAGTTTGACTTATGAAAAACAAGCAAAAGAAAAAAATAGTAAATTTTGCATTAGTTTTAGTAAGGCAGGCTCTTAAGTGTTGTTAATGGTATATTGATTTATGAAATAACAAAATTGATAGAGCTGTTGTAGAGAAATAAAATAGCATATAAAAGAATTGAATCGGATCGGACGTATACAAAGAGTATATGGAAACTCTACTAATATTGATCTTATAAAAGCTAAGAGGAGCACAGTATTGCACAACCTTCCTGAAATTATCCATTTTCAGTCATATCAACCTGCAATAGCACTATTTCTTCGTAAACTAACAAATTTCTTCGAAAATTTTGCAAGTTTGGGACAGGTAAATCTCAGACTCAATAATATCCATTCTTTTCCTATTCTCTTGCAATTTAGAAAATAATAATAATAATAATAATAAAATACACCAACGTTGTTTTGAAAAGAAAAACATCTTCCTTGCTTCTCGTTGAATTGCAATTTTATTCTCCTATGCTGGATCCTAGATGTCTGCTTAGTCACACAAAAAGGTATTGCAATCTCAATTAGAATTTGTGGGTTTTAAAACTCGTTTTCTATCCTTTTTAACTTTGGCCTTTCCTAAATCGGTGCGCATTTTGCACCATTTTGCTTACTATAAATATTGTTATACTACTCGCTTCATTTTATCTACGCTTTCATTAAGGAATTATTAAGAAATGTACATAAAAATCTGTTGAGAATATGTAGAATTAGGTTTCTATATTGTTTGATGTCCTTTTTTTGCATCACTTTTATTTCTACATTTCATCTATGGGATTAAAACGAGTTCACAATAAAGCTATTCCTTTTAAATATTTAAGTTGCATTTTTTGTATTAATATAGCACATAAATATTCTGATCTGGCCAGCCAAGGAAAATTTTAGGGGAGGGGGTTGAGACTGCTTTCCCCCTTGTTTGAGGTCCTATCACCGATAGAAGAAAAAATGGCAATCTGCACTTGGAATTTATTTATCTTTTAATTTTTTTTTATTTATTTTGCATATTCAGTATAAACATTCTATTCGAGCAGAATATAAACTATATATTTAATCGCTGAGTGGAAAAAGGATTTTGTGGAAATGAGATACAAGTACACAAATAATTCATTTTACATAAATGCGTCATGAAGTGTGAAAAGGAGAAACGCATCCTGATTTTCTATACAGCGAACAGCAGTGACAAAGTTTCTGCTGACGTCAGTGGGAAAAAAAGGGGGGACGTAAGTGGGGAAAAAGGGGGATCTTTGGAGTTTCTCCAATACGTGAGTGATGTATTCGGGGGTTTCAAATTCAATATGAGGATAATCTATCTATTAACATTGGTAAAATTACACCTAAAATAAAAACTAAATTTACAGAAAATTTGGGATTTGGGGGAAGGGGGACGACATATATATATGTCATCATTGGAAAGATTTTTTTTTTTTTTTTTTTTTTTTTTAGACGCGAAATAATATTGTAGAGTTGGTTATGTTTAACTTTTGTAGTTATGTCAGAATTTCTCAACCTGAGATTCGCGACCTCTATGTGGTCGCGAAGATAAGCGGAAGATGAATGAACTGACCAAACTTGATTTTAATCCATTCACTTTTAGGGAAGTTACTCTATCCCCTATATACAAGAAATGGATTTTACTACTATAGAAATAGATGGATATCATGAGATCTCCGCAATAGGTATATCAAAAATCCCATATAAGCTTATTACAAACCAGAAATTATAAGCGGGTCGCTGGTAAGAGGATGTGACAAAATGGGGTTCATGATACTACTGATCTATGTTAGTTGAGAACCACTTATCTATGTAGTGCAAAATCGAACAAAGAAATAATTATTTGAATGTTCATTTCTTTCAGAAGTTCCATATTCTTATCTTTAGACAGAATTGTAGTTCACATGCAAATATATTGGTCCTTTTTGAGATAAGCTATGAATCAAAATATAAGTAATCCTTAATAAAATAAATAAACATAAAATATTAATAATGCTTCTTAAATCAACATTATCTAGTTATGTTTTTATATATACATGATTGAATATATTTTTAATATAAATATTCACTATTTCAGTGTTTTCCTCACTTTACTTCGAAACACACACACACAAATAAAATGTGGACTAACCTCGCCTTACCTCTGCAATTTCTGTACTCACGAGAGACGCATTATTGAATAGGCTAAGAGTACGAAATCATCATATTTAAATTGTGTGTGTGTTGGGAGGGGGGTAGTGCAAAAAGAAAAACTTTTTGCACTGGCTGCTTCTACATAGAGATTTCACATATTTCGACATCTATTAAACTAAATGGAATTAGGGATACCCTTAGTATATGTAGGTAGAGCATAGTACAGAAAAACGTCAAAAGATAATTACATATGAAATACATGCTAATCAAATGTGAATTACCATAATTAATTTGCAAATTTCTGACTATTGTCACTTTATCCACCCTATACATTTATTAGTGGTTGAGAATTTTACTTTTTAAAAAAATATTAAGTGAGCAGGAATTATCTTTTCCTCCTAGGATTTAGCACCCTGAGAAGGCCCAGGAAAAAAAGTTCTTAGAAACTGTCTTTATAAAATAAGCTTATCATATTCACGTAAGGTATCACATATCAATTCTTTAAAATTATTGTGTCAGCTATAAATGTGAGTAGAAAGTTACAGATTATGTGGCTTATCAGCGAATTATATGAAATAATTTCGCAAACTGCATTTTCAAAACTCCACGGTATAACAGCTACTAATACACAGACGATTTAAAATATGCGGACGGAAGTGAATCAGTAGTAAAGTTCTAACCTCTGATCTGAAGAGTTTCTTCTTCGACCCCAGTAAGATTTATAGTGGACACCATCATGTCCAAAGATTTTCTCTGAGTTTTCTGGTTTCTTCTGTAGACTTTCTTCATTCCTCAAGTCTTCATCCCTAAAATTCTTACATCATCTCTGCAATTATAGATGATCATTCCTACAACTTTTGATCGTTCCTACATTTCTACAATTCTTCATCCCTACAATTCATTCATCATCCTTATATTCCTACAATTCTTCCACACTACCATTCTTTTACTATTCCTACAATTCTTTCGTCATTCTACATTCATACGATTCTTCATCCCTATAATTCTTTCATCATTCTTACATTTTTTATTTCTATATTTGTACAATTCTTCATCCGTATAATTTATTCATCACTTCTACATTCCTACAATTTTTTCACCACCCCTACAGTTATTTCATCATTTCTATATTTCTAAAATTCTTCATCACAATTCTTTCAACATTCCTACAATTCTCTCATTATTCCTACAATTCTTTATGCCTACAATTCTTTCACTAGTTCTACATTCCTACAATTCTTCATCTCTACAATTCTTTCACTATTCCTACAATTATTTCGTCATTTCTTCATTCCACACTTTGTATTCCTACAATTCATCACCATCCCTACAATTCTTCATCCCTACTATTCTTTTACCATTCCTACAATTTTTTCATCATCCTACATTCATACAATTCTTCATCCCTACAACTCAATCATCACTCCTACATTCCTACAACTCTAAATATCTATGATTCTTTGATCATTCACACAATTTTTGATCATTCCTATATTTCTACAATTCTTCATCCTTATAATTCATTCACCATGTCTATATTCCTATAATTTTCACCACTCCTACAGTTATTTCATCATTCCTCTATTATTAAATTCTTCATCACAATTCTTTCAATGTTCCTATAGTTCTTTCATCTTTCCTACAATTCTTCAACCCCATAATTTTTTGACTATTCCTACAATTCTTCATTCCTTTAATTATTTTACTATTCCTACAATTATTTCGTCATTTCTGCAATTCTCATCGCCACAATCCTACAATTTTCATCCATACAATTCTTAACCCGTGCAATTCTTTCTTGTTTCACGATTCATTTATCATCTTTCTTTTCTTTATCTATAGGGCATAACCGCGAAACAATTAAAAGTCTAGGTGGCTACAACGCGTGGCTTTGGTGCACACGATCCTGGGTTTGATTCCCAGTATAGAACATCGAAAGCAGTAAGTACATTGTGAATCAAACTCCAATTTAAACTGTAGGTCTCTTCTCATATATTCTCACTGCTGACAAAGGACTTAGCTACAATCACGAGACAAGCTAGTTTAATTTTGGCAACTACAAATCCCATTTATCATAAGTGATTTAAGCCTTAATGTATTTTGATATCCGCGGGTGGTTCTTGAACCAATCAGAACACACAGTTACCATTACTAACTGTCTACAATTTACATGTTCCATTTAAATTGGCTCCATCTTACAATACCGGTTTCAAATAATGAAAAAAAAAAGAAAAGAAACCACTAAATTACGTTAATAAGATACAATTCAAGACTTAAATAGCTACAATCAAGGTTAATTTCAATACTTTATTGTTAATTGAAGGTGATTTATTAAGGACAACGTATTTAAATTGCAGTTTCATTGAAGTTATTGTGAAGCATGCAAGGTAAGGAAGACCAGTTGTTATTCTAATAAACTTGATCGCCCCTAGGATTGTGTTTCATAATTCACATTTTAGAGTACGGTAATGTTTCACGAGTAATTATTAGGTTTAGAAAAAAAGTGAAGGAACACCTAGAACAGTTAAGTAAGCTGTAAAACTATCACTTTACTGTTTAAAAGCTTTGATAATTAGAATAGCTGTAAGGAAATAATTCTTATCGCAATTTTACTGCGAGAGTAATTTAAGTGATGGCTGAAAATAAAAAAAAAAATAATAAAGCTCATCTCCAGAGAAACGTCATCTCCTAGTGCAGGTTCTTAACTTGATGTGTCGCGCAGTCCCATAAAGAGTGTCGTGAAATTTTGGAATTTAATGAGTCAATTAGAATGAATCAATTTAGAGACCAACTATAACAGTCAGCGTCTTCAACGGCAATAACAATGCTCAGTATTATATAGAGTCACTTTTTTTTTTTTAAGAAACATATAATTTTACACAGGCCCGTATCCAGGGGGATCTAGGGGGCCGAGCCCCCTAAATATTTACTGGCCCCTCCTAAAATTTTCACGGTAGGCTTAAAAGTGAACTATAATGTGGTTGGATCGGGACCCTCCAAACTTCGACCTGCCCCCCCCCCTAAATTTTTGGGCTGGTTTTACACTATTATCAGTGGCGTACACCACAAGGAAGGTTTCGGTATTTTAACCCTCTTGAGCAAGATATTATAGGGAGAAAATAAGATTGAATGCTTAATACCCGTTTAATAAAACTCTATTTATTCCATTGACGTTGCACAGTATATTCATTTTATTTTTAAAATATCAAAATCAAAGAAATGTATCGTGATGTCGTAGGTGTACAGTAAAGTGTGTCGTTAATCAAAAATGGTTGAGAACCACTGTCCTAGCGTATCAATGTCTTTCCACTTCGCCTGACATTTACGAAATTTGATAAACCAAGGGTGAATTGTTCGTTCATTCGTCACTCATGACCTAAAATACACTGTTAATGCTATTTATTTATTTTTGTGACTTGTAGTGCACAATGTTCCAGTTTGAATTCGTAAAACAACAGCAACAACAAGAAATCACTCAAACTAATGTGTTCTCTGTGGTACACTTTCATACAACCCTGTTCAACAGCGCGCTAAATCCTTCCTGATTGTCTGGGTAGCCCAACCTGTTTGCTACACTTCATACAATCCTGTTCAACAACGCGCTAAATCCTTCCTGAGTGTCTGGGTAGCCCAACCTGTTTGCTATACTTCATACAACCCTGTTCAACAACGCGCTAAATCCTTCCTGAGTGTCTGGGTAGCCCAACCTGTTTGCTACACTTCATACAATCCTGTTCAACAACGCGCTAAATCCTTCCTGAGTGTCTGGGTAGCCCAACCTGTTTGCTACACTTCATACAATCCTGTTCAACAACGCGCTAAATCCTTCCTGAGTGTCTGGGTAGCCCAACCTGTTAGCTGTACTTCATACAACCCTGTTCAACAATGCGCTAAATCCTTCCTGAGTGTCTGGGTAGCCCAACCTGTTTGCTGGACATGTAGAGAGTTTGTGACGTTAGACATGTGAAGTTTAGTGAGTTTGCCATCAGATGTCAAAGCGAACATATCATTCACATTAATCTAATATAATTGTTCTTTCTAAAAATAAAAATAAAATAACATATATAATTACAAATTGATTTTAATACAGTTGGTTTTGGGGGGATGAATGTGGAACGAATTAATATAAAATGGGATACGAGACTGTCACGGTATCAATAAATTTCTGGAGTGAATTAAAGGGATCTGTATTACTTTACAAGGGAAAAATTGAGTTCGTCGTTAGGTTAGGAAATATGCAATGAAGTTTCTTCGGAATGAGTGAATGGAACTCCAATTAGTGTTTTTATGAGAAATTATATTCGAAGTATGATATGTTACAATTCGAATAAATTCTGAAATGAATTAATAGAACCTCTATTATTTTTTTAAAATGAGAAATTATGTTCGAAATATGAGATTTTAACGATTCGAGTAAATTTCTAGAACGAGTTAATGGGAATTTCCATTATTTTATATGGGAGAATTAGATTCGGAATACGAGATTTTTCATGATACGAGTAAATTACTGTAACAAATTATTTTGATCCCGTTTACTTTATGTGGGAAATTGGACAAACAGACACATATAGCTGTTCTGTAAGACTTCCGACCCTTATGCATAGCATACTATGGAAGCATGATAACTGATACTTTTTATTATGTTATGTCTTTCTCTAACTCTGAAACACATTCTAATAGTGATCCGCATAATTTCTCTAATAATTGAAAAGGTCAAAACAAACACTTCACAGGATAAGGTACAAGAAGAAATTGATTTTGAGGAAGGAAGGAGGAGGATTTTGTAAATGGAAGAATAAGAAAAGGTTAACGCATTGTTTGTAATTAATGGCAATTACTACCGTATACCCCTGCGTATACCGCGGAAAATATTTATTATAACTTCTCCTGACGTCTTATTTATCTTTGTTCTGAATTTTTTTTTTTTCAGAAATCGTATGTCCTTTATTATCTATATCCTTTAGGCTAAAGGAGACGATGATTAAGAGAAGTGATTGATAATGGAATAATTGGTAGAATGACACTGTGGGAGGAGTACTCCGAGAAAACCCACGGACACGATGTTGTCCAGCATAAACTTACTTGACTTGGGCTCGAACCAGGGACTCCACGCACCAGAGGTAAGCGCTCTACCACTGAGCCACCCCGCCCCATCGTCGTCCTAGATATTAAATGAAAATGAATAACACAAACACGCAAAAAAAAAAATACCCTATTTAAGCCCCATCTTTCTAAGGATATCAGAGGCGGATCTAGACGGTGCAAACTGGGGGTGGGGGCAGCCAGAATCCAGACTATGGTAGGTATATCATGAGTTTACTATAAACTTCGAAAAATATATAAATAATAACTTGGTCACTCGAAAAACTGAGAAGGGGGTCTAAGTCCCCGGCCCTGGACTAGATCCGCCACTGAAGAATATGTCCAAAACTTCGTCTTATGTACAGTTTAAAGTGCAACAAGAACATTTGTGGATTATTTCCAGGTTCTACTTCTATTCGGAGATCTGCAGAACAAAATAATAATAATAACTATTTAAGTTCATCACCCCTTTAGGATAAAACCGCAAGAGAAATATTTCCACAAAATTTCAAAGTTCTACACCTAGCACTTTCTGAGATTTCTTGACAAGTGAACCGCTCACTGGATTTACTCTTAATAACTCTGACTTCTAACACTGTAAGTGTAAAAATCAGTAAAGAGCTGTAGTGCTTGAAAAGTTCATAATTTTTTACAAATGGAATGACAGAATACAGAATCATAATACTGTTTTAATGAATACTCGAATTCAGTTCGTTTGTTATTTCATGTTCTTTTCCTGTAGACCCTATTGATTGAAACCTGATTCACTGCACCTAATAAGAGTAATTAAAATTTTACCCGGCGCTAGATGACAAATGTTTTAGATTGCATATTGTGTGACGAGTTCACATACGTAAATTAGCCAAAGGCATTTTTTTTTTTTTTGTTACATGCTCACTTATATAGATATAATTTGCAGTGTGTAATTTTAGAACACAATAACACCATAACTATTATTTTCATGATGGAATACCTCAAATAATCTGTCTGACTGTCATTCCTTTTATGTATAGTCTGGTATTGTCGACATGTCGTCATAAAACTTTTTTTTTCCTTTTAATTTTTCGAGATGCTAGTATTATAGTGTTGCTAACTTGAGAACGAAGTTGCTAAATCTAGCGGATCCGACTTCAAGAAAGCGACAACAAATCGAATTGACTATTTTGGGGACGATTTTTAAATGAGAATTTGACGACATAATTGCAAACAGAGTGAATTCGTGGTGCGAACAGCTTGTGCTTCTCTGAGCAATTTTGATATCTTTCTTTTCTTTCCTTTATTTGTTTTAATCAGCGTAAGCGACAGTTTCGCAAGTTACTATCCCTCCACACAGTGATGGAACAGGTCACGAAGTTCCATCACTCAGCAGATCCATGACTCACCAAACCCAATGACTAAGAGTAATTCGATCACCAGACAGCCCCATGATCCAGATGATCAGCAGACAACAGACTCGGTAACTAAGATTAACTCGATCACCCAGACAGCCCCGTGACCCGAAGTGACGCAATCTGACCCGGACAGACCCATGGTCCGGTGACCCAGTGTGACCTAGAGACAATGAAACCTCCTCATACACATGGGGAGTATGTGTGGAGATGCTAATGTAATTCTAACAAACGCAGTTCTTCTACCCCCCTCTCTGTCTTCGCTCTAAATCTATAATTTTCTTTTTCTCTTGTTGTGTGCATCCTTGATGTTGAAGCATTGCACTGAAAGGTAACTACAAGCTTTAGAAGAGGATAAAACCGTCAGATTCACAGAAAAGATAAGCTACATGTTTTTTCTTATGATGAGGCATCATCAAAGTTCAATCGTGTAAAACTGTAAAACTTGTCGTGTAGAATATAAAATATACCCTTGAGCCCAAATAGTGTTTTCTTAAATCTTATTGTATAGTCTATGTTCAAGAACCACTTTATTGTTTTTCAGCAAGGGAAGACGAATAAACATAAAATTATATTTGAAATATTCAAAACATGGTACCTTGATTAAGAAATGTCAAACCGGAAATTAAACAAATGAATGTTTGAGCTCGAGTTGCGAACATCATTTATCAAGCGTAAAACTGCAGTAATGGTGCAGAAATGATATTTTGGCCACTTCTGGGTCACAGGGCCTGTCGGGTCTCCAGCTCTGTCCAGATTGCCGTTTCAGACCGGGTTTGAGAAATGATGTTCAGATCCAGAGTTGTATGGTTGTCAGCTTTCGAAAGCAAAATGTAGGGACACCGTGAAGTTAATGGAAGAAAAACGAACCAGCGGTAATTTCCAATAATAATGTAATATGTCTTTCTAGTGACAAGTGAATCATATTTATCTAACTGATAAAAGGAAAATGAGACAGTTTAAATCATACAGACCCTAAATACCCTTTAACGTATACAGGATGGCCCAAAAGTTGGTGTACAGTCAACTCATTGTTTTTTATATCATTTCTTATTGTTATCCATCAGGTAGACTTAGTTTCTTTACGGTGTATTATTTGTTCTTAATGTATTTTTACTTATATCTAGCTCGGAACAGCCAAAGCAAATAAACCTATAAGCTAGAATGGGTTACACTCGATCAAAGCATAGGTATATACCTACTTTTGGGCCACCCTGTATAATAAAAAGTATGACCAATTTAAGTAAAAAGTTATATAGCCCATGTGTATGCCTATACGCTACATGTTGTTGGGTTTCCTCTTATTTTGAAACAGTGATAACGTTACGGAGTGGCATGTGTGGAGTGGAGATGGGGAGAACTACTCCAGGACCTGGGAAATTTTCTCGCGAGGCTATATCTCTGACCGTGTTCAATGTGCATTACCAGTACTTTTGCAGTACTGCTTTTCACCTCCCTTATGTTTTAAGTTCCCTTGGGGTAAATCTTCTGAAATCATCGTTGTTCTGTATAATAATATATTATATGTTCTGTAGAATAATGTGGAAACTGAATATAATTATTAATAATAATAAGTCACCGACTTCATGAATAACTTGAATGTCGAGACATTTTAAAGTCTCGACAGAGCTACGACGGAAAGAGGGATGTTTCCTTGAAAATTATGACTGTCCCGACAAAATCGGGACGGATAGTAATCTACCTGGATGACCTGCAAAAACGTCGTGACACAAGTGACCCAGTAACTCGTTCCATCACTGTGTCCACAATCCAGCTTTTCTGGTACCCTTTGCCCTCTAACGAAGAACACTTCCAATCTTCAGTGTTCTTTAATTTCCGCAGCTTGCATTGAGAGGCTCAAGTAATACAACATTAATAACTAGTGGCGGATCTGGAAGGTAAATCTAGGGGAAAGGGACAGCGAGATCCCAGACTATAAAAGGTGTATCATGAGTTTAGTATAAGCTTTCAAAAATATATAAATAATAGTTGAAATTATATTTTGTCATTCAAAAAATATCGGACTAGTGCCCCCAGGCCTCGGGCTAGATCCGCCATTGTTAACAACCAAAAAGATTAACTTAGAAAAATGAGTTAAAGTGGAATCGCTGTTAGATTTTTTCTTTGAGGGTTTTTAATTTTTGTGCATTTCTAGAAATCATATAAGTGTCGAAAATATTAATGACTTGAATTTTTAGAACTTTCTCCACAAAATTGAATTTTTCATTTCTCGTTTAGCGACTTTTAGTGTCAATGTTTTGACAACACTGCACCACTGTGAAGACGAGAAGCGGGAGAATGTCGCGCTGTAGCATGAACAGGTGAGAATCGCCAAGCGCATTCTCATGGGTAGACCTTTCTTGATAGAGCGGAAAGTTGTAAAAGTGAAAAATGTTCAAATATTATTCTTTTATTCTCTAAGCTGAACATGTACTGTACAAAGGACAAGTAAGGTGGGGCGAAACGGAGAGGAACATTACGCGCCTGAAGTCCCCTGTGGACATGTGAAGAAAAATAAGAAATGTCTGTTGTTGTCTCCTATTCTATTCGACATTGCATTGTTTTGGTAAACTAGAAAATTCTCACGAAGGAAGACGGTGCAAGTGGGTTTTCTACACTGTAACATCTTTATTGGACAGTAACATTTATATATAGTACATGTGAAGCTTATAAATAAGAGGAAATTTTACTCAAGGTAACAGCACGTTATTTTTGGTGCCATTACATGAATGAGTAGATACGTACGTGTTTGATCATTTATGACGCTCGGAATTGAAATATTTTATAACATATGTTACTGCCAAAGTTGTAGTTCACTTCGAGAGGATTCACAGATTTTATACTCAATTTATACATAGACAGGATTAATAAATTTTATTCAGATATTATAAAAAGAGGATATCTACTTAAGAACTAACGATCACGTCAACAATAAGTGTCCATGCTTGGATAAATTTCTCATTGAATCGGTGAGTGAGAAAAGAATATCTCTCCAAGGGCGCAGATCCTGGGGGGCCGAGGGAGCTCGGGCCCCCCTTCTTGTGTTGAAGAATATACAATATTTGGCATAATTTGAATGCAATTTGTCTTAAAATCCTCATTTATGCCTTCTGCATCTGAATGCCCCGTCCCCAAATTTACAGAAAAATCGGCGCCCTTGCTTCTCTCCCGTAGAATATGAATTTTAATGAAAGAATGGTGATAAAATGCCGTAAGGTAATCCATCCATTTTTGGCATAAATTCTTGAATCTCATACGCCCTTCAATCAAAGTGATATGATTGAAAAAAAAAATAAATAAACAGCTTGAGGTAGCTACTAACTTATGTTCCATGATTCGTTTCAAACTGTCTAGCCGTTTCCCAAACTGTGATTACAAATATCAAACCATGTAGCTTTGAGTGTGGCTAAGTTATAGCAAATGCTCCCCTCCTATCCCCTACTTCATAAATTGGGAAATTTCCGAAACACTGGGACACGGGCAAGCTTATTTTAATGAAGAATTTAATATACTGCGTTTCATGTTCCTAGCTTAAAGGACTCGTGAGACTCCCATGTCTCCCTTAGGATACCTTTTTGAATCAAAATACGATTAAAAAAAAATAAAAAACCCTAGTCAGAGGTAGGTACTATGTTCCAAAATCCATTTCAAGCTCTTCAGTCGTTTTTCAGCGTTGTGCTATCACAAACAACTGATAACATCTTTTTCAATGTGGCAAAAAGATGTAGTATAATACCTCCCTCCCTTTAAAACGAAAATTTTCAAAATCGTTAGAACACGTGTCTGCTTATTTGTAATGATGAGTTTCATATTCCGAGTTTCATCTTCCAAGATTGACGAGGTTGTAAGATACTTTTTTTTTTTTTTTTGCGTGAATTATGATCCTCCCAATTCCTCTGAAGATACGCATTTTAATTCAATTAATAAGATCCCAGTTCGATGTAGATGATAACTACGAGGACTATTTTTATAAAGTAAGGTCCGATTATCAATAGGAGCAAGACTAATAAAGATAGTGCTATACATTTTTGGTCATTTTCTCTGAACACATCACGCTATTTTTCTACATAGTTACCATGTTTGTTTATGCATTTATCATAGAGGTCGACAAGTTTTTGTACGTATCTCCACATTGTAGAAAGTATTCGTCTGTTATCGAAGCCAATCTTCAATCCTTCCTTTCACTACTGCTATTATTATTATTATTATTATTATTATTATTATTATTATTATTATTATTATTATTATTATTATTATTATTATTATTATTATTATTCGAAATACACACGCGAGCTGTCTCTCAGCATGCCTTGGGCTGGGTGTGATGCGACATAGTTGCAGTCTTAGCGTCAATGTGGGCAGTTGAAATATTTTGTCAAATTGATCATGCCACCAAATGTGAAATAAGGTTAGTGTTCCAATTTTTGCCAGCAAAGAGCATGCCAACAGTAGAAATTCGTCATCGGGACCTTGCTCCGAGCGATTATCATCTGCCCCCCCTACCTGAAGCAGTTTCTCTCCGGTCAATGGTTTGACACCGATGAAGGAGTGAAAACAACGGTGGATGATTGGTTTTGGTCACAGGCAGGTGATTTCTACGACGGGAGTATACAAAAACTATGATAAATGTTTAAACAAATGTAGTAACTATGTAAAAAATAGTTTAATGTGTACAGAGGAAATAACCAAAAATGTATGACACTATCTTTTCTAGTTCTATTGACAATGGACCTTACTTTAAAAAAAAAAAAAAATAGTCCTCGCATATTCCAAAATTCATTTCAAATGGGCCAGCCTTTTTCCTGTGACTCTATCATCCACAAGATCAATTTCATTTTTATAACATAGATTCTAACTTTCTGCAGAGCGTCGAAGAGCTAGATCCTTCAGAGAGGAACTCTCTTGTGTGAAATTCTTCAATTTGGGCCGTTGGTACATCTCTTTCTGCTCATTGCTTGTTCTTAAGAGTACCAACGAGAAGAAATGTAACTTCTCTTACGTAATACAGGCTGCAGTATTAAGAATCAGATAGGGCTTAATACGGGATTAAATTCAACTTTTTAAGTCATTTGATAGAACTTAAATCTTTTTTAATGTAGAGCTTTCTTTTCTTTTTCTTGTAGTTGTACACGTGTTCAATTCTGAGGAGAAAAAATTAAGTGCATGGTTATATCTACTTAAGAAGTTGTCGATCTGGATCATTAAATTTAATGGCTTAGGAAAGTGACTATTTCTTTCTTTTCTTCCTTGAAGCCTAATGATTACACTGTAACAATTACGTAGTTCAAGATTTGAGATGCAATAGCACGTTATTATACGAGTATTGTACACATTAATTAGTTGATATGAACTACAGGTAGCTGTTTTCTACTGTATGGAGCAGAAAATACCAACATTATGCAAAAATCAGTATACAAGACTACTGCTCTGGATAATGTGGAGATGGGTGGAAAGAAAATAAGAGAGGGAGGTCGAAGATTCAATTATAGGACGGTACTAACAGGATAAAACCGTACGTCAAACCGACTAGCTTATTAATTAATCAACTAACTCTGTGGCCTATGGAACCCGGAGGTCCAAGGCCAAGTTCACAAAAGCTTTCCGTTGACTTCTATTCTTAACCAACTGGATCCAGTTTCTACTTTGTATTTCTATTTCTGCGAGGTTTATCTTAATATTGTCCTCCCATCTGCGCTTAGGTCTTCCTAATGGTCGTTTTCCAATTGAATTTCCAGTCACAACTTTGTAAGCGTTCCTACTTTCTTCTATTCTTGCTACATGACCTGCCTAACTGAGCCTCCTACACTTGATGACCCTAACAATGTTTGGTAAAGGATGTAAATTATGCAGTTCTTCGTCATGAAGTTTCCGTCATTCCCCATTCCTGTTCCTCTTGGGTCCGAATATTCGTCTCACGATTTTATTCTCAAATATTTTCAATCTACGTTCTTCCCTCAGAGTAAGCGACCGTGTTTTGCAACCGTATAGCACAATACGCATGATTATCGTTTTATATATCTTAAGCTTCAAATTCCTTGACAGAATTCGGACTAGTTTATTATGAAGCCGTAATACATGCAAATTCTAAATTTGCAGAATGTACAAGTAATTGTCCAAGATTGGTAGAATATCTTAGGATATTATAACAATACTCCAAACGCTCTTTAAAGAATGGAGCAAGGTGATTTAGTGGTGGAGCACTCACAGCTGACATGAGGGGTCTTCGTTTCGGTTCCGGACCACGTGAGCTTGTGATGAACAACATTCCATCCGTGCGTTTTCTGGAGGTTCTTCCTATTCCTTCCACATATCATTCCACAAATTATTTCATAATCTTTCTCTAACATTAATAATCCATCTCCTTTACCCTACGGAGAATAACAGTGGAACGTTAAACTAGAACTTAATTTCATTTCTCTGTAGAGGCATGCTCAAACTTCAAGATATTATTCCAATATGCCTCCGCTACGTCCTTACTCCAAAAGAATCGATTATTTCTAAAGGAGATTGGAAGTTGTTCTGGTGTAAAAATTCCGTTAGGGTTGTAGGAAAGACGAGACGAGACGAGACAGAGCTCTTCCAATAGAAACATATACGCTTTTGAGACGAGACAGAACCTCCCACAACTCCTTTTCAACTTGTCTCATAACCTGAACCCTTATTCCTTTAATCTTATTGTAATATACTACACCTAAGTATATATAGTATATGCATAGTCTGATTAAATATAAAGTATCTTCGATAGGAGAGATAAAAATAAAATAATCGCTGTTACGTTAATGTTTTGACTGTTGAATTGAAGAAGATAAGAGACTGTCTTATAGGAATTTCCAACAAGGTGGGTCGGTTCTCGGGAAGACTAGGCTCTTGGAGCATTTGTCTTGGGAGGAAGCCGTCTGTTGTGTATTGATTTGTAGTTAGAGGCAACGAAGGAAAATCTGACCACAAGGCTTAAAGCTGTCCGAGGTCAGACGAGGTCATCGCTTCCCTCTGACAGATTCATTAGAGGGCGTTCCACGTCAACAAGTCAAAAAAAGACCATGTCAATAACCGCATCTCTTTAGCCAAGTTCTTCCGCTGTTAGCCGCTTGTTAACACGTTTTCATGTTTGCTTACTTATTTACTGACATTTTCACTTAGCAAAAGATTTTTTTTTCTTTTCTTTCTTTTTTTCTTCTCAGCATCTACTAATTGCAGGTAGTTAGAGAAAGCGTTAAGGTTAACTTGTATTGGTCGCTAACCAACAGCAACACCACATATACAAATAAATGACTAATGCTATAAGCCTAATGACTACCATCTACACAAGATCATCAACTTTACTTTACAATCTTAAAGAAATCATTAAGAATTTATTAAATAATGAAATATTATATGCAACACTAGTTAATTTGCCCAGAACTGAAACGGGAGAATTAAAGTTCAGTAAGGAAGGAACAAACGTAAATAAATAAAAATTTAAAAATAAATAGAATACAGAAAAATGAATAAAAAACACTCATTGTTTGCGCACGTTCCTTTTCAGCAGGAAAGCTTAATAGGAAGACATGGACGTATGGCTTAATTTAGGAATACGAACCACATGTATTCTCATCGGAAATCGATTCACATTTTCCGTGCTAAGTTCGAAAATGCAAACCATTTTACAACAAACGAGGTATTACTGAGTTGCAGAAAGGACTTCGAGTCACCTTTTTCTGATTTTTTTTTTTTTCAAATTCTCTAGGGGCATACGCAACTTTGCGTACAGAAAGGGCAGGTGTTAGCAACTGTTTTAATAGCAACATTGAATTTAGGTTGAGCACAAGAAAGATGCGCTATGCAATCCTGAATTTAAATAGTTTTTTTTTTTTTTTTTTTTTTTTTTAATATGTCAAAGCTAGACAAAATTGACTCAGATCCTTTCTGCAGCCATTGATTCAAATTGCATGAAGTGCAGAGAAAAGGGAAGTACTGAACAAAGTTCACAATTCAAAATAAAATGAAATGAAATCTTTGAATTGTACGTCCCACGATTATGCCGGCTAGGCTAAAGGACACGATGATGATGATAAATGAATAAAAATGGTGAAATGAAGAAAGTGGGAAAACCCATGCACACGGTGTTTGTCCACCACAAGGTCACTTGGCGCGAGCTGAGATCGAACCAGGGGTCCCACGCACCAGAGGTGAACGCTCTACCTCTGAGCGACCACGGTCCCAAGTTCACAATTCAATTCAACAAAAGACTCAATTCAATATTCAATTCAACAAAAGGGTCGCGGTGGCTCAGTGGTAGAGCGTTCATCTCTGGTGCATAGGGTTCTTGGTTCGACCCCAGCTCGCGCCAAGTGAACTTTGTAGTGGACGAACACCATATGCATGGGTTTTCTCGGAGTTCTGACGTTTCTTCCCACTTTCTTCATTCCTCCATTTCTCATCATCACACATTCTCATCAAAATATTTATAAAAAATCGCCTAGGTCCTGAAGCAGTGACGTACGTACGGGGTGGGTCCTGGGAATTCGTATCCCTCCCCCAAATCCCGACTATTCTGTAAATTAGTCTAATTTTATGGGTAATTTTTTTAAAAAATATTATAATTTATCCTCATGTTGAATTTGGATCTCCCCTGAAATAAAATCCTGCATACGTCCCTGCCCTAAAGGGATATAGACTTCAGTACTTGAACTTTTCCTCTCCCTGATGACATTCTGTATACTCTTCCGATTGACAAGGTTTCCTTCGTGGCTAAGAGGTTAGCGTACGCGCCTTAACTTGGGATACCCGGGTTCGATTCCCGGGGAGCTCATGTGGTTCAGATTCCACGTTCCTGTCTCATGTAGTCTCAATGCTGAAAGGGAACTCAGAATCAACTCACCTGAACTCTTCCGATTGACGACCTACTTGATTTAAGACGTAGCAAACTATTTCAACCCAGAAAACCATAAGGACAATGAGAGTTTATGTATTAACCAATCTTGCCCAGCCAAAAGCAAGTCATACTCGTTTCTGAGCCGTAACGCCAGAGAGTAAGTGAAAATCGAAAGCGATCAGGAACTTCAAATCTAATTATTGATTATCGAACAATGGAACACTTTTGCTAATGATGATATTATTTAAATTCTATGTTTTTAAAATCAATTTTCTTCTGATATTGTGATATTTTGTTCATTGATACCTACTCACCTGAAATAAGAACCATTAATCATATTAACTACATGCTGAAAACATACTTTATTTATCACATGTAAACTGTATGTTATGTATTATGATTTCTTTATCGGATAGAATCTTTGAATTTGGTTGGGGGCAACACTTTCGCCAACATATTCTAATTATTACTAATTCTTCCATTTTTTCACTACGCTTGTATTACCTACTTCTTTAACTCTTAATCTTTAATTTTCTTTGGTCACCTTTAACTAACCTTCAAGCATTATACAAGTACTCTTCATAAGATAGCGTTTGCTCTGCTTCATCCAATGATTGGAGTAAATTAAATTCCGTAAAACGTCATCAGTGGCGTATACAGAATGTCTTCAAGGGGGAAACAAAAACGAAATTTCATATGATATTAGTGATTTTACTTTATTCGTATTATAATTGATATGTTAAAGTACTAGTGCTCATGTCAATGGTAAAAGCATCCACGCTAGAATAAAATTTCTAATTGCCCTTTTAGTACTAATTTCAGGACGCTGAAATCAATACAACTACTTTTAAACATGTTCGGAGTTCCATCGTAATTCTATGGTAAACGCACGCGTCTTCGCTGTAGGAGAACCAGGTTCGGTTCGCAGCGGAAACTTATGTGGTTAGAATCCTACGTTAAGCTATATAGATTCACGCCTAATAAAGCGTAGGTAATCAAAAAAGGGAAGTTAAACTCTAAATCAAAACTAATGTCTTAAAACATATCCATTTCCAAATACAAATATAAATATTCCAGACTTGAAATATTTTTTTCTCGTGATCCCAAGGACATATATACAATTCCTTTCGATTCTGTGTCCTCAAATTACATAGTACACACACACACACACAAAAAAAAAAAAAAAATTAGAAATTTATTAAAGCAGGAGCTCTTTTGCCACTCACATAAAAGCGGAAGTTCTTGGTATCTTTCCATAAATATGTTATGGAAAGGAGAAGGTTAAAACCCAGTAATTCTTCGATTTTTAATCCTAACAGATTTCATTCAACTCTAAACAATAGAAATCAATCTTAAATAGGCCAAGTCCCATAAAAATCGATCTCTTCTAAATAAACGTTATTCTGATTTTTTTTTTTTTTTTTTTTTTTTAAGTTCGAGGTGAATCCTTGTCTCTGGCGGATTTCAATCTCAACTACCTTAAGATCTATTGGGAATACTTCACCTAGAAAGTAAATAGCTACTATGTTTCATGAAAAACAGATTTTTTAAAAGGAATATTCTAATTAAACTCTTTATTATTTACTTATTTATTTAGTTATTTAGTAAGAGCGAATTAACTTTCTATCCTCAAACAGATCTATGGGTCTATTTCATAACTCTATATGATTCATTATTCAGTTTTAAAAATCTACATGAATAATTTAGATTCATTTGCTGGTGGAGTGCACGGTGACTAAGCGATAGGAGTGCTTACCTCTGGTACATGATGTCCCTGGTTCGATCCCTGTCTAAATCAAGTTTGTGGTAGACAACATTGTGTCCGTGAGTTTTTTCGGGGTACGCTCGTTTCCTCCTACATTCTCATTCCATCGATTCTTTCATCATCGTTAATTTCGCCTTTATTATCCGTCATAAGACGTTAATCTAAAATATTTCATTTCACAGTTTGTCTCGTGATCTAAGACAAATTGTTTGACTGTACTTAGATTGCAGAATCCGTTAAGCAATAACGGGAAAGCTAATTGTTAAGTTTTACAGTTAATGATAATTTGAAAATGAAATGAAATGAAATTTTTGAGTTTTACGTCCAACGATTATGCCGGCTAGGCTAAAGGAGACGGTGATAATGAGAAATGAATGAAATGTCGGAATGAAGAAAGTGGGAGGAAATAGGAGAACCCCGAAGAAAACCACGGTGTTTCTCCACCACAAAGTTCACTTGGCGGAGACTGGAATCGAACCCGGGACAGCGCGCACCAGATGTGAACGCTTTGCCACTGAGCCACCGCTTCCCCCTTAATTGATAATTTGAGTTTAACTTATTTCATTAATTATATTTCCGTACTGTACTCTCTTTTATTAGTGTCATAATAGAAAGTGTTAGTGGTTTATGTTTAGTCTCAGTTCCATTTTAGTAGGTGCGTATTTTCGAACATGTTATTTTTTAGCCACGAATGAAATTTCGTTTAACGCCATTAAAAGTTCGTTTTTGTCGATTTTCTCTAAAACTACGCATGAGAATTCACATTTATGTATGTCATTTTGTTCATCTCCATAAGATCTATCGATTGATGTATGATTCATCTTTTTACATTTTCTCTATTATTTACGAATACTAATGCATTTTATTATTATTATTGCTCGATATAATTTTATGCTTTTACTTATGAACAATAGGTAGTCATTATAAATCTTGAAATACTTAAAAATTGACGCGGTTTAAATGATTAAACACTAGTTGTAGATGAAAAAAAAATAACTAAAAATTCTTAGTTTTAGAATACAATCTAAGATGATGTACAAAAGAGATATTTCTGTGTTGTAACTCTTCCTTGTGCAAGATATAATGCAAGAATAAACATTTACCGTACTAAAATATGTATACAATCACCTGAAATGATATGAACTTGTGAATTTGAATTATTCTGCCAACTATGGTTAAAATTAAATAAGTTATTAAAGAAATATGAGAAAATAGCAAGATAAACTAACTCGTTAATTGTATCTTCAAATACTTTAGTGTACTATTTTTATGGTCCACGGTGGACAACATCGTGTCCTTGTTTTTTCTCGGGATACTGCCGTTTCCTCCAATATTCTCATTCCACCAATTCTTCCATTAATATTCACTTAACTTAATCATCCATCTCCCTTCGCCTAAAAGGCATAAACGTGGGACGTCAAAATGAAAGATTTCTTTTCTCGTGATACAATAATATCTTGTTGATTACGCAGTGGGGCGTGTACGATTAGGGATGCGCACGAGACAAGTCGAGACAGGATTTTCCTGACAAAATTCGAGTCGAGACACGGCTCTTCCAATAGAAAAATATATAGCTATTTTTCGAGTCGAGACATCATTTTTACAGCACATTTTCGAGTCGAGACAGCCATAAATCTTGTCTCGTGCACATCCCTATATACGATTGTAATGTTAGTCCGTTATTCCACACGATATCTCCTGAACAAAATTTTGAATTATGTTTTTTTCTTTTCATTAGGTTGGATAAGTAATTATCTGAGTTTGTTAATGAGGACAATCCGTTGATCAGGCACGTATGCAAAAATTTATTTCAAGCGGGAGTACCAAAACTTTCCGGGGTGAGGTCCATATTCAATATGAGGACAAATTATATTGAAATTTGGAAAATCATTCCTAAAATTAGAGTAAGTTTACACAAAAATCGGGATTTCGGGTTGACTAGTCCAAACTCTCAAGGCTCAGCCCGTACGTATGTCCCTGCCGTTAACATCTTACGGGTAACGATCAGTGGCGCACCCACTTGGGGGTCCACCATGTCCAAACCGCTCCAAAAACCCTTGGTAACTTGATATATTTTTACACATTCTTAATAAAAATATACTTGCTTTATTGATTGCACAGAAATGATTAATGTAGCATAAAGATTTGGTCTCAGACTTCATATGTACTTTTTCTTTTCTTATAAAAAACAATCTAGTTATATATTTTTTTCTGAAAACATCAGTAACATTACTTTCCAATTACTTACCGTCCTTTCCGGTGTAGAAGAACATAGGTTCAATATTAATTACATAGTATTGGACCCTCTCTCAGATCTTGGACCCCTTCCCAATATAAATTTCTGGGTGCACCCCTGGTAGCGATGGATATATTGAAACAAAGGCATGTGGTTCATTATACGTATCTTTAGAAACATTCACAGTATTTAAAAAAAAGCTGACCAAAATACGAAATATGTAGGCCTATTAACATCACCTTCATGTTACATACACAGTACTTACACTATCCCTAGCTTTGAATTGGATATTGTAACAAAAGAAATACTGACTAAAGCTTCAACACACACTGTATTTTAAGCTATAATGTGTTAGAGTTTCAGATATCTACCATATCTTTCATCAGACACTATGTAGACACTATAGAACATAAATGAAGACACATATTTATATTATTAATTGTATACAAGGACAATGTTAAATTGCCGAAACTGTTACACAAGTATTATTAATTGAATACAAAGACGATGTTACATTGCCGAAACTGTTACATAAGTATTATTAATTGTATACAAAGACGATGTTACATTGCCGAAACTGTTACACAAGTATTATTAATTGGATACAGAGACGATGTTACATTACCGAAACTGTTACACAAGTATTATTATGAACAAACTCCATGGCTCTGGATAAGTAGAGTAACAAATAAAAACACAGTTCTGACCAGAGCAGAATATTAAATAATATGATAAAATAATATATGAAATATATTAAAAACTATACTTACAATATGTTACAGTTTCAAGGACTTAACGTCCTCTTCATCAGACACAAACACTGAGTTTGTTCATTATGACCTACCTCCAAGTCTGAAAAGGAGGATTAACACGTGGAAAGACAAAAGGAGGAAGGAAATCTCGTATGTGCAGCAGATCAAGTATTATTAATTGTATACAAAGACGATGTTACATTGCCGAAACTGTTACACAAGTATTATTAATTGTATACAAAGACGATGTTACATTGCCGAAACTGTTACACAAGTATTATTAATTGGATACAGAAACGATGTTACATTGCCGAAACTGTTACACAAGTATTATTAATTGTATACAAAGAGGATGCTACATTGCCGAAACTGTTACATAAGTATTATTAATTGTATACAGAGACGATATTACATTGCCGAAACTTTTACACAATTTTTATTAATTTTATACTTTGCGCTTTGCTCAGTTTTGTTTCATTAATAGCCTGAAACAAAGATGTATAAGAAAGCTAGAAGTTACACTTTCACCGTTAGATGCTACAAACATACTCCAGTGGTTGACATGTACCGGACGAAATTGAAATACAAATAAATGTACTTTTTACAACATATCTTTGCTGCCTTTTAGCAGACTATATTTACTTATTCCGTGTGGAGGTGATAATAAGGCCATTGAGAAACCGAAACCTCACACATACAGTTACACCACAGTTGTGTAACTGTATAAGAACCTCAAATCTGTAAAATCGTTACACTAAGCTTTTGTAATCTCTCAGTTGCACCCGAATCTTCAGTTCATTTATTACCACTGTTACTAGTTACTACTCATCTTCTCTCCCCATTGCAATACCCTTTCTCCCTCCCCTTTCACTTCCAGATATCGCTCCCTGCAATGATGGGTGTTCGTTTTCCACATATACACAACGACGACACACTCTCATGGTGAAAGAATGTGTGTTCGTATTACATGGTATGACGCGTGGCTACTAGGTTTACACATCCACCGTTAATAGTCCCAAGTGGGTCGGGAGAGTTGGTCTGAAGGGGTGGATGGATGGTTATGCTGTATTGATAGAGAGAGTGTGAGAAGCTTGGGGGGGGGGCAGAAAGGTTCTCCCCTCCCACCTAGTGTTTGTATCGCTTTTCACAGTTAATTTGCTTTTGCAATGTCCTTACGAGGAGTTAGGGGAATTCGGTTGTTGAGGAGGAACGGGAATTGGGGGGAAAAGCGAATGATGCTTGTGATTTGAGAATCTAGCTTTGAACAGTATCACATCGTTGACACATACACTCACCGCAGCACTGAAAAAGAAAATAAAAACATTAAAAAAAAAAGATGAATTTTTCGGTTGGTATGTTGTAATTAAATTACTCAATTCGTGTTAAGCGGACACATAAAACATCGTTCATGTAAAACGATGACTAAACTGGGAAGAGGAGAACGGGAGTAACAAAACACAAACGTTATTTTATAACACATGAATAGTCATTATACGTTATTTTTAAATGTAGATTTCCTTTTTTAAAAAAATCGCCTACAGACTAGTATGTAAGTATTCTATCAGACCTTGTTTCTATATTGTCAAAATAAACACCGTGAGCAAGTCTATATGATAAAAATATATAAGTATTTAAACACGTAACAGTTTCAACACACTAACTGTGTCTTAATCAGCCTTCCACTCCTTCTCTCCATTTACCTATTTTTTCCTTCTCAGCTTCGGAAAATGTTCTATAACTATTACGTTAAGAGAGGGAGTGGAAGTCTGATGAAGACAAAGTTAGTGTGTTGAAACTGATGCGGCGCTTTCGCAACAATTTTTATAGAGGTAGTTGTTAAGTACTTCAAATTATATTCCCGTAGCCAAACACCTTCTGTAAAAATTGTGACGTGACTACCTTAGGATTCCGAAACATGGATTTTTAGATAGGGTACATATTAGTTCCTAAGTAAAGTATTGACCGGACTGCGATAGGTCCCATAGTTTTAGAGCTATGGATCTTTAAAGTTCGTTTTTTCATGTTATCTGCAGCCTATAACTAATAAAGGAAGCATTTGTGCACCCAGGTTGGTCTATAACTACTTTTCGTCTTATCTTGCCGTCAGGAATCACCTCCCAAACGTTGTCGGTGTTGTTTTGAAACACCCTGTAGAGTTAAAACAGAAATTGAAATTTAAAAAATAATGTTACATTTAGGTTGAACCTCATTAACCATAGTATGTACTGTCCGTGTTGCTAGTATCGTAATGGAAAGCAGGATCATTGTATATTTCAGTACCAGTTTCATGTAACTAGATGATTTGGCTAACGTTCATACTTCTTTTTATTTGTAAATTTTTTTAAATCGATTTCCTCGAGAAGTACGCATGATAATTTGCACTCATTTATATAATTTCATTAAATTCAATGGAATTCTATTTACTGGTATATAAGTGTCGCCTTTGTATACTTATTCTTTTCGTTATACACAGTGGTATAAATCGCTTAACAACCAGTTCTATGATTAGTATTTCACATACCATCTTAAACAGCAACACTCTACTAAAACCGGAAGTGGTTATAATTTACAACTACTTCCGGTTTTAATACAGATTTCAATGTAGCGAAAACAGTAAGTGATATCGAGATACAGTTTTTTTTTAAATCGATTCAGCTTCCAGAGAATAGATTCTGTTTTCTTCTTTAATCCTCTATTAAATAAGGAAATAGTTCAAATTAACCATTTCCGGTTTCAACATTTATTGCCATAGAACAAAAATGGTAATAGACAGCTATAAAATAGTTTTCTGCAGTCTATTCAGGATATCAAGAGAACATACCGTCGCAAACCGCAACACCATACCAAAACTGAAAGTGCTTGTAATTTATTACTACTTCCGGTTTCAATACTAATTTTCGTAGAGTAATAAGAGGTATCGAGAGGAAGGTTTCTGCAATCGATTCAGCTTCCCAAGAGTAGCTTCTATCTCCTTCCTTAACCCTATATTGAAAATGGAAGTGGTCAAAACTAATAATTTCCAGTTTAAACATTTATCGCCATAACTATCTAACGAACTCTATGGCCTATGGAACCCAGAGGTCCAATGCCGCGTTCACAAAAACTCTCGACTTAGTTCTATCCTTAGCCAATTGGATCCAGTTTCTACTTTGTATTCCTATTTCTGCAAGATCCATCTTAATATTGTCCTCCCATCTGCGCCTAGGTCTTCCTAGTGGTCGTTTTCCGGTTGGTCTTTCAGTTAAGACTTTGAAAGCGTTCCTACTTTTATCTATCCTGGCTACATGACCTGTCCACCTGAGCAAACCGTATCTATAAATTATGTAGTTCCTCGTTATGAAGTTTCCGCCATTCCCCATTCTCGTTTTTCTTGGGTTCGAATATTCGTCTCAGGATCTTGTTCTCAAGTACTTTCAATCTATGCTCTTTCTTCGGAGTAAGCGACCATGTTTCGCCATAGAACAAAAATAGCAATTCATAATGACAAGCGATTTTCTGCTATTGAGTCATGGTGTCAAGAGAACAAACCATCACAGCTTGCAAAACTCTACCAAAACCGGAAGTAGTTAAAATATACTATTATTTCCAGTTTCAATACTGATTTTCCGTAGAGCAAAAACGGTAAGGGATATCGAAATTCAGTTTTCTTACAATCGATTCAGCTTCCCATGAATGAATTCTATTTCTTCCCTTAGATCTCTATCCAAAACGAAATTGGTTCAAATTAACTACTTCTGGTTTCAACCTTTATCGCCCTACAACAAAAAAGTAACACATAGCGAATAACGACTTTCTGATGCAGTATTCAAGAAACAGTATCAATCTTTGATCTTATTAATCTATTGCAACCAGTAGTTATAAAATACTACTTCAAATTTGAGTGTTGAATTCCCATAGTCTGGAAGTCTACCTTAATTTCAGACCGTGAAACGAAACACATTTATTTTATTAACTTGATTATATATTGCTGTAAATACATTACTAATTGCGATTCTTTTTATTAAAACTGTATACTAAAAGATATTTTACGAAATGTATTTTATATTGTGAGTATAGTTATATTATAAATGTTATAGTGTAGTGTTGCCCCCTTCCTATGATTTTCTGATTATTCGTATTAGTATACTTCCGGTAGCAAATAACCAGATAACCTGGTTCTACTAGATTTTTTTTCTCTTAACTAATAACTTTGTGTCACCAGTTTTAATTAATTATGAAAGAATAGTCACGAGGTAAAGAAACATTATTTATTTTTTTAAAAAAAAATCTAACATACATACATATACAGAAATAAATCATTTAAACTTAAGCGATTAAAAAAACCGGAGGAATTGCTTGTATTTCATTTTTCTTTGACTACTCTTTCAATTTACTTTAGTTAAAGCATCGCGTGCTGGACGCCAAATTATTAATTTACGTTTTCGTATTTAATTTTTTCCCTCGTTTTCTGCAAGACTCATCTGAAGCAAGTGTGTGTAGTAAAGAAGAAGGAAGAGAGATGATGTGTTGTGTGTGTGACCTCCCTCATATGTGAAGCTCTCTCGCCGTCTTTGGTGGTCTCCGGATGCCAAAATTGAGCAATTGACCACTTGAGAATAATTACTTTTATAATTAGTAAACTTGAATGTTGTTCACATGCAACTATATATATATATATATATATATATATATATATATATATATATATATATATATATATGTGTGTGTGTGTGTGTGTGTGTTTATGTGTCGGCTAATAGTCATTAAATGATCACATTCAACTTGCAGTCAGAATTGAATGCTTGGAGATAAGTGTTATCATCTATAGTATATTCAGTTGTAAATACAGTATATTGAGATACATTATAAACATTAATGGACCTGCCTGGAAATGTTCCTTTCGCTTTTTCTCGATCTTCAGTTTCCTCTTTTAACTCCCAATATTTTCTATTATTTTTCAAATTACCGATCAATTTTGTTCTCCTTCTTCCTTCTCTTCGCTTTCCTTCTATCTTTCTCTCTATGGCGATATGAAGAAGATAATTCCTTCGCAAGATGTGTCCAATCCAATTAGCCTTCCTATGAAGGATGCTGGCCAAAAGTGCTCCTCTTCTCTTCTACTTGCTTCAAAACATCTTCCTTTGTTACGCTCTCTCTGTCCATTTTATCTTCATCTTTCTCCAACACCATATTTCAGTTTCCTAAATATTTCTTCTCTAACTTACGTAATGTCCAAGTCTTTGAAGCATACAGGCTAATACTCCATATAAGCACTTGACAAACTTCTTCCTTAGTCCAACATTAAGCCTGCTAGTTAAGATGTGATTTTCTTCTTGTTAAATGATTGTCTCGCTATGACAATTTTTGACCTGATCTCTTTGGCGCAGTAAACATTTCTTGTCAAAATACTTCCCAGATACTTGAAATTCTCGACCTCTTCAAGTTCCCTTTGTTCTACTCTGACCCGTAAGGGCCCGTTTCCAGGGGATATTCTCATGACTATCTATTTTCCGATATTGATTTCCATTCCATATTGTTTTCCAGTGTCAACTATTTTGTTTATTTCTCCTTAAGTCCTTCTTCGTTTCTAGCTATAATAACTTATCATCATTCATACCTCTTGTTAATGCTTTCTTCATTAAATATTCACTGTAAATGTTGAATAATTGGGGCAATATATTACATCTCGGTCTAACTCCTCTTCCAATTTCCACACTATTGGCTTCTCCTTGATTCAAGTGCAACTTCAGTCGTCCTACGTAAATAAGCCGTCACCCTCTCCAGTTGACCCCGATTGATCAGCCCATAAACTTTTTGCCAGTCGGTGAAGCACAAACACAACTCCTTTAGTCGAGAACTCGTTCTGATATAATTCTCATCAACTCAATAGCATCTCTGGTGCGTTTTACTTTCCGGAATCCAAATTGATCTTCCTCCAACATCTCTTCTATCTTACTCTCCAACTATCTGTTCAGTATGCGAGCAATAATCTTTTCCAGTGTGAGAAAGAAGGCCAATGGTTCTGTGATCACTGCACTTCTTTGCTTGCTCTTTCTTGGGTAATTCAACAACTGTAACATGAAGAAAATCGTTTGGCCATTCTGCACTCAAGTAGATCTTGTTAAAAGTGATTTCAGTACTTTTATTGCATTATCTCCTAATTCTGCTGGTATGTCGTCGTCTCCAGTGGCCATATTCCTTCGCATGTCTTTGATGGCTTGTACTACTTCACTTGTCAACGTACTGAACCCTTTTCCTCCATCATCCACCTCTTCTCTGCTTCGATCACAATATCTTTGGGACGTTTTTTCTGATTATACAGATCCTTTAAGTATTCCTCCCAGATTCTAAGGATTCTTTGATGGTCATTGACTACATTACCTTGTTGATCTTCGATTCCAAACGTACGTATACTCTCTTTAGCTTTTCCTCCTAATTCCTGTGCTTTCCGATACATTAGATCATTTCTATCGCACCAATGTGGTGTAGTATTGCCATTTCCTTTCTACATCTTCATGCAGTTGACTATCTTGTGGTTCATGCACCTCTTAGGATAGTTTCCTCCCCTTAATGACAGGAAGGTATCCTGACCTCCACTCACTCATTCGCCCTCCGAGGTGGCCGTTGGCACCTGGTATAAGTTGACTCTTTATCCAGAAAGTCAGTCGGTCCCCATCTACGTTAGGCGCCTAAGACGTTGCACGTTTTTTCTAGTGAAAATGTGTATGTTGGGATTTTTCCTTCGTTTAGGATAAGACTCAAAGGCATTCCTCAAACCTCTCCAGTACTCTTAGATAATATACATATATTATATGTAACATTAGTGATAAAATTTCGATTGAAGCGGTCATTGTTAGAAGGAGGTATGTTCCTTTTGATATTCATTGCACATACTTCCTTTCAACAATTACCAATAAAATTTCGGGCACTCCCTCCCAAAAATTTGTCTTCTTCTCCCCTCGATTTTTTTTTTCTTGGAACCCTGCCCTTCTCATATTTTCTTAATAACACATGCACACAAGTTGATCATAATGTGATAGAAAGTGAAACAAATAAAAATATATGCATACGTAACTGGATGGCAACGTTAGATGTCTGAAGACAAAATTAACAGGTGTATTAAGTTCGGTTGGTGTCCTTTCGGAATGTACAATTTCATACCGAGAAGTCAAATGCCGATATGTCTACAGCATATAATTTTCAACGAATGAATTCTTCCTGTTTTAACATGTGAATCTAAAACGTGGACAGTAAGAAAATCAGACATTCGCCGTTCGCAGACTACATGACATAGCATGAAGAGATGTATGTATGTTAGGAATCACCCATAATGATAGGAAAATAATCACATTGATCAGAAAGATATCGTGAAAACGAAGTTATTGAAGTAGTTGGTCAAATTACTGAACAATGAACACAAGTATTGCTTGGCTGGATACAAAGAGTTAAGAACTTAAATGTCCCGATCAGCGACGCAAATTTGTCTTCAACATTGTGAGAGACAGGTAAGACCGTACCAATCTTTTAAAATTTTTTTAGCGATGTTCAAAATATTTATAAAGTTAAAAAACAATGCTATGGAGAATCAGGGGCTCAGAGTTGTCTTAAACATTGGTTGGCGGGCACATTTGAGGCTTATTCTGGGGGGGGGGAGACTAATATTACGTTAAATGAATCTGATTTCTACGGTGAATCTTTTGTATATTATATAATCAGGCAATACAGATGAAGTGGTAGTAGGACAGAAATCATCATTTCTCCCCGAAACACAAATTTCAAATCGGATTATTGGGGGAGACATTCCCCCCAGTTCCAAGGTTGGGGGACATGCCCATCAACCCTCCGGGATTTGCGCCAGTAGTCCTTATGCAAGGTGGTGTGATGAAATCTAGAAGCATTGTAGAGTAACATAGAGGAGAATTGTCCAAAATATGTGGTAGAGGAAAAGAGTTGAAGAAATCTTCAAACACCAATGGATTGGCAATGGTTGACTATGATAATGATATATCTAATTTACAGTTAGTGACTCAATATCAATTTCAGGCCTTCTCTCTCAAAATTCTTTCTCTCCTCTCAGCCAGTTACTTTGTTTTCTTTAGAATTCTGCCTGAGTAGATATACATTTCCATATCTTAAGTGATACAAAGGACGTATTTATACAGTGTCTCAAAAGTCCCCTGACATAGGGTAACTCTGTTATTATCAGAGTTACAAGAAAATGGAAGAGGGGAAATCGTCTCCAAATATGATGTTTTCAATCTAAAGTGGAGGATTTTTTTTTTTTTAAATCGAAAGATCCGTGTGGATCGTACACTCTTTATGAGCCTAATGTTAAATGAAAATGCAACATTGCCATTTATCTGGACTCACAACATAAATGAATGAAGTTACTGTTTGAAATGGTGCTGGCCATCGACATGTTAGCCTAAAAGACAATAACTTTATTCACATATGTTGTGAGTCCAGGTAAATGGCAACGTTGCAGTTTCATTTAACATTGGGCACATAAAGAGTGCACAGCCCAAACGGATCTTTCGATTAAAAAAAAAAGTCCTTCACTTTAGATTGAAAACATCATATTTGGAGACGATTTCCCCTCTTCCATTTTCTTGTAACTCTGATAATAACAGAGTTACTTATGTCAGGGTTCTTTGGAGACACCCTATATATAGCTATACAAACATATAATCAAAGTATATTTGATATAAGTGAACATTGTTTACTAACTTGTAAGTGAACCTTCAACAAGATAATCCGTATCTCATTTCCAAACCATGTCTTTTTAATGCTGAACTGCTTCCAATAAAAATATGCACTACTATGATTTATATTATGTGTATCTCACGTAAACTTCTCTAATCTCCACAAATTAGAACCTTACACAATGATCCAAAATGCTCCTGTAATATTTATTTCCTTCTAGTTTTATAAACTCCGAGCCATATATATGGTAAACTCCATACAGGGAATTAAAAACGTAAGATTTCTTACTTTACTACAGAAGTATATTGTAAATGCTACAATGTTTTATTTATTTATTTGTTTTTAATTTTTAAAGGGGACACCTACACGTCTCAATGTTTCCTATGGCTGTGGCTGTACGAGTATATTTGCTGCTTTTTTAAAACTTTTATCTTAATCTGTTCACTGGATGCCCATAATAATAAATTGAAAAAGAAATTGAAATATACTAATCCCTCATTCACACGGATAAAAGGGTGGTCGTAGCGGACTGATGGTACCGATTGTCTGTAAGTACCAAACACCAAGTCTTCAGTAGATGATATTCACAATTACATTACGAAAGTAAGAAAACTAATACAATACCATACTTATAATAAACTATATTACCCAATCTGACAGTGTAGAATACGTGGCACACTCTAAATACACAGGATGGTACAGGATGGTACAAACGTGTCGAAACACCCTAATAAGTGGGAAACGCTGCAAAAATATAACCAAAATAACCATGTAGGGAAATAGAGAAAATGTTTAAGGTCACATAAATAACATCCCCCATCTTGAATTTTATATAATTGTCTTAAATGGAAATCATAGCATCTTGTATGCAATTTTAATAGCAAATTTTTGTAGATATTGAATGAACTATTATTTTCGTTCCAGCTAACTATTACGAAGTTTGACTCTTTGTTTGTATCGTTGCAGGTTACTTACTAGCAGAAGATAGCCTTGACGCATACAGAACGCAATGAGATCATGCTGATCTCTGGAGAACGAAGCACCAGAGTGATTGCAGACGACTTTAGCTGTTGTCCTCAACTACAGAAGAACAAGTATAAGCACGGAATGGCGTAGGTGATACGCTTCTTAAGATGATACATGTTTTGTATCTTTTCCTGATACAAAACAGTGACCTTAAAAAGACCCCAAACCTAAAAATCAACAGAGTGAGATCTGGGAAGCCACTCCACAGGATCTGCTGACCTATCCAAGCATCTGCAAGCTACTAATCTAACCATTGACGCACATGAATATCAAAATGTTATTTTTCCTATGTATACAGATATATATACGCAGGAATTTATTTTTGAAGGGGCAAATTAGAATAACTTATATTAACATTTGTAAAATCACCCCTAAAATTAGACTAAATTTACAGAAAAGATTTCGAAGCCACCTCGTACCTGTGTTTCTGCCTGTATATACTGAACTGGATATATATAACTGGAAAATCAATAAGTAAATGTAAGAGCAATATATATTTTTTTTCATTTTAGTTTCTTGAAGTTTAGAATCTCTTTTCAATACCGAGGCTATAGGAGACGTAGACCTACAATTTAAGAAGAAATTCGAATTACAGTAATCCATTCAATATTCCTTCACTAAGAATCGAACCCTGGATTACATGTACCAAACACTTGCATGCTAGTCACTAGATCAGCGGGGTGGGTTATTCTTTATCTTCTTTGTTTTTTCTGGATTGATCGTCATTTGTTAACCAGGTTTGGTTAAAATTGCTCCAGACGTTTCGGAGTTACATTCGAATATAGAGCCTACATTCATGCTCATACATCCAAATATATACACATGTGCTAGCAATGCCTTTGGCATTGTCCCTATATATTCCCAATCTAGCTGACATGCTCGTTCATGCCTAAACTTGGGATTAAGTATCATCACGATGTAACCTAATAGCTCGACGAACCCAAACTACGGATTTGACCCTAATCTCAGTCATTTGAGACATTTTATTTTTCATCCCTTCTCACCCTATGCCGATGGGGGATGAACTTGGACTTTAACGCTATCCGGAGTGTAATTATTAATCTCAGTGATCGTCGAAAACTATGAATTCAATATTAATATTGGTCGTTTTAGATTATTTTTACATATCAACCCCTTTCTATTAATTTAGGGGTGATAATGGGGCTTAAACTCAAATTTAAAGACAATAAGAAGTGTTACCAACACTAATCAACTTAATCCCCGAAACTATGGATTCGATTATAATATCGGTCGCCTTTGATTATTTTTTTCATGTCACCTTTCTCTCCTCTTGTCCCCCCCCCTACCTCCACTGGAGTACTAACAGGTGCTGAACTTGGATTTAATCGTATTGGGAGTGTCGCTATTCACTTCAATCGGCCATTTTCAAGCATTTTATGTTACTCCCACACTCCTTAGGTGTGCTACTGGACCCCTACTGGAGGCTGAACTGGAACTTTGTCGGCAATGCCACCAATCAACTTAGAGGACCCGAAAACTATGGATTTGACGCTAATATCGGTCATTCTTTGTATCATTTTTATAGAAGCCCACCTCACTCCCCCTAGGAGTGCTAAGGAGATATTTAACCTGCTTTGTACTGAATTTTTACTTAAACGGCACCAAGACTGCCACCAATTAAGTTAGCAAGGCTGAAAATGATTTGACACTAATATCTAGCGTTTTCGATATTTTTACATGTGAGCATTTCGCACACAACCCACGTACACTCATGTCCAAAATTATTGTCGCATATCTATAACTGTCTTCTTGTAAGAATCTAATTTGATAATGATTTTGCAGGGTACTTTTAATACTGATACTATGCGTATAATCGGGAAATGTATTTATATATTTGTGGTAAATTTCATAGGAAAAGAATTATAAATACAAAAATTAGAATGAATAAAATAAAATGTTGATAAATGGACAAGAAAATTTTATTTTCGTTTTATTGTTCTTATTTACTGCGCTTTTGACATGAAATTTGCCACATAATGTCTTTGCTTATTCGTATCGGTCGTTTTCGATCATTTTTATGTCCTCCCTTCCCCTAGAAATGCTAAGGAGTCTTACATAACTGGGAGTCGACCTTGGACTCAAAGGGCACCAAAATTGTCACCAATCAACTCAGTGACCAGTGGCGTAACTAAGGGCTTGGGGGCCACCCCGCAGACAATGTGGAATGGGGCCCACTCTCTACGTCCTACATCAAGATTTGGGGGCTCCATGACGGCTTGGGCCCCCCGCAATGCGGGATTTGCAGGGCCCTTATTTACGACCCTGTCAGTGACCCCAAAAACTAGATTTGACACTAATATTGGCCATTTTTAATTATTTTTACATGTCACCATTTCCACCCCCCTCAGGAGTATCATTGAGGGCTGAATTTGGATTTAAACAGCATCGGAATGTCGCTGTTCATTTCAACGACTCCGAAAACTATGGATTTGACACTAATATTAACCGTTTACGACCATTTTTATATCTCCCACTCTCGTAGGTATACATGGGGATGTCACTCTGACTGGGGCTGAAATTGAACTAAAAGGGTATCGAAAATGTCACAAATCAGCTCATGGACTCGGAAAGCTAAGGATTTGACACTAATATCGGCCCTTTTTCATCATTTTATATAAACCATCCCTTCCCCTCCTCCTAGATATGTTGGGAGGTCTTACCCGACAGTACTCTTTTCCAGACTGCAAGTAATATGTGTACCATGTTTGATTAAAATTCACTGGTGAAATCCTCACACCTAAACAATAAAAAAGGTCCGTATGAACATAGGGCGAAAAGCGCTTTGTTTCAAAGTTACAAGATGTCGAAACGAGAAAATTGCAGCTTTGAAGTTGTCTAGCTCGAAAATTATGAAAGATATTAAATTAGGTTAAGGAACTACTAGACGAACTAGTACACACTCTCTCTCTATCTACTCGTAAATACCTATGTTTCAAAGTTGTGTTGTACTGGCGCACATGATTTTAGAGAGAGAAGTGGAAGAGCGGAAGCTATACCGCAGCTTCCTCTGTAAAATCCGTTGCGCTGATACGTCCCAACTCTGAAAGTTGGTTATTTAGATAGACAGTGTACTAGTTCCTCTAATATTTATTTAACTACCTTTGATATTTCTCATAGTTTTTGAGTTAGGCGGCCTCAAAGTTACAATTTTCTCGATTTCGGCACCTCGTAACTTTGAAACAACGCGTATTTCGCCTTATATTCATATAGACTCTTTTTATTGTTTAGGTGTGAGGATTCAACCAATGGATTTTGGCCACAATAAATGAACACCCTGTGTATATAAGGGTGTTTCAAAACAACACCGACAACGTTTGGGAGGTGATTCCTGACACCAAGGTAAGACAAAAAGTATAGACCATCGCGGGTGTACAAATGCTTCCTTTCGGAGTTATAGGCTGCCGAAAAGATGAAAAAATTAATTTTAAAGGCCCATAGCTCCAAAACTATGGGACATACTGTAGTCGGGTCCAGACTTCACTTAGGAACTAGTATGTGCCCTATCCAAGTATCCATGTTTCAGAATCGTGTGGTACTTCCGTAACAATTTTTATAGAGATAGTTGGAGAGTACTTCAAATTGTATGCTCGTAGCCAAACTCCTTTTATAAAAATTGCTTCGTGATTTCCTTAGGGTTCTGGAACATATATTTTTTAGACAGCGCACATATTAGTTCCTGTATGAAGTCTTGACCCGACTTCGGTAGGTCCCATAGATTTGGAGCTATGTGCCTTTAAAGTTAATTTTTTCATGTTTTCGGTAGCCTATAACTCCGAAAGGAAGCATTTGTGCACCCAGGTAGTTCAATACTTTTTGTCTTATCTTGGTGTAAGGAATCACCTCCCAAACGTTGTCAGTGTTGTTTTGAAACACCGTGTATATTACCCAATTAAATAATATTTTTAAAAAATATTCAAATATGACCAGGATCAGAGATCATTTGACATGAATAAGATCATGAAAAAAAAAAAACTGTTAATATCGAACTTTTGAGGACCATACTTTTGATCTTAAACAAACAATTTTACACTTTGTAAACTTTGGTTGGTCGGTTTTAAGCTTCATTAACCCTCAAAAACGTTTAAAAGATCCATAACTGCTGTATTTAGAGTTGAGAAAACTTATGAGCTATCTTTCAAACTTAGAGGGTTACTAAAGCCTCTGGCCATACCTTAAATGTGACTCTTTTTTTTTTTTTTTTACGTAAATATAAATAATGGAGTAGTCATTATTCAAAATTTGTCTTAATGATATGCTTATTATGTGCATCGAATCACCTTAATGCACTATCATATTTGTTATGAAATGCTTCAAAGTACATATTATCTTAATTTTATGCAGATTGCTGTCATTACAGTAAAAAACAAAAAAAGTTACGTGTGTATATTTTATATATACTCTGTATGTCAGTAAAGTAAATTTCTTCAATTGCTTTAACATTTCAGCTGAATATGTCTTGATCACGAAAATTTATTATTATTATTATTATTATTATTATTATTATTATTATTATTATTATTATTATTATTATTATTATTATTATTATTATTATTATTATTATTATTATTATTATATTATTATTATTATTATTATTATTATTATTATTATTATTAACAAATAAATTACTATTATTATTATTGAGAAATAAATAAGTAATACTTACTCTAAATAAACTTCCACTGTTAATATACTAATTGATATAAGCGCTGTTCTAAATTGGCTGAAAATAACACGGAAAGGGAAGTGTCCAGCGGTTTTTAAGAAATTTGATTTATAGACCTAAACTTTTGACCTATAGCCTATATTTGTTTGTCTGCCCGGGAGCAAAAAAATCTCCAGAACTTCTTCATGAATCACCATCAATTTCTGCCAGGATGAAGAGGATCAAAAGTCTGGACTCGAGTTCATGGTGATGATTTTCAAACTGTTGGGAAATAGGTTTGGTGGGAAAGTACTCACTAATAGGGCCTATGCGAATGGCCGGTACGTTGTTAGGGAAATACAATGTGAAAATAATGTAAAAAAAAAAAAATCTTTAGATTTTTCACGTCCAACGATTATGCCGGCTAGGCTAAAGGAGACGGTGATTATGAGAAATGAATGAAATGGCGGAATGAAGAAAGTGGGAGGAAACGGGAGAACCCCAAGAAATCCCACGAGCACGATGTTTGTCCACCACAAAGTTCACACAGCGCGAGCTGAGATCGAACCAGGGACCCCAAGCACCGGAGGTGAATGCTCTACCACTGACCCACCGCGCTCCCTGGTGAAAATAGTGTAGTTCATAATATAACGTCGGATGTTTCAAGTGAGTTTTCGATATGTGTAATAAGGAGGATTTAGAGCATAGAAATTTTCTCTAAATGCGGAATTATAAACATGGTTTGTATTAAGGAGAGAGTGCATGGTGCACAGATTTAGAATAAAGATTTATACGAAGATTTGTACGATAACTAAATAAACAAGGCAATTTGCTTTTACATTGTGGCGCAGTCGGTAGGATAAGCACACTTTTCCATATAATGATTAACTGTCTACTTGAAATCAAAATATACACGTATATCCCCATTCTTTTTCCGAACTATCACCATCGGCGTCGCTCAATCCGAAAACTCCACTTTCTGCAAAATTACTTAGCTCAGCTCACATAACTTGTCTAACTGTTGTTTGACTGCACTCATTAGAGCATTAGATATTTCATAGTTTTTTCTAAATATTGGTGTTGCGTCTTGTTCGATAGGTATCGTCATAGGCTGCGCTAGGATTTTGGTAATGTGGGTGTAGTCTTGGAACGGATAAGACATAGTAAAAAATATTAACATGGTACGCAATAAAAACTATTATGTACATATTTAAAGAAAATTCATAAATGGATACACGTGTATGTGTGTTATTGATCTATAAAGTAATATCAGAATTTTTTTTAAGTGTATAGAGCATTTTTTTTTTTTTTTTTTTTTTTGCAATGGCATCAATTACAAGAGCTTTTATAAGGAACATTTTTCTGTTGAATGGAACCATGGTTTTAAATTTTTCAATGACATCTTCAATATCTGTGTTCAATGAGATCGACTTTTGAACAGAAAGCAACATTATGGAGTTGAGTCTATGTTGAAGCATAGTTGATCTTAGTTTTGATTTGACATAATTCATCTTGGAAAAAAAAAAAACGTTCGCATGAGTAACTAGCCAACAAGACGCTTTGCCGACACATCCTAACATTGTTCCCAAAACGTTCTGCACTATTGAACCTTAAGATCTCAAAAATAATCCCCGTATGAAAGCAAGTAAATTGTGGGGGACTTAAAAAGTTACTCAAATATATCCAATCAGGAAACAATAAATATACAAAATAGAAATTATTATTGTAGGAAATCTGAAAATGTGGGTCCAGCTGCACCCACTGCACCCACTGTAATGCCATGGGTTGTCAATACATTCAGAAAATACTGACTTAAAATCTTGTAAAATCTATTGAAGATGTTCTGTTTCATTTCTCGTTTCCAACAAAGGTGCTAACATATTCCAGTTCAAAAAGTTACCAATACTTTGCTGCCTCCACACCGGCCATTTGCATATTAGCGAGCACTTTTGCCCAAACCTATTTCCCAACATAAACTGGACAACGTTGATCATTATAGATTAAAAACAGTGATATACCTAGCGAGAAGGGATATTCTGCAATCGATTAAGAGTTCAAGAATATATTCCATCTCCCACTAATGTTTCTTCTAAAACCAGAAGTGATAGAAATCTACTACTACTTCCGATTTAACTATTAATGGAGGAAATATCACGCCGTACAAACCAAATTTCCTTACGTGATGTACACATGACACTACTACTTACTTCTTGTCACAACAAAATCAAAACTTAAGCTCTGACTTTAGATATCATTATTGAATAATTATATGATTTTCCTTGAATGTCTACTCTGTAGACAGCTTGTTATACTCGTAGCTGCGATTAACACTTATAATTGCTTCACAAACTTAATTCAATTGTACATTTTTTTCTATAGGAATTTGTGCTCCTGTGCTCACTTAATGTCTGAACAGAGCTTGATAGAACGAGTTTGTTAAAGATATAATCCTTTACCGGAAGGGAAAAGTGCTATAATCCTTTCTCATATTCATTCATTTTCATACAATTCATTTAGTTTTACCATCATTTTTCTACTTTAATCTTTTGGAAATCTACAAACTTACTTTGGAATCCGAACTCAATCCGTTGCAGAATCCCGTCCGTGTTCCAAGACATTATCCCCCTTTAAAATAATAGAAACTTGATTAATTGGTACCTGAGTTTGCACTAACTTAAGTTTGCAAAATAATTTTAACAGCAAATGCGCTGAATTTTAAGGTAAAATATTAGCAAATAGTAATAATAATGATGATTAAAAAATGTAAATTAATAATAATACATTTTTTTTGTTTGCCTTAATAAGGAACGATTGTGGTGCATATGGAAGTTGGAGAAAGAAAGAAATGAAATGAAATGAAATCTTTGAGTTTTACGTCCCACGTTTATGCCGGTTAGGCTAAAGGAGACGGTGATGATGAGTAATGAATGAAATGGTGGAATGAAGAAAGTGGGAGGAAACGGGAGAACCCCGAGAAAACCCACAAGCACGGTGTTTGTCCACCACAAAGTTCACTTGGCGGTGGCTGGGATCGAACCCGGGACTCCTAGCACCAGAGGTGAACGCTCTACCACTGAGCCACCGCGGCCCCCTGGAGAAAGAAAGAGAAGAGGTAATTGCTTGGAAGACTAGCCACGTTCTATGACGACTGTGTTTCTGGTTATTATGGATGGTGTCTGTGTTATTTGTAAATCTTTTCAGTTTTACGTCCCACGGTGATGCCGGTTATACTAAAGAGACGGTGGTTATGAGAAATGAATGAAATGGTGGAATCAAGAAAGTGGGAGGAAACGGGGGAACCCCGAGAAAACCCACAAGCACGGCGTTTGTCCACCATAAAGTCCACACGGCGCGAGCTGGGATCGAACCAGGGACCCCAAACGCCGGAGGTGAACGCTCTACCAATGAGCCATCGATGTTGCTGCCTCCTCTGTATTATTTGTGTTTACATTCACAAATTGCTCGACATTCGGCTAGCATAGCAGTATACAGATTCCGAGAGAAATTTTGCTCAAATTTCACGTTCGGATTATAAGTTGTTCGAGTATTGGAACTCTCTTGGATTCCGGAATGAGAGAATACTGCATTTAAAAGCTGGAACGTAGCATACCATCATTTTCGCTGATGACTTCAGTGATCTCGTGAGATCTATTAGAATAAATAAAATAAATTACAATTACTGGCAGTTTATCTGTCAGTAATTCGTTGTAATTTAGACTTGAAGAGTTCCTAAGTCAATTTAGTCAATTGCACTTGAAAACTCTCATAGTAATTCAGTGCAATTGCACTTGAAAACTCTCACAGTAATTCAGTGCAATTGCTCTTGGAAACTCTTACAGTAATTCAGTGTAATTTCACTTGAGAAGTTTTAGCATACGAGACACTCACCACTAACGGCGATCCTTTTCTCTCAATTTTTCTAATACATGCTGTATCCATGTGTCTCAAAATTCGATCTTTTTTCTGTTAGTAAAGTTAGCAACACCAACTAAATCGATTCATCGAACCAAAGTAAAACCCCTGACATTCCATGGGATAGGGAAGGGGTTTATAGATAGGAGAAGCGTGGATAGACCTAATGTTTGGAGTGTAAAAGCAGATTCAATTTGCGAAAGGAACAAGGTTTCCCCCCTTCTCTTTCTCACTGTGAGAACGAAACGGAGGGGTGTGGAAGGAAAAAAGGAAGTTTTTTTTTTCGACACCAAAGAAGAACTGCATTTGCGTACGTGATGAACGAAAAAGTGATGAAAGATAAAAAAAGGAGATGGGAAGAAGAAAAGAATGCGTTGAGAGAACAGAATATTGACAATCTCCAGGAGCTTTTAACAGCTGAATTTTGAACAAGCTTTGCTATGAAAATCACAAGAAGATAAAAAAATAAAAGATTTGCTTTGATTCAGTCGCAACAAGTCAATAACAACAGTAAATCGTTTCCACGTTTAATCAAAGACAGAGTGCAAAATAATGACAGCTTTTCTTAGTACCTGATTTAATTAGGGTATCTTTTGTTTCCGCTTAACTGAGTGATTACTGTACTTGTCTTGATTATACGTGGTCTCGGCTTCGATTTCTAATAATGAAAAAGTTTTTGATCCTGGTCCGATGACAATTCGGCAGTCACTTGAAAAGAAAGGTATATACCAAAATCCTACCTAGGCAAGCAGAAAAACTGTTATTAGGAGCTGATACCTTGAATACACGGTTATTAGTTGAGCATATTTCATCCATGATCACCATAGTACTTTGTTAGGTTATAGGGATTTCGGTTTTGCTGCCCCATGAGAATGCCACCTTCGATCCGATAATGGTGCAATGGTTCCTGGTTGCTGGCCAATCGTGGGCTGACAATAGTCTGATAGAGTAGGCGGCCAATTGCTCATCGTTATTTAGAAGTTACAAGATTTGAAGTCAGACCAATAAATATCCACTGTTTAAAAACGCAAATTTCAGACTTCAAGCAGAATGAACCATCTATCCTCTGTTACAGAACTATGAATTGGATGGATTTTTTAAATTAATAATATCCAAGCAGAAACTATTATTGATAATGAAAACTAGTTTATGTGTTGAAAAACCAGATTGTTTTCAATAAAAGGCACAGAAACATAGCTCAAAAACAAAAGTGAAATTGAAAATAAGAGTTAAAACTGAATTGAGTATCTGTAAGAAGGTATTTCAGGATGCTAAAATAAGCGGCCTACAAAAACAGTTTGTTACATACGTAGAAGAGAGGCAAGTGTTAAGATATCATCGTTATCATCATAGGTATTCTGCCATTATTGGCAAGTCACTTACCACAGCTGAGAAGCTTCCATGCTTCACGGTCTTCCGCTAACCTCTTCGTCTTCACGTACGATTTTTCTCTTTTGATATCGTCCATTAATTGTAGTCACCTTAGCCCTCTTCCTATTTTTCCTGCTACCATACCCTCCAGCACGTCCCTCAAGACACAGCTACTTCTTAGCAATGTCCCAACCAACTTTTCTTTCTCTTCTTAATAATTCTTTTCTCCCCTACCACTTCTAACACATTCTCACTAGTTTCCCGCTTGACCAAAACTAATTTCTTCATTCTTCACCACATCCACATTTTGAAACCTTCCAGTGGTTTCCCATCATGTTTGCGTAATGCCCATCTTTCTGACCCATACATTAGTGCAATACTCCACACGAAGCCTTTTATGAGTTTTTCTCAACTCTTTATTCAAGATCCTACAAAATAGTACTTTCTTCCTGCTAAAGGATTCTTTCACTATTCCTATCTTTGCTTTCATTTCACGCTCACACTTCATACCATCACTACAATACTACCCAGGTATCGAAAACTAGTCACCTGTTCTATTTTCTCCCCTCCTACTTCTACACTTGACACCGAGCTCTTCGCTTGAATTACCACGGCTTTTGTCTTTCTAACATTTATTTTCATCCCATATTCTTCAAAGTCCTTCCTCGAGTTTTTTTCTTTTTTTTTTAACATCTTGTTGATTTTCTTTTCAGATTTTGCAACAAGCGTCGTTCGTTGAAATCATTCAGACCTCACATTAGTGTATTACGTAGGTAAATCATACAATATTTACAAAGATATGTATATGTCAGTATAGACAGGAACTTTTGACAGAGTATTACATCACAATTTTCAGAACAAACCTTAAAATACTTTGTAGTTTTATTTGTTCATTTCCCTTTAATACTACAATGAATACCTCAACTGTAGATTCTTTCTGTTTATTTTGTAAAACTAAATAAATATTTTAGAATCCCGTCGCCTGCTGTTCTCTCAGCTGGGAAAGGTTTCCTAGCACAGAGGAGTACATAATGGATTACTCTAGATCACTATAACGAGCTGGGCTTAAAAAGTTAATGCTCACGTCACTGCAACACGGAACACGCTGTGGAGACTTAAGGGGCTTCATCCCAGCGAAATTAAAATACCGCTAATTTTACAGCAATTATGTGATATCTTCAAATAGATAAAAGATAATTTAAATGTGGAACAAGAGCGCCCTAGATAATATTATTTTGCGTGAGGCACCGTTATCACAAGTCACCGAGTGACTTTCCGTTTTCAGCCGTTTAGAAACGCGAAAATAAATGCCAGTTTTCAAAATAGCTCGAAATCGAAAGCAGATAAGTGAGTCGTGATAACGGTATCTCATATAAAATGATATTGTCTAGAGCGCTCTTGTGTCACATTTCGATTATCTTATATATATTTGAAGATATCACATAATTACTGTAAAATTAGCGGTATTTTAATTTCGCCGGGATGAGACCTCTTAAGGTAATCAGAAGCGAGAACAGAGGAGTACATGATAGATTCCTCTAGATCACTATAACGAGCTGGGCTTAAACAGTTAACGCTGAACGTCACTGCAACACGGAACACGCTATGGAGACTTACTGTGGAAACGAGCACAGAAGGATGCTCTTGAATGGAACATTGCTGCTCCAGGACAACGCGAAGCGATATGTGGTCAACCAGACACCCGACATGCCGAAAAATATTTCGATGGAAGTCCTCAAACATACTTCGTATAGCCCTGATGTGTCCCCACTTGACTCCCATAACGTCGAACCCTTAAAAAAATCACTAAAGTTTAACGGTTCACTTGTAACAACAAAGTAAAGGACAATGGAGTAGCAACCTAGGATTTTCTACACTAAAGCCATTTTACTTCCTTTCTACGCATTTGGATTAGTGTGAATGCATCACTAACAATGCCAATTAACTCAGTATCGTTATTTCAGATATTGCAGGAAGAGAACTAGATTGTTCACCAGCATAAGGGTTTATTGTTACGAGTATATTAGTATACTAGAGTATATTATTCGTACAGAGTATATTAGTATATTAGAGTTCATTAATATATTCTTATACAATTTATAAAAAGTATGTGTTTCTCGAACTCAGGTAGGGAGTGAGAATTGATCCCTGCACTCCCGAAATGAAGCACTTGAATTATTTGTAGGTGTCGTGTTACACAGTAACTGCACTTCACATATGCTGTAAGTATCATATATTCTCTAATAAACTATTCCCTAATAAATTCCATAATCTCCTTTTCAGTAGGGCAAACCTTATACATTTAGGAGATCGTAAGTTTATGTTAGCCAACTTTCGGTGACATACGGATAGTAATGCTGTTTCGGATAGCTATGGAGCAGGTAGGATAACAATTATTAACTAATTGCAACCAACAACTAATTACATAATTATCTCTTTAAAAATATTTTAATTCTCTTCTAACTAACAACTAAAGGACGTTAATATAAAAAGTTATTTTCTAACTACTAGCTGTGGTATAGGGATGGTATCGAGACGAGACGAGACGAGACTTTGTACAGTCTCGGTCTCGTCTCGGTTTAAAAATAGCTGTCTCGGTCTCGTCTCGAGTCAAAAATTGTCGTCTCGGTCTCGGTCTCGTCTCGGTCAACAAATGTTTGTTTCGATCTCGGTCTCGGTCTCGAGGCCCAAATCTCGGTCTCGTCTCGAAAGTCTCGAAATAAATAGATGAAATTAAAATTTTAAAAGTATTATTATTGTAAAGTCTGTCGTTTCTGCTTCTTATTTTTGGCCTTATTCTTGACTTAGAATTATAGTATGGTGTACTTCTTCAGAGTTAATTTGCTAGCGCTGATGCCTTCCATGCGTGTGTTCCAGTTTCAATCATCAGCGGGCATATCATATCTGGGATAAACTTCTAATAGTAACCCATATTTCACTTTCAGCAAAAGACTTTCTCATATGGCCTCAGTACTGCCTATACAATTAAACTCTATTAAATTAACTTCAGTACTATACAGTAGTTTATTGCCTTCCTTAGAATAAGAATTGTTCAATACATTCTAACGGATAACGCAACACATAGCAGCATGAATGTATTTAATCGTACCGAAATTGAAATTTTACAATTTCTCATTTATTATCCAATACATTCTGTTTGACTGTCATTTTAAAATAATAATATAACGTTCATTATCTGAACAAATAGGGTAAATTATTACTACAATATATTTTGTTTAAAATTAATCAAATGCTTTATTACCGTTTCACATCTACGTGTTTAATTGACACCTTATAACACGAAATTCCTGAACTTTGTGGTGGGAGCTACGCCACTCATCTTTGCTATGTGTGGCCTCGGGTTGCATCACGAAACAAGTTAGATTCAAAGTCAGATGTTTCGCATAGTTTGCGTCTAAATTTAAGTACATTCTGTTTCTTATACAAGTTCCTAAAGTTGTAATGCATAATACACGCATACGTATATCCACTGCCGTAGCATAGATTAAGCTTATTCCTGAGCTCTTAGCGGTGCATGTGATCTTTATTCGAGAAAACCAATCGTGCGTTCATTACGTTGAAATTTTATATTGATTAAAAATTACTTGCGAAACATCAACATACATATTATATAAGTATATAGGTAATTCGAGCTAGCTGTATCTATTTTCTTTCTCTCGCCAAAACAAGTGATTCTTAACTTTCTAGTTTTCTTTTGTATTCATTTTCGTAGTTTTGCAGCAACATGAAGTATTAAACAGTCAAAAATATATTTTTTTTTTTCGCTGTATGACTTTCATTAAATTTTGGATCCAATTTTACCCTACCTTACCTAGTAAATTTATACAGTATATATATATGAACATTAGTGGTAGACTGTGTTCAGTCACTTTTTGGTCAAATTGAATTAGAATACTTTTTTTAATAGACTATGTTCTTTCTAGTGGTGTAATAATGTAAGTCTAAAGCCATCTTACTACTTTGTAACTACTTAGTGTAGTTTGAAAAACAGTATTATAGATCTTAGTTAAGGAACCGGTTTTTCGCTTCTCCTGTAAAATTTCGAAATTATGACTTGGTTTAGTTAACCTCTGAGGTCTCGATATAAAATCATCACCATAATCATAATCGAGCATTGGGGGCGCGATGGCTCAGTGGTAGAGCGTTCCCCTCTGGTGATTGGGGTCCTGGGTTCGATCCAAGCCCCCGCCAAGTGAACTTTGTGGTGGACAAACACCGTGCTCGTGGGTTTTCTCGGGGTTCTCCCGTTTCCTCCCACTTTCTTCATTCCACCATTCCACTCACCTCTCATCATCACCGTCTCCTTTAGCCTAACCGGCATAACCGTGGGACGTAAAACTTAAAGATTTCATTTCATTTCATAATCAAGCATTATCAATCCACTGCTGGATGAAGTCTTCCGAAGTTTTCTCTACAACTATCTATCTTGGGTAATTCTTTTCCAGGTTACTCCCCAGTGGTTCCTGATTTTGTCACAATTTCTTGTATGCGAACATTTCCTAGGCTGTTTTGTCACGTGGTATCCAATCTAAAATTCGATTATAATTTCGTCTTGCAATATGTCCATCACATTTTCCGATCTATTTTAAACATTATTTCATTAGTACCAGTCATTAGTTGCCAAATAATTCATTTCTATATATTTAGGCTACAAATAGTTCATATCCTCTACTTTTGGAGGATAGACACGTTACTTTTTGATCTTCGGATCTGACAACACTGACTCAATTATTTAAATCAACACAATGTAAGAACCCCCATTTGCTGTAATGGCTAGTCCGTTGGTACACACACACACACACACACACACACACACACATATATATATATATATATATATATATATATATATATATATATATATATATATATATATATATATATATATATATATGTGTGTGTGTGTGTGTGTGTGTGTGTGTGTACGTGCAATGCGAAAAAATGATCACAAATGTATTTCGGGAGGGGCTTCAGTCCGATAGCATCCCCTAAATACGCCACTGAACATTAGTCAACTGTTCCGATATTACCTAATACAGCAACGAAAGAAATTTTGAGTAAAGGTCAATCTTAATAGTTGTCTATATCAATATTCGAGACGAGATCGAGACTTTCGAGACTGACCTAAGTCTCGTCTCGGTCTCGTCTCGATTTATAGAGTTCCGTCTCGGTCTCGGTAGATAAAAGGCCGTCTTGGTCTCGGTCTTGTCTCGGTATATAAAAGGCCGTCTCGGTCTCGTCTCGATAATTCGGTCTCGATAATTCGACTAGTCTGAACGTTAATTTTGACTTTGTTCCTTATACTTATTCCGAGCTAGATATGACCAAAAATCCCTAAATATGCTTATAACAATGGACAATTGTGTCCCAAATTAGTGGCTTGTGACAAATCACTCCTCTAGCACGTTCTCTTTGGATAATTCAGTAATACTTATGCGTAATTACAAATATCTCAACATGTTAAAAATGATAAAAATTAAGAAATAAAAATATTATATTTCAACCCTGAGTAACTATTGGCAGTTATTGGAAAACTGTAAAATGAAACAAAAAATATAAATATTTCTAGAGGTTCCCTTTAAATATCATAGTCAGGCGTTCGATCAATCAGAGATAAGAATTTGTTTACACTTTCTAGTTTTAGCCAATAACCAACAAGCATTTGTTTACATCTTTCAGATATGTTTACCACGTTTCCAAGCAACTGTTCTTTCACTTTTCTGTATGATTAATCCTTGTATGTGCGTTTACATGTTCTTAGGTGCTGTGAGAAACGTTTGTATGTATGAATCTAGGTATAGTGAGTTAATGCTCTCATATTCTCAAAGAAGACTTTTAGTCTGCTTTTAGTAAGCAAAAATCCTGGGTCCCCTGAAGAAGTTATGTTATGCTCCACCTAGAACAACTTGCTGGCTACACCAATGTAATAAAATTTGGTCTTTGTGTAGCAGCTGATATTGTGTGCCTATCCTCTCACTGAACACCCGAAAATATCCTCTCTCAGCTTGAAGAATAAGATATCATTTTGAATAGTACCGCATATGTCCCAGTACCACAAATGTCGATACTCGAAGTACCGCAGTGTGGGCCACAGTGGCTCAGTGGTAGAGCGTTCACCTGGTGCATAGGGTTCCTGGTTAGATCCCAGCTCACGCCAAGTGAACTTTGTAGTGGGCAAACACTGTGTGCGTGGGTTTCCTCGGGGTTCTCCCGCTTAATCCCGCTTCCTTCATTCCACCATTTCATTCATTCCTCATCATCGCCGTCTCCTTTAGCCTAGTCGGCAAAAACGTGGGACGTAAAACTCGAAGATTTCATTTCATTTTCATTTTTTTCACCGAAGTACCGCAAATGTCGATTCCGCAAGTGTTGCGCTTTCACTAGCTGTAAACACCCTTCCCTGATATTTATCCTTTGATGTTATATAAGCCCGCCCAACCACAAAGTAATGGGGTTGCATACACGTACGGCGTCATCAGAAACTGCGAGAAACGTGCATATACTTTCAGCCCTCCAAATCTGACCAACCGAGCTGAAAATCAAAAAAAGAGTTCATATGGGAATAGATCTGGTGAATATCTACCTGTGTACAAAATCTGATGGTTCTAGGACACTCTTTTCTGGGCGAAGGCTGATGACAGACAGACACACACTCATTATTTATTATATTAGTTTAGATTTGTAACTATAACTTCCAGGTAGGTTGAATTTCACTCCTCGTTTTTGACGAATTTCACCCGCAAGTGACACATCTACCTGGGAAACTTAAAAAGAAAATACCATATTTTATTAAAATCGAGTAAATTTTACGGAAATTATCATGGAACAGGCGAACGCCCAAATACACGTCAAATCGATTGGTAGTTAGGAGCTCGCTTATGCTTGTTTCATTTTCAAGTATGTAGCTCTGTAAACACATCCCAGCTTGCACTTGGAGAAGTTATCTTAGAGTTAGTAACACTAAACTGCATCATTCGGGCGAGTTTCAAACCCGCGTTTTCGATTGACGTAACTTCGTATGGCTGACACGATCTCTATTGAGTTTCCGCTTTGTTAGGTTTTCACAAATTGGTGTTCAAACAACGTGGCGCGAGCGAGATTGAGAGAAAGGGCGAGATGAGAAAGCCACCCCCCTCTTAAGAGGGAAAAGTGCCAAATAAAGAATTCACTAGCGCCGCCATCCAGCCAGTGGCCGATTAATGAAACTAACATTCCAGTCGTTGCTAGGGAGAACCCCCGCTGTGATAACTTTTCGGAAGTACTTTTTCTCCAGCATTTCTTTTTCTTTTTTTTTACTTCTCTCCCTTTGGACAGATTGAAAGAGGAAAGGGGAAAGGAGAGTGAAGTGAAGAATCCAATAATGTAATATTGTGGAAAACAGAGACACCAACAGCAAAAGGAGCTTAACTTGTAAGAGGAAAGTAGGTTACTTAGCGCCGAGTTATAAAATAGTGAGACGACTTGCGATTAAGAAATGTAATTTGAAGAGTTACTTTGTATATGTACAATTTGCACAAATAAGGTAATAACTACAGTTAGTGCACACATGAAGAAAATTTCAGAAATGTAAACTTACTGTGCAGTTAAGGGAAGCTGACGTCTGACAGTTGAACAGAACATGTGGAAAGCGTTGTTGCCAAAGACTGTCAGTTGGAGCTATGGTGACAAACTTAGAAAGTTTAGCAGCTCATAACTCTATAATTGTTATGATATAATAATTTGTAACATGATTTCCAAAAAGCAAAAAATAATTGAACTTGGAATGTTTGACAGAAGATTCAACATTCAACTGCTGGCAACAGCACAGATCTGTTATCTGGAAACAGGATGAAAGAATACTGCAGTAATTGGCGAAAAATCTTCCCTTTCTTTTTGTTTGTAGCACTTCGGTTAGCTGTCGGACGCTAGCTTTTCGTAACCGCACAATACTTGAGGAGAAGTAAAATTGACATATTTTTTCTATATACAATAAAATCTTATTATATCATTCCCAGTGGGTTTCATTAAAAAGCGGCCAGCTTCGACTCGTGATCAACTTACAGAAAATGAACCCATTTTGAACCAAAGACTATTCTAGATCGTAATATTCTATTTGAGTAACTATTTATTATCTACATAACTTATTAATTTGTATATTATAAAATATCCTTACTATAAAAGCAATACAATTCACAATGGCACCACCTACACGAAAATTACACACTTCACACATTTCTACGACATGTGACTCCGTGAACTTAGCGTCAGAAAGGGTTACAATGAACCCTTTCCAGAATTTGTTCAGTTTCGGTGACATCAAACTGCGCTTGACCACACAGTTCTACTACGTGACTATCGAGATGTTGCTTGCCTCGTGGCAATCTCACGGCCATCGGTTGCGAATACGCGGTACAGTTACACATTGACTTTGGCTCAATATAACTGAATCAACCTCTGTATACCAAGGCATTTTCTTACCAATCTCAGTGCTGTCTTCTGACCACATCTGACCATGTAGATCCTTCTATTTCCTTCTGATGAAACTTAGCACAGATTTCATCCTAATTCCTTCAGTGATTTCCAATTTGTAAGGATGTATCCCGAGTTTTGAATTATCCTCATACAGACATGAAAATTTCTTATTCTACAGTTTCATTCTACAATTTAAATTACCACTGCTCGTATTTCTAAGTAAGGTATGTAACTTTTTGAATGCTCGAATATAAACAAAATATAAATTTTAGAGTATCTTCTTACATTTAGAAAGGAAGAAATATATACAGATAGTTATCAAAATAATAGAAACACCTAAAAGAATTCAACTTACGAGATTATATGGCATTTGACCATCATTCATCCTCAGAACAGCTTTGATGCGACGTGAAATGGAATCATACAGGTCGTCAGTGGTAGCAATTGGAATATCACACCAATCCGAGTGCCATCCATCAATCCGTGAAAGAGGTTGAAGGTAGAAATTTGGGCAGATTTTTGTCTTTAATACGCTCCGCGTACATTCAATCACGTTCAGAATCTGCGATTGGGTGGAATGCACTAGGGAAGTGTTCAATTTCATCTCGATTTTCCTCAAACTACATCGCAACATCAAACTGTGTCAATGGACACATCATTTTCCTGAGATATGCACGGAGACAACGTCTAAACCATAGGGTGTATATGATATCCTGAAATAGTGATATAATCAAGGGCAATGGCGCGATCGGTAAGCGCTAACACGGGGCTTACTAAAAACCAAGATATTGCGGCCCACAGCATCACAGAGCCGTCGCCATGTTTGGCAGTTGGGCGGATACACTGTGGATCGTATGTTTGTTTGAGCGTTCACCACGCATAAACACGGACTTAATTTAAAATAAGGTGAACGATGATACATCGGACTTATACCACACCTTTCTAGTCGTCAGCGGTCCATGTTGCATGTTTGAGATACCATTGATGTCGTGCTAAAGTGTTATGGTTCCTTATAAGCTGTTTTGCTCGTGCAAGCCAACCGAACATATTCGTGTCATGTACGTCACGGTGAACTGTGATTGTGAAGAGACTATGAGAAATGGATTTGAATTTCACCGTCAATTGCGTCGCAGTCCACGACGATTCTGAATGGCAATCCGCTTGAATGCTCAACGGGACCTGTCACTGAGGATTTTCTTCCGGCTGCTGTATATCTCTTCGCAGATGTGGTTTTGTTATGAGCTTTGTAGACTGTTATCACTTTGGATACTGTTCCTCGCTACTCACAGTTGCCACTTTCGTCTTTCTTGCATCACATAACAAACGCCAACAATTTACTCTCTTTGAAAATTAGAGAGGACACCCATTTTAGGGAGGGTTGCCATTTTACATGAATCTTGTAGCTGTTATAAAAAATCTAACCCGATCTTTCTATTTACTGTTTCTACACTACAACTTTCTGAAAGCAAGAAAGATATCTCCATCCATGCAGCACTGCACTCTAGTGGACAAATAGTGAAGCTCCTCATCAAAAACGTGTATTTTGGCGCGCTTCCCCTCCCTGTCCAAAAGAATTCGTTGTTTCAGAAGTAGCGAACCTGTTTTTTTTTCTTTATGTCAGCGGGAGGGCGATAGTAGGTAGCAAGCAAGACCACTCAGAAAGTTGCACTTGATTTGACTCCTTGCAAGATGAAAAACTGCTTAATTCACTGCACACTGTTGTTCTACTGCTCCCCACCTAATATATAGTTTTCAGTAATACATCACCACCAACAGCCCGACGCTGTGGTAGCCACCTGACCTTGTCGATTCAGACATATGACGTGTCTACAACTCCAGGTGTTGCTATTGTTTTGATAACTACCTGTATCTAAGAATACCGTAGAAATTATTTTTCAATCAATACTTCATAACATGTGTAAAAAAAATACAAGCGAAGTCATTATTCAAAATAGTTAGTATTAGGCTATTATTTTTAAAGAAACATGACTAAGTTGCTTAATTAATCATGTTTAAAGGAAACGTGTATATTAGCTATTGTATATATATATAGTGCGTGCATTGCGTGTTTAAACTAAAGTTCATGTGTGAGATAATCACTACCGAATATTTCTCGTCATCGGTTAGTATGCCAGCGTAATTACAATGTTTAATCAGTTTTATAAGAAATTCCGCCAGGTTATATTTGTAGGTCATTTTTGTCTGCATGAAGAACTTTAAAAACGTTTAACTTTAATTTCATTTTTATTTCTAATGGAAAATAAATCTTCACAAGCAGCCTTAACAATACAATCATTTAGCTTACTTAGCTGATATGAATGTGTTTCTTAAACATAATTTTAACTAATTATCATAAACTATTTTGAACCTTATTTAGATAAAACATTTTAAGCAAGCGTTGCTGGTCGATTGGAGTAATTGCTAATTGCATGATATTTCTCTGTTATTTATTATTTCTTTTCTTTTATTTATTTCTTTTTTTAAAATCAAAAGATAAAATATATTTCAATCAAAAATTTTCATGTAGGCCTTATATTTGGAGAACTACATACAGTGTAACCAAACCCAAACTATCAGTTAACTCAGTATGATGTACTTATTCCGTAGAAAATACAAAAACTCTATTTAGGGACCGTTCAAAAATTTTGTGGTCCCTGATTCAGAAACTAATTATTGGTCAAGATCGCAAGCTTTTGATCCATTTTTGGATTTCCTAAAATTATTGTTTCTTTTTTAAATAATAAACACATGGATAATATATATTGTACACGATCGATAACAAAATTCGATTTTGGCGAAGTTTGTCATGGTCCTAGATTTCGAGGAGCCTAGTACATATGAAAACAGTATATTGATATTTATGGTCAGACGTTTATTTTCAGAGCTATAATCAAAGTTGGTGTTTGGACTTTGTCAAATTTTCAGTTTAAAAAAAAATTACTAAAACGTGATCGATGAAGTCATCTAATCTTGTCCAAACTTGACATAGTGATGAAATCGAGTAGCTTGGTATGCATACATTAGATTCGTGTGAATGAAATGTTCGTAACCCAGATGCGTAATTTGCATATATATATATATATATATATATATATATATATATATATATATATGTATATATGTATATATAATACTTTGCTGTAAATTGTAAAAAGGGTATTCTTTCCAATGGCAGAGCGTATAATATATTTGTAGATACATATATTTGTCCCTTTTCACTCAGTGGATTCTGAAATATTTCATTTAAGTGATCTTAAAATGTCTTCCTCCAATCTCTCTTTGATGTTTTTAAGTAGTTTAGAATTATAAAAACTAGTTTATATGTTTCGAAATAATTAATCTTTTTCGGTCCTTACATAAGGTGTTAAGTTTCTGCAATAAGCTGGATTATCCATTTGTATTGAATGTATAAAACTTTTAATATCCTGATAAATGAAAAAAATCATGATTCAACGAAAATATATTAAATTAGCTATTAAATGTAGGTAATTTACATAAAGAACTATAAAAATGTAGTTCTTTCCACATAAAGAAAATGTTTGTACTACTTCACTCTTTACAGCATTGACAACAATATTAAATATGTTCACATTAAGCCATAACAACCAATTTTTAACTTTATCGTTAATAATACATTACAGATTAACATTCTAAATGTCGAATTCTTTTTCGGGGATATTATTTGAAAAAAAAAGTTTTATCTCTAAACTTTAGTTCTGCTTGTACGTAATTCTCATTTTTAGAAAACCAGGTCCAACAAAACGTCTTTTAAATTAAAATTCGCTAATAATTAAATCAGTTTAGAAATATCAAAATACCATAAAGTGATTATGAGTTGACCTTTATGTTTTAATCTTATTTTATTATATATATATTTTTAGAGTTTTCCAGAATATTATATTATTTAAAGGTAATAAGCGTTTTGCTAATGAAAATTCGTGTTGCGAACTCTGAAAAGAAAATGAATGTTAGGAAAAGAAATATAAGAAGGGAGGAAAACTTAAGAAAATTGGAGAATATATAAATTCAAAATTAGAACAAATTAATAGTTTTCGGTATGTAGAAAGAATGGAAATATTGATATTAATTATGCGAACGAAAACGTTAAAAACTGTTTTAGAAGCGATGAGTTCAGTAAATCTGTGGGATTCTGAAGAGAGTTTAAAAGAAAAAAATATCATAAAATATGCATGCGAAGTATTGTTTGTACAGAGAAGAAACATGCTACTAGGGAAGAAATAGATGAAAAGGACTAGAAATTGCCAGAAATTGTGGTATGAAGAAAATCTGAAAGAATTAGCTGTGTGGGGTGGAAAAACACAAGAATATTCGAGGAAAATAATAAAGAAAAGAATGTTAATGCAAATATCTAAAAAGATGAAAATCAAATATTGTTTAAGAAGAAATCTTGTTTATCAGACATGTAAAAATAGAATGTCGTAAAAACGAAGGGAAAGAGAAATTCAGTAATAGGTACGTAAGTGTATCAGGAATAGTAATGCATGAAAAACTTCTGTGTTCATGGCAAATATCTGATCTATGATGGTAAAATATTTCTTATGACAGGCCCTAAAAAACCGATATATCACGCAGCCTATAGAGTGTGTTGTCTCGAAATTTTGGATTTTAGAAAAGAAAGTTGTGCCAACGGAAGACCTATAAGTCCAGACTTTATACGACAAATTTTATTTTTACCATTTATGTATTTATGCGTATGTTAACAAATTATTAATAATAAAAAACTGACAGGAATATAAAAAACACAGATACTGGTACAGCAAAAATGTTCACAAAGGGTAAGTCCATTGATCCATGAAAATCCCTCTTCTAAAGGAGTATTGAACTTGAAAACAGAGTACTCAGAATACACTTCATTGTTTGTAGGGTACCCAGACACAGTTGGGATTTTATGACAAATTCCATTTCAGAGGGAAGTTGCAGGTCGCTGTCCTGTACGCAGCCTCTTGAGGGTTGTTCATATCTGCACTGGCGTCACTAAACGGCGTGACAAACATCTTGACATTTGAAAGTGGCGCTCCAAGTTCCCTTTAAATGCTGCTAGCAAATGAGAGGCCAGCGGTATTGCCACGTTTATTTTGCACACATACACGTCTATCTCCTGTCACCTGATCGCGCTGTAGTTTGTCTGCTTACCCATAGCCACACCCCTTTACCACTTGGCAACGTCACGCCAGAGCTTGCATTTTATTCGTTTAGCTGAAATGCCAAGATGTTTGTCACAGGCCTTAGAATATTTTGCTAGGGGAATCATTGAAATTCTGAGAATTGGCAGAACCTATCCTGTAGTCCAATGATATTTTAGGAAGGGTCAACAGTGTTCTAGGTTGCTAGCCCCGTACCCGCCTTGTAGTTGCGCCTATGGATGTCTTTCTTGATAATGCGAAACCTGGAGATTTTGTAGATGGATTTTCTATCAAGTTTCGGTTGGGTACATGATTCGTTTCATTCCCAATCTCATCAATGTCAGAATTTTCTTCCGGCAGCTTTCCACCTTCTTGCCAAACTCTTTTATCATGGAATCTGTAATAAAAAGTTAAAATTAAACTTGAGGTAGACTATGTAATCGAACCCTACATTGCTACCAAAATGCACAGTTGCACTCTAATCTAACATAACATAACCAGCCATCAGTGTGTCACGACCTCGTGAGAATTAAAGTGTATTACCAGTCAAAAAAGATTGAGAAGCATATATATCAGAGACGACATAAGTATTTTACAAGTTTTGTTTCTTCATTTTATACATAAAATTGTATGAAGAAGATTGAAACCAAGTTCAATTGATACTCTGTACACGTTGTTTGTTCTATTCGGGAGAAGGGTCCATTGAAATATCTTGACCGTTGACGAAAGAGAGAAAAAACTGAGATTACACATATGTCTAGATATTAAAAATAATCTTCAGTTCCCAGGAAATACTATAACAAAAACACAAACTGGGGATTTTCATGAACGGAAATTCTACCGCATTTTTTATAAATTGTTATTTTGAATCTTCAATATTCCAAATATAGCAAACGAAGGAAGGAAGTCCGTGCAAAAACCAAGCCAACATGTAGAGAATAATTAGGTATGTTGATTGCCAATCTTGTGTATATGTATGTACATATGTCGGTAAATTTAGTGTGACGTCACTAGTGTCTGTAATCATCGCTGTGTGTGGTCCTCCGTTTAAAGAACATGACGGATGGTATTTCTCTCGCCTTCTTCTTTCGTTCTCTGTCTTCTTTTCCTCTCCTTTGATACTGCACTATTCTTGCTTTAACATTGGCTGTCATCATATTGATTATTACCTTTCGCCTCCCAAAGCCAACCAAACACTCAAAGGAAGGACTAACACAAATCAAAAGACGTGTTACTGTAAATTGAGTATCTAAAGCTGTCAACAGAAGCTTCTGTACATGATGCAAATAACTCTCATTGACTGATTTATTGCAGCTATTGATATCAGAACTATTTTTTCCTGAAGGCAGTTTCCAATATACAGGGTGTTTGTTTAGTTTGATACATTCTTATGCATCCTATAATGTGGAATAGAAATGTTTGATTTAGAAGTATACATAGCCTATTCGTTGACATCTACTTTAGACTTTAGTACCAATGATTGCTCCTAAAATCATAAAAATACACGCTAATAATTTAATATCATTACTATCTTCGCCAACAATAATATGATCAGAATTCCAACAAAACTGGCAGGTTGCTTGTCAAGAATTGAGAATTTGTAAGCTTAAATATACCACAATCCTTCGTTAATCTCTTTGTCTTCACTTAACAAGTGTTTGCTTTAATACTATCAATTGCACTCTTGTTCGCAGCCCTCGACTTAACTTTCATCATACCTTTTAAATGAAAGAAAACACTTTATCATCAAATATTGCCCTTCCTTTCTTAAATTATCTCTAATCATACAATTTATTATAAAATATTGCCCTTCCTTTTTAGAATTATCTCTAATCTCATAATATAAACTTATTATCAAACACTGGCCTTCCTTTTTCAAATTATTTCTAATCTTAAAATCAATTTATAATCAAACATTGTCCTTCCTTTTTAGAATTATCTCTAGTTTCATAATATAAACTTATTATCAAATACTGCTCTTCCCTTCTCAAATTATCTCTAATCTTGCGATATAGTTTATTATCAAACATCGTCCTTCCTTTTTAGAATTATCTCTAATCTCATAATATGAACTTATTATCAAACAATGACTTTCCTTTCTTAAATTATGTCTTTGGGGAGGAGTTTGCCCTCCAGCATCTTTGTATGTACTATCATATATACTACCTATGTTCGTGGAGGCACGGTGGCTTAGTGGTGAAGCACTCACCTTTGGTGCGAAGGGTCCGTGATTTGATCCGAGGTCAATAGAGTTTGTGGTGGACAACAACGTGCACGTGGGTTTTCTCGGAATTTTTCCGTTTTCTCACTCAATCTTACTCTTTCATAATCATTCACTTTCACTAATCATCCGTCTTCCTTTTGCCTATAGAACATAAAACTATAACATTTCTTTATTATTATCATTTTATCCGTGTGTGTCAATTTGAGCCCACCCTATACATATTGAATCCAGATTATTTTCTTTTTTTTTCTTTTAATTTCGGTAATAAATCTGCTTGTAAAGCAAAGATAATATTAATATCGCTCGAACGGAGACATGGCGAAAAATTGGCTTGTCTCCATGAATTAAATTTATGGTCCTCGTTCTGTTGTATTTTATTTTATTTTATTTTTAAAATTTACTATTCTTCTGTAGCTATCTTCTTCTGTCCAGTGCATGCATACATATAAGACTATTTGCGAAGAAGAAACTATCACATAGAATAAAGGGAGAGGACACATACGATTGGATATACGGAAAACAATGATAAGAGTGATAATGACACATCTTCCGTAATTGATGATGGTAAATTATTCATAGTAAACAGGTTGAATCGTGACAAAGTGCGCCACTGACTTCATAATGGTTTTTGGTAATCAATCCAGCAAGATGGAATTAACGCAACAGCGTTATAAATGGTCCCTTGTCACCAGATGGAAACAGGGATTCGTGTGGAGGCAGCTTTCACACCAGCATTGGACGCATGGCCATTTGGGATTTCATAGAGAGGAAGGGAAAAAGCTCGCAATCGCTCTGGTCCATAAACAGCTTCTGCATTAGATTCATTTTTGAGCGAGACTACGAGGCTGGAGATGGTGTAGAAAAGTGGCAACTCATTCTCTCTTCCCCCCTCTCCCTTTCCCCCATTTACGATTCAACTAGGACCGCTACATACACACGTAGGCAGTGACAATTCGGTTTGGCTTATTTCATCTGATTAAACAAACATGTACAATTTCAGTGTTTTATCCTTGAATGATATGAAACCGCACGTTACAACTGAAACAGCAATTCTGGCTTCATTTTCGTGCAGGAGAGCTAACATACATATCAGGATAAGCAGCTATATCGTATAATGCAGGTAGAACTCTGCTGTATATGTTCTTTTATGCCCCTCTGCGAAAACCGAGTTAATTCACAATCAGAAGTATATATTAACATTGCGAACATAAAAACTCATTTGTAAGTACATTTTTTTTAAAGTGGAATATGATAATACATTCATATTCAAAATAAATCGATTATGCTCTATTTCAGATATGCACACGATTCTTTTTTTTTTTTCTTACAATCGCCTTATCCAATTTTTATTGCTAATTGAGGATTAGCATAGGCAGATGCTTACCATTGTCGATTTATTATCGAGAGGACTCGTCTTTGACTCCTGGTCTCGCCCACGCTGACTAAGGGTTTTCAATTTTTTCTCAGTCCCATTGGATAAATGCTGACACGGAAAGGATAGTTCTAAAAATAGATCCTAAGCAAGTTTAAAAATTCCTTCCGATGTCTCGTAATTTTCAGCGACATTCGAACTTTCCTTGAAACTACATAAAGTTAGGAAATAGGTAAATAGGTAACTAATTAAATTTACAAACTGCACTCAACTAGGGTTGATCACGAGACCAGACAAGGCTTTTCTTCATGAAGCGATACGAGACGAGACAAAGTTCTCCCAAAAGATAAAACTTATACATTTTCCGAGACGAGACATCTTGGGTTGCAAATTGAGACAAGATTTCAGGCTGTCTGGTCTCAATAAAGGCGTCGTGAAAGTGAGGTATCATCTCAGAAGATGTATATTTTTCTATTGGAAGAGCTCTACCTCGTATCTCGTTACAAAAGAAATGTCTCGTCTCATCTCGTATGCAACATTAGAGCCTACTTTCGAGACACATTTTTGAGACGAGACAGACTCTTATGTCGTGATAACCCTGCATTTAACAGAAGTTTCAGTAAAAAGCAGCATAAAAATGTCAGTAAAAATGAGAATTTTTGCAGTATGTTCAAACTATTTTACAGCGGTCCTCCATCACTGGTCTCGACGTGATTACTTCTTTTTATCATCATTACATAAATACTTTGCTTCACACATTTTGGAACGAAGTGTTTTTTGCTCCAAGGAATTTTTACGGTGTTAAATAACTAACTAATTCTATATGCTATGGAACCTTGAGGTTCAATGCCGCGTTCACAAAAGCTCTCCACTGACTTCTATCCTTAGCCAACTGGATCCAGTTTCTACTTTGAATTTCTATTTCGGCGAGATCCATCTTAATATTGTTTCCCATCTGTACCTAGATCATGCTAATGATAGTTTTCCGATTGGGTTTCAATTTTAAATTTTGAAAGTGTTCCTACTTTCTTCCATTCTGGCTCAATGCCCTACACACCTGAGCATCCAAGATTTAATGATCCTATTACGAACGTTACATAAACCGTATAAATTATGCAGTTTTCTTTATCAAGTTTACGTCATTCGCCATTCCCGTCAATCCTGAGTCCAAATATTCACCATATGATTTTATTTTCCAATACGTTCAGTCTGCTTTCTTCTCTCAAAGTAAGCGACCACGTTCCGCAACCATACAGTACAACAGACATAATTATCATTTTATATATTTTAAAGCTTCAATTCCTTCTACAGGGTTCGCGAAGACAAAATATTTCGGGCTGAATAATAGCACGAATTCCCAGCTTTCAGTCGACACTTAATTTCTACGCTGATATAGTTTTTGTCTGTTAATATTCATCCTAGATATTTGAAAATATACACTTTGCCGAAAGTATTATTTGATATTTTCACGCCATAAATTCAGAATTATGGTCACGGCGAACTTCCATGTATACCTATTTAGTTTCTCTGCGTTTGCTTCTAAACTTATGCCCCTGCATGCGTTTAATAAAACCTCTGCATTTCTTTCTACTGATATCAGATTTATATAATCAGCATAAGCCATAACTTGGTGAATGCCATTCAGGTCTAGGCCCTGGTTGCTATCTTTGATTCTCATTAGTGGTGTATTCTAGAACAGAATTGAATGACAACGCACCTCCTTGTTTCAGACCATTGTCGATGTGCAGGTTCGTGGATAAGTATTTCCCTTCTCGGATTTTACTTTGGGATCTATTTAAACACATCTTAATTAATCTAATTTAAACGCATCTTAACTAGCTTTTTCGGCATTCTAAATTCGAAAAGAATGTTGTGCAATGTTACTCTCCTAATAGAGTCGTAGATCTTCTTGAAATCAATGAACAATTGATATGTCGGAGTATTATATTCCCATTTCTTTCCAAGTATTTGGCGAATGACAAATATCTGGTCGATAGCTGATCGATTTCGCCTAAATCCACACTGATGGTCTCCAATAATTTCATCTGCATATGGAGTCAATCTAATAAAATGTTTGAGAGGATTTTATAAGATGTTAACAGAAGAGAAATACCTCGATAATTATTACAACCAGTTTTGTCGCCTTTCTTGTGAATTTAAACAATTATTGATTCTTTCAACTCTTGTGGTAATTCCTTCTATTTCCAGGTAACTAGATGAGTTTCCTTGTCTTGTTTCATAATTTTTCCCCTGCAGCTAAAATTAACTCAACTGGAATTTCGTTTAAATCCATTGATTTGAGTCTTTAATTTCTTTATACCGATTTCTATTTCTGTTCGGTTAGGTTTTGGACTTTAGTGTTTCTACTGTGTGTATTTCCCTTTCTCCACGAACATTAGTTTTTGGCTGCGTGTTAAGCAAATCTGTCAAAGAAATTATCCAATCTATTCAACATGCTACCTGTATCAGTGAGAACTGTTCTGTTGGCTTTCCTTAATATATAAGCGCCAGATAGATAGTCTTTCTTAAATTCGTTGATGCCCTTATACATGTTCCGAATGTTTTTGTTTTTACTTTTAGCTTCAAGTTCATTAATTCAAGCTTTCAAAAATCACATTTCTTTATTCTAAAAGTTTTAGCAGTTGCCAACCTAATGTAAACGAAATGTTATGCAATTTTATCGTTCGGATTTTGTAGCCAACGCAGTTTTCTGTTTTCACTTCTCTGGTTGTTTAGTACATTCCTGGTCGAACCACGTTTTACTCCTACGTATTTCTGCGTGTCAGTTTTTTTTTTTTTTTGCTGGAATTTCAATCCCCAATTTCAACCCAAGCATCCTCAACACTAGTGCATTCAGAAATTTCTAAAACCGAGAATCTATTCGACATTTCAATCTGAAATTCTCTCTCATTGATCCTTCTCTAATTTCTTTAAATTAACTTCTCAATTTTCAGATACGGGAAGATTTCTTTTTTTTTTTTCAACGATAATTTCTCTCTTATAATTACTGTAATCAGGTAGTGATCAGTATCACAGTAAACTTAAACGATCCAATATCAGTTATGGTAGACTGTGTTTTTCTGTCTACTAAAACGTGATCAATTTGATTATGTGTTTTTCCATTTGGTGAGGTTAGTTTATGAATGTCGTGATGTGGAAATTTTGTACTCTTCACGATAAATTTTTCAGACGTTCCAAATTTTACTGTCTTCCTTATACAGATTTTCGTTCCTTATAATCGATTTGAAAGTATCATTTCTCCCTACCTTAGCATTGAAACTCCCTAATAGAATTTTCATATGGTATCGCGGGATTTTGTCAAATATACATTCTACTTCTTTCTTTAAAACTGCCCTTTATATCGTCATTTTTATATTTGTAGGAGGCTGTACATTTAGAACAATAATTTCGCACGACTGATCCTGAAGAGTAACAAAAGAAAATCTATTATTAACAAATTCAGCACGTTTAATTACTGATATTATTCGTTTGTGAACAAAAAATCATGTTCATAGTTTGGTAATTTTTATTTTCTCCTCCACAAAAAATGTAAAATTTTCGGTCTACACCACTCCCTTTCCTTCCCACCTAGCTTCCTGAGAACCCTTATTAGGTTAATGTTTTATTTCTCTAACTCACTTGTTACGGATTTTAATGTGCCTTCCCTATAAAAATTTCTTATGTTATATGTACCAAATCTCATATCTATTTACTTTATTGAGGTCGTGCTAAGTTATCAGTTCTGATCCGAGATTTCTGTGAATGTGAACAAGTGTCTCTTTTACAGGATGAGATTGTTAGCCTGAAGTCAAACCTCCAAGTTGGAGGACCAACCCTTGTCGTCTGTCCATGACTGCTTATTCAATACGCAGCCTGTCAAGAAAGTGTCCTATCTTCTTTGTTTTGGGGAAAACTACATGGCATAGATTTGCCAAATTTGGGTAATGGAAGAGGGATCCATGATGTCTTGTTTAGCCTGCAGATGGCGTTAAGTCCATTTGCATCTTCTGTTGTAGAGAAGTGGTTATGTTGGATGCTCTTCTGTGATCTCGACGAGGCTAAACAGGTGAAGACATGAGTGTATGAATAGGACACAAGAACGAAGTCACAATCGACTTCGTGGTTACATCCGACCTCGCCAAAGCCTGACAAAGCTCGCGAAGATCGCCAAGTACATATTAAAATCAAACTAGTGTTGATTGTGTTCTTTGATTGCCGAGGTAATGTGCAATATGATTACGTACAGAAAGGACGTACAGATACAAAGGGACTTCTCTTCAGACATTTCCCGTCGTCTACTTAACGCTCTTTGTCCGAAATGACCAGATCTGTGAACTTCAAAGCCCCGAAAAATGCACCAGGATAATGATTCAATTAATGGAACTCATGTGGTTGTCCTTGTCACCACAACACAAGATTTCGATACTGCGTCAAGCTCAATACGCTCCGTGTATAGCATCGTGAGACTTTTACCTCTTCCCAAAACTCAAAAGGTACCAGAAAGAAACTCGTTAGTGCAAAGCGACAGCTGCTCTCGTACCACTTCCCGATGAGGGATTCCAGGCCTCTTTCCAGCAGTAGAAAGGCTATCAAACTCGTGCGTGGAAGCAGGAAGGAACTACTGGATGAAGAAAACGTCAGGTGAGTGTGAGTAGTGTTGCCACGAGACGAGACGGAACCTTTTAGACGAGACACGAGACGAGACAGGCTACTTGTCCAGACTCGAAAACGAGACGAGACACGAGACGAGACGGGACGTCTCTTGAAATGTCTCGTCTCGTCTCGTGTCTCAAAAATGAAAACGCTGGCGGAAATGGCCAAGATTGAAATTGCCAGTAGTCATATAGATTGCAAAAGGAGAAGACATGTTTGTGTGAAAACATGTTGAAAGCCTTCATAGAAATGTGTCCTCTGTCTATTGAGTGAAACAATCGTGATACATGAGCTTCCAGGAATATCATCCTTAATGTCTTGTCCCCAATTCCCCTTGCTGTAAACTGAGAAATTCTCATTTTTTTATTTCTGGCTGGAATGATGACAAACAAAATCAAAGACAGGGAAGATTTTTACAAGGTCAAGAAACCGAACTACTACGACCATCTATTCAATTTGAAAACTGGATAAGGTCTACACTCATTACAGGCTGTAGTTGAAAGTTCTGGCTGAGATGGCGGAAGAGAACAGAACACACCTACACTTGTCTTTATTCTCTGGTGGCGGTATTCTTTATGTTATATGAACCGAAAACGGCAATTGAAGTATGTCATCTTGCAACTAAAATTTTGTCTTCTCTCTCTCTCTCTCTCTCTCTCTCTCTCTCTCACACACACACACACACACACACACATACACATAAAAACACACTTTTACCATTTTACTAATCGCTCGCTTATTATACATCAGTCATGTTGTAAAATTTACCTCTTTGTTTGGAAGGCGGTCGAAGGACAAAAAGAGCGAAGATATTATCGACGAACCCTTCAAATTGTTTGCTTTCAGCAAATTTATGATACTAACAATAAAACTTTAAGTGAAGAGGTTTTACAGGGGGACCTTCGATTTGTTACGCGGAAATGTTTGATCTGACCTCTGCGAAATTGCCCTCTGCTTCCATGTTGAGAGGAGGGGAATACTTCCCTTTCCTAGTGAATAATATTCATTAGGACCTAAATTATTTTCAGAAATGGTTTCTTACAGAGTGTAAAGAACATTTGGTATAATATTCATGGAACTCCGTTGAAAGCAGAAAATATCATGAGAATGATCAAAATTCGAACATTGAAGAACATAATTAACAGAAAAGAGATAGGATACCCATAATTTTAAACCTGCTATAAAATGTATATCCTATATTTTTACTAATTTCTTACTCCCATGAAAGTATCCTGGGGAGGATATTCTCTCCAATTTTTTCAGACTGAAATCCTTTTATCCCGTACGATTGCGTCCCCTGACACAATACGAAAAAACAAATGCTGTTAAAATTCATACACATCTTCCGGGACTCAACCCGGGGCCTTCAAGCCGATGGTCTATCGCCGCAGACCGCTCGGCTTGGTATGAAGATGCACGTTGTATGATTGCGAATAGATCACGACAATATAAGAAACTTTAATCTAAAATGGCCACCCAAAAATCAACTACTTTTTTAGACCACTAGCTAATCTGGGTGTACTGTCATGAGTTTGTTACACAAACGGGGTAACCACCATATAGTGGCACACACCCCGCGGTTATGGGAACAGATTTGTACCATGGAAGTGAAGACTGGCCCCAAGCATTCTTTGGTCCGATGTGTCTTTCAGCTACCATTACTATGGCACTTTAAGTAGAGCTTACTGTGCAGTAACATATAACATTTCAATCAAATACTTTCCATTACTCAATAAAATTATTTGGTTCCGAGCTTCTTCTTCTTCTTTTTTTTTTAAAAAAAGAATAATTGCAACAAATCTAAATATGCTAAAATGGAAAGTAGTTTTTGGATTGGTATGGAAACCTAAAGGCTGGAATATATGAAATCAAAGTGTACACACATATATCTATCTCTCTATTTATCTATATATCTTTCCATCTCTCTCTCTCTCTCTCTCTCTCTCTCTCTCTATATATATATATATATATATATATATATATATATATATATATGATTTGCACCCGCTGAAGACGAGTATGACAGTTACTTTCCCGTAATGTCGTGATGATATAAGTATATCAGATTTTATTAAAACAGTAATATATTATACAATTGTGTCTTATAGGAACATTGAATTACAAACATAACACATTTTGGACGTCAACTTTCTGGGTAACAAAAATCTACAAAACAATACATAAATACTAAAATAATACATAAATACTAAAATATATGAATATTACATTTCTTATAAAAATTATATACAAAAGTACTTGAGATTGGAGGAAAGTGTTCATCAAGTACTGGAATTCCGTAGTCAAAAGTGATAGTTAATGGTTCTTTTTCTTTTGTGGGAAACGTTTACTTCGTCATGGACTAACCCCCAAATATAATCACCCATCATTGCAGTCCCACCTTTCTTGGTATCTGCTTTCCATTACCTCAATGCCCTTATGGAAACGTTCCCCTGCTCTTCGCTAACATCTCCTTAATTCTCCCTAAAGAAATCCAAGTATGAATGTAGCATATGTAATTTTAAAGACATTCTACATCCCAATGCTCGATATTGATCAATGAGTGTCTTAACTTGGTGTTCAAACGCTTCACTTCGGTTATGCACAAGAAATCCCGTCACCAATTTATGAAAGGCCCCCCAAGCGTTTTTTTCCAACTCCGTCATTTTTTGTTTAAGTGGAGCACTATTAAGCATGACATGAATCTGAGGCCCTGTGAAAATGCCAGCCAGAACTTTTGCCTCTGATAAAGCTAGAAACATTTGTTTGATACATTGTAGGGCAGGTGAATTGCGACCCAGAGCTTTCACAAATTGTTTTGCCAATCCCAGCTTAATATGTAATGTTGGCATGAGAATCTTCTCCTTGGGCACTAATGCTTCATTTATCACATTATGTGTTCCTGGAATAAGCTCCGTTCTTTCAGGCCACGTGGTTTGATCATAATGATGGTTAGTTGTCCGACTGTCCCACAGACATAGAAAGCAGGAATATTTAGTATAACCACTTTGCAACCCAAGAAGAAAACCAATAATTTTGAAATCCCCACACACGTCCCATTGATGTTCCTTATATTTTGTTTTCTCCAAAATCAGCTTCACACTTGAATAACTCTATTTAATCAATTTACAATTCTGCTATGTATCTTTAGAATCTATATTCTCTGTTTCGTACTCCGAACAATTATCTTTAATAACAAATGCGATACCACCTAGCAAGTATCGAAGTAAAAGGACGCAAATTACTCTGCATAAATCAGTATAGGAGAACAATAAAACATGCTTATATCATTGAAAATACTGACACTACATAAAAATAAGTGCCAGATTCGTGTTCAGGGGGTCTAAATACATAAAAATTCATCAAGAAATAATAATAAGCAAAATTTTGTATACCAGTGTAGTATACGATAGTGTCGGGGATGGTGACACCTTTACATCGAACTTTGCTTGTCGTGTAAACATTATTTGACATTAGTGTCTTCATCTTGGACGTACCTGTGAGCAATTTAGCGTATATTCTGCATTGAAATTGGTGAAACAAATTACGTTAAAAAATGTAAAAAAAAAAAAAAAAAAAAAAAAGTCAGGGTCGAGAAGCCTCAGACAACTAACAGCAGAGATATATTTATCTTGTGAACTATTTTTCCTTGCCTCGTGAGCTTATTTGAATTTATTATTAAGACCTTTAGGCAACTTTGGCCCACCCCGAATGGATGTTGATGGGAAAATTAGTGGAATGAAGAAAGTGGTAGGATACTAGACAACTTCGAGAAAACACACACATACGAAAAATGAAATGAAATCTTTAAGTTTTACGTCCCACGGCTATGCCGGTTAGGCTAAAGGAGACGGTGATAATGAGTAATGAATGAAATGGTGGAATGAAGAAAGTGGGAGGAAACGGGAGAACCCCGAGAAAACCCACGCACACGGTGTTTGTCCACCACAAAGTTCACTTGGCGTGGCTGGGTTCGAACCCGAGACCCCAGACCCCGCACCAGAGGTGAACGCTCTACCACTGACCTACCGCGGCCCCCACACACATTCGACGTTTGTCCACCACAAAGTTCACATGGCACTAACCGAGACGAACCGACTACCACATACACCAGAGGTGAAGGCTTCACGGTGTAGCTACCGTGACATTTCTTGTCTTGTGTGTTCTGGGTAATACTTGTAACTTAGTTGTATCTTGATTAGCATGGTGCAGTCTGCTACATTTTACTTTCGTTCCCATGGTATGCTGCTATATTTTTTACGAGACAAAACTAGACAAACGAGACGAGACGAGACGGGACGGGACAGAACCTCTCGAGACGAGACACGAGACGGGACGAGCACATTTTTTCGAGACGAGACACGAGACGGGACATGCTTTGCACGAGACGAGACGAGACAGCCTAAAGTCTCGTCTCGTCTCGTCTCGTGGCAACACTAAGTGTGAGGTTAGTTTTCCTGGACCATATCGGACACTTTTCCGACAGGCCTCGTATATTCACAGCTAACCTCTATATCAAGAGGCCTTCTCCTCGATCCACAACCAGAGGGCGCGTCTTGTGTGGTGACAGGAACGTTCATCACACGCGTTTTTACGATATTATTATACATATTTACAAATTGAAAATAAGTCTGCTAATTCAAGTTTGTAAAAATAATGAAATAAAAGTGGTGCCTATACATGTGTAGATAAAAATAGAGTACCTAAGTTGAGTCGGGTAATGACTTGCGGTACAACGATAATAATAGCTAAAGTTGAAAAATGGGAGCGCATGGCTCAGTGGTTTATGTTCGTGTTCCTATCAAAGCTAGTAGTCATGAAAAGTAATAGAAAGATAAAACATGAGTAAAAATAGATGCTTTTTTTAAAAAATAAGAAGTGGTAGGTCTCTGATTCGAGGGGTCCCTTATTTGATCCCAGGTCATGTAAGATTGTGGTGGACAACATCGTGTTTGTGGGTTCTCTCGGAGTTCTCCCATTTCCTCCTACATCTTCATTCCACCAATTTCTTTCATAATCTCTTAATTTCATTAAACATCCGTCTCGTTTCGCCGACAGGGTACAGCCTATAAAACTGAAAGATTTCATTTTTTCACTTGCGATTGAGGAGTGTTTTTTCAATATTCGATACTGTTAAAAATCTCAACTACACACAATATCTTATTTAACCTCTTTATTCTATATTTATGCCTACACTTTAATCTCAATTCCTTAAATCAATCGAGTTTCGTAAATCCACTATCTTTACTTACATTATAATATAAATCTTATTTAACATTCATAACATTCCTCTAATCTTGTCTTAACATAACTCAAATCTATCCATTTTTTGTTTGCACATATTACTCTCTTAACCACATAACGGTCTAGTATCATCTTTGTAAGCACTTTGTGCCATTCTCCATTATCCAATATCCAACAATTCTCCCCCTTTTACAAAATCAGAACCTACCAAAAGAAACAAAATATTTTAACAAATATTACATCAAACTCAAGGATTCCAAATCTTATTTGTTCTCTTGTAATTCTGCCGACTTTTTCCTTTTCTTTCGCTCATACTCTATGACCCTCAAAAAATTGATCTGCGCCTGCATGGTGTTTTGCTTCTCAATGATTCGAGCAATAATTTTATCTCGCTCCTTCAGTTGAACTGACATTATTTTGGTCTTTGGCTCAGAATATCTGTTTTCCTCGAACTGTTTCGAACTTGAATTATTCGTGGCATTCCCTCGCTGTTCACTTCCTCTTCTTCTGTTGCCAAGCCATTTTGCGATTACCTGTTTCACTCTCTTTGGTGATCGTACTTCCGAAGTTTCAATAGTTCTCATTGAAGGATAGCTTGCTTGTTTTACTTCTATGGAATCGAATGCAAATAATTGATTTGACTCATATGTTTCCTTCTTGCACCTACTCTCTTTCTTTTCTTTCTGTTCCACTTCACCTGACTTATGCTGTAGATTCTTAAGGGAAGGACAAACGTATGCAAAATGCCCTTGTTCCTTGCACTTGAAGCAAGCTTTGTTTCTGGCTGGGCACATATCGTTCCCATGGCTCAATAAACAAGAAGAACAGCGATTCGAACTGATGTAAGACTTTTTACAACAGCGATAACACTCGTAGGTTCGTGGTTTCTGCTGAAGAGCTGTTTTTGTTTTCAAATAACAAACTTCTTGGACCAATTTGCGAATTATCACATCTCTTTTAGCAAGTTCAGTCATAAACCAAGATTCTCGGATACCTGGTGGCTTTTCAGTGCTTGCATTACTCTCAACTCTTGATTTCTTTTGGCCGTTACAACTCATCTTCCTACTATCTGATTTACAAAAACTTGTTTACACTGTTAAAAAGGAGATTTCTTCCGATTGGACTGCGCCATTGTTAAAAATCTCAACTACACACAATATCTTATTTAACCTCTTTATTCTATATTTATGCCTACACTTTAATCTCAATTCCTTAAATCAATCGAGTTTCGTAAATCCACTATCTTTACTTACATTATAATATAAATCTTATTTAACATTCATAACATTCCTCTAATCTTGTCTTAACATAACTCAAATCTATCCATTTTTTGTTTGCACATATTACTCTCTTAACCACATAACGGTCTAGTATCATCTTTGTAAGCACTTTGTGCCATTCTCCATTATCCAATATCCAACAGATACAGCACAAAACATTCTTTTTGCAGGAGTTGTATTTTTGTTATTATTGTACACTCATGCCCAAAATGATTGTCACATATCTATAACTTTCTACTTGTAAGAATATAATTTGATAATGATTTTGCAGGGTACTTTTAATACTGATACTATGTGTACAATTGGGAAATGTATATTTGTGTAAATTTCATAGGAAAGGAATTATAAATACGAAAATTAGAATGAATAAAAAATTTTGCTAAATGGACAAGAAAGTTTTATTTTCGTTTTATCGTTCTTATTTACTGCTCTTTTCACATGAAATTTGCCACATAGTTACATGTTTTTGCTTATTATACACATACTAACATTATAAGAAATACCGGGCGAATTCGTTATCAAATTATATTCCTACAACAACATATTTATAGACATGCGACAATAAGTTTGGACATGAGTGTACATAACCTCTATCGAGTTATGACAAAACGCTTATGATTTAGTGTACTATACACATGGCACATAGAGTCTATCGGGATTTGCCAATTCGATTTCACAGCTCGATTGGTAGCATAAACAGCATACCTATCCCATGTATACCTCCGTTTCTCAAAATTTGTGCTCTATAGAGTTTTGAAAAGACGTTCCTCAATTGAAGAAATAATTTTGTTTTAAAACTTTCATAGAATCTATGTTTAAGAGGATTTTCAACATTATTTAGTTTATAAAAATGGTCTTTTGTTTTCACCTCTAAACCTATTTATTATCCTAAATTTTTGTGATGGACAAATCCATTGTTAATACACTAGAACAAGCTGGTTTTGCATAGTGTGGTCGTTTCTTGGAATCAGAGTTGGGTACCTACACGTGAAAAATGTTTTGTATGTGATACGTGAACTATGTATGCGTCAGGTAAAATTTGTAAAGTACGTAAAATACTAGAAACAAGTCTACAAATTAAAAGAAAACGTTTTTGGCATTAATTATTGTTTGGTTTGACACAAACAAAGAGGAATTGGAAGGTTCCTTCCAAATGTGCATGAGCTTTCTCTGGATTCTGCAATTTTATAAAGTAGCCTTGCCTGTACTATAAATAACATAGTATTACGATTTGCGGGCATGATTATGTTTAAAACATGTTTCGTAATGTTTTACGTTTTAAATCAACTGAAATCGACAAAAGTTTGAAACCGGAGAGGTTATGGTAAAATAAGGTACAATTATACAATACAAGAACAGTGCCTGCTTCGCAGTCACCGCGTCTGACGACTTTCTGCACTCACAAAAACCCACTCCACTTCACACTTGCTGTCGGCTGTTTTGTTTGTTTCGGTTTTCAACATCTTATCCGCTTCGCAGTCTGCAACGACGGTAAAACAATAAGAAATATTAGCTAAACGATACCCAAGTTCTTTTCCACAGTTTCTGTTATTAATATAAAAAGGTTAGGTTTCGTTTCTGTTGATGTAACTAGCAAGTTAGAAGAAATTTTATTTTGTGTCTTAGTTTTTTTAAGAAAAGTAGTTTTTTTACATCTGCATAAGAAACTGTTTTGTTTACGTGACGTAAATTACTAGTTTAATTTAGGATAAAGAAAACGTAACGAGTAAATTACTTTGCCAACCCTACTTGGTATCAATTAATCGCGTTATGAGAGGTATTCCTGAACTTTTCTCCCCTTATAGTTCTCGCTCTTTTCATAACTTGCCTAAAATACCACAATTGTTTTGCCTGGTATGTCTTCTTTCAGCTCTGCTACCCTTATTGCACCAACCCGATTCCCGGTTCTATGTTTGTTTACTAACACATGGGAGAATAATATATGTATAGATATACTGTACCTGGTATCCACTGTTAATGTTTTAGCGTTTACATTTCACTCAACTAAGTTAAGTAAGCGTGTCGTTTCGTACGAGGTCTTTAGAATAGAAACCATCCTAATTTCAACACAGAACAAGTGTACAGCGAAATGCCTACTTGATTTCTGTAATGAACCAGAGAGAAAAACAGAGATCCACAAGGAAAAATGTCCATACTGAAAAAGATTTTTCTCTCATTAAAAAGGTTTGGCCCTTTTCGTTTCTTTAACTGGAGATTAGCTACGGTACATTCATCTCAGGAACCGCAAGTGGCTGCTATAGGCGTATACTTACGCTATGGGAAAAGTACGTATTTTCACAGACAGGTATTCCTAAAGGTAGGAAGGAGACAGCAAAAAAATGTCAAAACTTACCTGTAAGAGGTGTTTCGTTTACAAAATAAAGGATTCACACTTAAAAATGTAAACAAAAAGAAGAACGAAATAGGTATAGGAACATTGAATAGTGCAACTTTAAAGAGATTACAATGCTTTTTTTCTTTCTTTTGGTTCTAAAGAAAAAAAAAGAGTCTGTGTGTGCTAGTGCGACCGTCCTACCTATCCCTCCCTCATAAATCCTTTAACTGGAAGACGAAAAATATATTGACCGTGTTTTAAAACTCATTTCACGCACGAATAGTTCATACATCGAACCTGAAAATACAGGACTAGAGAGCGTTGTAGAACATGACATGTTATGTATATTTGTCGAGTGTGTGTGTGAGTGTGTGTGTGTGTGTGTTTGTATTCGCGCATAATTTACGGCACCGTCCTTCCGTCCGTCATTCCTTTCTGTTTTGTCGCAAGATTTCCCAAAGTAACTAACTACGAGGGATTTATGATCTCAAGTCGAGGGTGGATTAGTGTGTGGTATGAAGAACTTGTTACAAGCATAAATATATATGCATTCACACACACACAGACACACGGTATACCTGTTTATAGTGTTACGGAGTGTTCGTATTCCGTCAATTAGAGTTTGTCATGATTGGGCACATCAATCATTGGATGACAACCGAGACGCTGCGCGCTTAGTTTATTGCCAATTTTCTCATAGCAGAAACAACAGGAGAATGTATGAACTATACAGAGGAAGGGGAAAGGGATGGGGGAGGATGGAAAGTACATAAGGAATGAATTACGATTCCTCTTTCTCTGTTATTCCATCTCTTCTGGAAATGCATTTTCTTGAGAGTTAATTGAAGAAATCTTGAAATGAAAGTGAAATAAAAATCTTTTAACGTCCCACGATTGTGCCCTTTCAGCTAACGGAGACGGATGATCAAAACAAGTGAATGATGATGGAATAATTAATGGAATGAAAATGTGGGAGGAAACGGGCGTACCACGAGAAAACCCACGGACACGATATTGTCCACCACAAACTTACTTGGCCGGGAGTCGAACCAAGGACCCACACACCAGAGGAAGGTGCTTTACCACTGAGCCATCCGTAATTGAAGATTGAGAAGCTTGTAGGCCAATGGATGAAAACGGATAAATGAAAAAAGATTTACTGAAAAATAAATCTGTATTTCAAAATACAAAATTCTTAATTAAAAACGTTCTACCTTTCAGTTTGTAAGCATGTATACTACTCTTTAATTACAAAACTTGTTTAACAATTTAACAATAAACTTACTAGATATTCTGGATAGAGTTGCGCACGAGACAACATGAGGGACCTTCCCCTCTGGTCTATTGGTTGGCGAGGTCTCTTTTGATGCGTGTGGTCCTGGGTTCGAATCTCGTGGGAGAGCATGGAAATTTGAACGGATTCAAGTGGTTCATATTCCATCTTAACCTTGTAGGTCCACGTCTCATATGAACTTGGTGCTGATTAGAAAAGGAAATTTAAAATTTCAGTTTAACATCCCACATGATTTAATGACCATTAGGCTAAGGGAGACGGACTTAAAGAAAGCGAATGATGATGGAAGAATTAATGGAATGAGAATGAGGGAGGAAACGGGAATACCCGGAGAAAACCCACAGTTACGATGTAGTCTACCACAAACTTATTTGGCCTAAGAGAGAACCAGGGATCCCACTTACTAGAAGTAAGCACTCTTCCACTGACACACCCTGCTCGCCGGTATTGAGAAGGACACTAAACATCAATATATAAGCAAATGAGACGAGATATTTTTTGTGACGAGATCCAGAATATAGCTTTTCCTATAGAAACAGATACAATTTTCGAGACGAGACATTAATTTCGTGCGAGTCAAGACAACCTCAACTTTTGTCTAGTGCATTGGTATTCATCTCATTAAAAACATTGCATCATTCGAATTTATTGTTATCAGTAACATCAGATAACATAATGTATGACCTTGCGCTTTTTCACACATGTGTTCTTAGTACATAAATATTACACAACCCTGAAAGCAATAAATTAATTGTTATTGTAGTATCAACATGACATTTGTTTATGTGTGACCCATATAAGAAAGTGCTTTTTAAGGGGAATGAATTGGTTGAAATGTATTTTATTTATACAAAGGATATTAACATATTATTATTATTATTATTATTATTATTATTATTATTATTATTATTATTATTATTATTATTATTATTATTATTATATTATTATTATTATTATTATTTAATGTATATAGCTTAAATATTTAGTAGCGAATCTGATTACCAGCTACAAAGGTATTTTACTATGAAACGTATGCATATATATTGTTTTATAATTTTAGCTAGGCAAAAAATGATTTAAATCGCGACTTTTCAAACAAATTGTTACTTTTTTTTTAAAAAAAAAAACTCCCTTTGATTATTTTAATAATGTAACTAACGCTCTCTGTATTTACTGGTGGGCACAATGACCAGTTTTCCGCTTTTCAATTATTAGAAAAACTTAAACTGGTTTGGTTTTCTATCAAAATTGGTTTCAGCTTTAAAGCCAATTCAAATTTCTATCTAGAAACCGGTTACAACTTTTAAACTGGTCCGGTTTTCTATCAAAACTAGTTTCAGTTTTAAAAACAATTCAAATTTCTATCTAGAAACCGGTTACAACTTTTAAATCGGTCTGGTTTTCTATCAAAACTGGTTTCAGTTTTAAAAACAATTCAAATTTCTATCTAGAAACCGGTTACAACTTTTAAATCGGTCTGGTTTTCTATCAAACCTCTTTTCAGTTTTAAAACCAATTCAAATTTCTATCTAGAAATCGGTTACAACTTTTAAATCGGTCTGGTATTCTATCAAAACTGGTTTCAGTTTTAAAACCAATTCAAATTTCTATCTAGAAACCGGTTACAACTTTTAAACCGGTCCGGTTTTCTATTAAAACTGGTTTCTAAAACAGAATGAGTATTTGCAAATCAGTACCACAAGAAGAAGAACAGATACTGGTTTTGTCGAAAATCACATTGGTTTCAGCAGAAACCAGAGGCGGCTCGTGAGGGAAATTATACCCATAATTTTTTTTCTTGCTTGAAAATAAAAGAAGAAAACTTTCTTAATGTACTAATTGTTATATGCATTAGACAGCCTTTATTCTCTTAGCTTCAAGCGAAAAAACTTTTCATTTTTACACCTGTGACTTTCCTAGCGAGCCGCCTCTGATAGAAACCCAAAACTCTTTAAGAGAAAACGTAAAACCGGTTTCGGTGAAAAACCGAACAGATTTTTCTGAAGCGTTCTAATCAGCAATGAGGCTATATGGGACTTGGTACTACAGTTTAATGTGGGATCCGAACCACAATGAGTTGAGCTCCGACAGGTAGTCGAACCTGGGTTTTCAGAATGAACCCGTGTCAGCAGAATTTGCAAAAATAAAACGAAATCATTAGCTGTTCAATGATTATACCATGTAAGCTAAATGAGATGGATAATGTATGAAAGTAAATGATTGGGAAAGCATTGGTGGAATGAGAGTGTGGGAGGAAACAAGAGAATCAAAGAACACGACATCGTCCACCACGAAATTTTATCGCCTAAAATGGAACTAGAGACCTCTCACACCAGCGGTGAGTACTGTACCAGTGAACTACTGTACCATTCATCCAGCTTTCGTGGGATGCTTGATTGAACGCTAGGATGTAGAAGAATTAGTGATTATTCTTCTAGAGTTGTGTCATTAAAAAAAAATACTGTTAGAGGTGTTACGTAAAATGATTCCTATTTAGATTTTTTAACCCCCAGGGAATAAATTGTCAAATGTAAGCCTGTCAGCAAGTCAGTAAATCATTTATTATTATTATTATTATTATTATTATTATTATTATTATTATATTTATTATTATTATTATTATTATTATTATTATTATTATCACTAACAGAAGTGCCTGTTCTTCTCATGGGAAGAATAACATTTAATAAGTATTGAAAACGCTGAAACACCTATTTCCGTATTTTAATTTAGAATTTATGTTCCAAATGTCATACCTCCAACTTAAGTGAATCCTTAGATTAGGTGTTTTTTTTTAATTTAAAAAAAAATCGGAAATTTGAATATTAAGGAAATCGTTTCCACTGTCTCGTTTAGGAGCAAAATTTGCTAAAGCACACAAATGAAATGAAATGAAATCATTAAGTTTTACGTCCCACGGTTATGCCAGTTAGGCTAAAGGAGACGACGATGATGAGAAATGAAGGAAATGGTGGAATGAAGAAAGTGGGAGGTAACAGAAGATCCCCGAGAAAATCCACGCACATAGTGTTTGTCCACCAGAAAGCTCATTTCATGCGAGCTGGGTTCGAATCAAGGACCCCATGCACCAGAGGAGAATACACTCTACCACTTGTTTCAAAAAAGGTCAACCGATCATACCTCAGTAATCTGAGCAACCCGAAGACTTTTCGTATACAAGGCCTCTTTGACCTTTTACTAAATTCGACAGGGACATTAACACATACATATCCAGGACAGTTAAAATTAAGAAAAGACTCTCCCACCGGGAATCTAACCCGGAACCACGTACACCAAAGGCGCACGAGATAACTACTAGACCAGCGGAGAGGGCAACTGAGCCACTATCCCTAGTAAAATACAAAAATGTGTGAATGAAAGGTCTTAAAAAAAAAATCACGTTTTTGCAATAACCATGGCAGTAATATGGTCTTGGCATTGTTGAGTGAATAACTTCTACTCTTTTATATAAATTAGACAAAATTATTTATTACAGTTTTGAGGAGTTGAAATTCTTGAAATTTTTATATTCTAACTCAGCCACCAAATTCCGGAGTGCGTACAGGGGTCGGTCCAGTACTGCCCCCACCAGGGAAGGTCCATCGGGTCCAGATCCCTCTCAGAGTTCCTAAGTTAATATACGGTTGTACACTTTCTCAATAAAACTATATTTGTTAAACAGGGAAATGATTGATGTAGCATCAAAATTTCATCTTACACTTCATGTGTAGAAAAAAAAAATACCCTTTCTCTTATGTCAATCTAGTTCTATCATTTTTTTCTGAAAGTATAAGTGGAAATATTTTACAATTACTTATCGTCTTTTCGGATTCATTCTTTCAATCCTTAATAGATGTGGTGGCTTCTATTTGGACCCCTCCCAACAAGATTTTCTGGGTGCGTGTCTGAGTCAATCAGTCAGTTAATGGTGTTATTTAGCATTTATATTCAATTATACGAAGTATTTACATTTGAAAATTTTCATATTTCAACACTGCATAATACTTTTTGTTTGTGGTAGAGATAAGTTATATACACATCCTCCACTATAGTCTACTGGCTAGTTTGTGCGCCTTCGACGCATGTGTTGTCGGGTTCTTTTCCCGGTGGGAAAGCATTTCAAAATTTTGAGCACATTACTATGGTTTGGATTGCATCTGAAACTATAGGTCCCCGTCTAATATAGCCTCGCTGCTGGAAAATGACACTAAATTTCAACAAACGAATCAGAACATAGCGTAATCATCTCTGTTTTGTTGTAGTCAGCAGTGATGAAATAAATAACGGGTCATTTACTTGGTTACTTGGAATATGACCTTAATCCTGGCCATACAGGTCTGGATCTTGCTTCTCAGATCCAGTCTGACCCGAAGTAACTCGATGACCCAGAAGAAAACCCAAATGGCATTATTAGAGAATTATGTAGTGGTTTAATGAAAACCACTACTCTAGTTCGAATATTCATTTATTTGATACTCGGTGTTACATTTCCTAATCAAGGAACAACGTTTTGACCTTTTCAAATACAATTTTACGTTTATTAGTCTTTGTATAGCTACTGGTAGGTAGAGAGGCTTTCAATACTTTTACTATTTCTGTTTTCATATCGTATAGCCAGTGGCGTATTTACGATTTTGTTTCGGGGGGACTTTGCTAACTTTCGGTGGGGGGGAGCTTTGCCTGAAAATGTGAAAATTCTGCAAGATATTTCATATACTTTACTATAGTAAGTAAGATTTCGGGGGAGCTTAAGCCCGGAAGCCTTCCCCCCTAAATACGCCACTGCGTATAGCATTAAACTTCACTTCTAACTTCGTTTTGAAAGTTCCGTCTTTTCAATTCTTATTTTTGTTCCAAAACCCCAAGAACGGTGAATGAATTTGAAATGTAGACGTATCACCTTTCCAATCATCCATTCTTTCTTAACCCAAAACATGGACAACAGTAAATGTGTAATGTTGTGTAAACTGAGAACCTTTTGCATATCAACATAAATAACGGTTCTGGCAATTCTTACGTCATCAAACAAATAATAAAGGTTTTTCTCTTCATTTACTGTCCATAGTCATGGGATACAGACCGTAGACCTCACACATAACAGCAAAGGTTGGGGGGATAATACGGTGAATAACAGTGTGACAGCTGGTATCTGTGAGATTAAATGCTTCTAGAAAAAGAAGGGGGGAAAGTAACAAGCACGGAAGACCCTTATAAACGAGGGAAGCCGGACCAAACACAAAGATGGTGTCTGCAGAGGACACTTAAAGAGATAACTGGGTACAATTGGCAGTCCTTAAATCATTTTTTCAAATCGACAGCCAGGTGTCACTACTGTCGATATAAGCTGTTCCATACGAAGGTTAGCAGTATAGTATATTGGATGATGAAGATAGGAAAAATAGATGATGGTGACGACTTTAGCTGCTACAATGAAAGAAGGGATACTCTCAGGGGATGACACAGCCTTAGGGTTAGGGTTAGAGTTGGGGGAGAAGAAAAAAGCACGACAATGCCACTGGTGTGGGCATTAGTGTAAATGATGAGCATATTTTCTAACCGTATCCGTTGGCAAGGAGGGTTCTTTCAGTTGTTGTAAGGGCGGCGGAAGCAGACAAAAAGAGTCGAATTCATTCTATAATGTATTTCTCTCTTTCGTGTTGGTGCCATTGGCCATTTGGGTGATGATGGTAATGATACGATGCTACTTTCCTCTACACTTATTCACTTACCAAAAGACAAAAATGTTTTAAAATAAAGGGTTTCATAATGGCGTTATAAATGGTCAGAGGGAATGCAGATGCTAGTAAGAGTTAAACATCTTGGTGGTGTCATTTTCTAACAAGAATATTGGCATTTAGCATGGACTTTCTCTCATAATCATGTTACAAGGAAGAAAAAAAGGAGGCAAAAATAACATTAGAGGTAGATAATCAGGATGAAACTTGATGACAAGCGATGCGATGCGATGCGATACTTAAAACATTTCCGAAAGACTTTTGTGTTACTTCTACAGTTGAGCACTAAATAGATATCCTTTTCCACTCAAAAAATTGTGTTCCTGTATCATGAGTTGCCTCTTATTATTTTATTTTTTGAAATGCAATATATTATTTTTCTAAATTTATTTATTTATTTATTTATTTTTGTTTCCCTTATTTGAGAGAAAATAAGAGTCAAGATCTTGTGATGGTAAGGAGTGAATAATAATTTTAGATTTTAAAGATTAACACATTTTATATGCAATTATAGTAGTAATCCCGCTACACAGAGTATTTCTAAATTTACGATACAGCCTATAGTTGATGATGATACCTGCGACTAGAGACTCATAATAACCTGCAGAAAACTTTGTGACAACTTGAAACAAAGTAAGGGAGAGAATACGAGCAGGTGACTCAGTGGGAGAGCGTTCACCTCTGGTGCGTGGTGTCCCTGGCTCGATAGAAGCTTGCACCAAGTGAACTTCGTGGTGAAAAACACTGCGTAAATGAGTTTCTTCGGGGTTCTCCTGTTTCCTTCCACTTTCTTCATTCCAGTGTTGCACATCATCATCATCTCCTTTCCTCTAGCCGGCATAACCGTGGGGCATGGAACTGAAAGATTTCAATTTTTTTCGTTTTCTTTTTGAAACACAGTACTTTCAAACTGATTGATTTCTATTTAACATATATTGTTAGCATAGAGGCTATAGTCTACAGAACGAGACCTCAGATTTCCGACCGAAGTCGAATCCGGGACTTCGTGCAATAAAGGTTACGTATTCTAGTCACTAGATTAAAGAGAAGGACTGTTTTCTTTTCTGAGTTACGAGCAGGGTGAGAATTACCGAAGAGGGAGGAGATGAGTATGATTTTCCCCCTCAATCATATTTTGATCTTCCTCACAGAAACAAATTAACACATCCGTGCCTAGGATGCTTGCTTCTTCCCCTCTGAAAAAAAAAAAAAATGCTTAGTGACAAAAAGTTTGAGTATATTGTCAATTCCATTTTTTTCCTTTCATGTACTTATACAATGTACAATACTATTGATCCTATACTCAAACATGTTTCGGAAAGGTGAGGTGCGAGCGTCCCTTTCGCGAAGTGGTTTACCTAACATTGTTGGGGTCGTCAAGTCTAGGAGGCTTAGGTGGGCGGTTCATGTAGCTAGAATGGAAGAAAGTAGAAACTTTCAAAGTCTTGACCGGAAGATCAATCGAAAAACGACCATTAGGAAGACCTAGGCGCAGATGGGAGGACAATATTAAGATGGATCTCGCAGAGATTGGAATACAAAGTAAAAACTGGATCCAGTTGGTTAAGAATAGAAGTCAGTGGAGAGCTTTTGTGAACGCGGCATTGAACCTCCGGGTTCCATAGGCCATAGAGTTAGTTAGTTAGAGGTGCGAGCATCTCAGATATATTAATTTAATTAATTTTATTTATTAATAAATTTCTTATTTCTTACCATTTTCATATAATTATACTGGGTTATTTCTATCTATCTATCTATCTATCTATCTATCTATCTATCTATCTATCTATCTATCTATCTATCTATCTATCTATCTATCTATCTATCTATCTATCTATCTATTTATTTATTTATTTATTTATTTATTTATTTATTTATTTATTTATTTATCTATCTATCTGTCTGTCTGTCTGTGTATAGTGGGAAGAAAGTGTTACTGTCTCATTTTAAATTATTGTACCTTCAGACCCTGTTGAGCTTCATATTACCCCACCCCCCGCCCCTCAATAACAGTAACTTAGAATACACGCTGGTAACGAGCCTTAGAAGGACTGGATAAGGTTGCATAAGATACAACTGTTGAAGGTGTCTCGTCTCTAAAAGTATCATGACTGAAATCTCGTCTCGGAAAGTGAATCTATTTTTAATTGGAAAAGCTCTGTCTCGTCTCGTGGATGATCCTAGACGAGAAAATTCGACAATATTTTCGTATCAATCGAATCATTGATTTACATATATGTATAATATATATCATTTTCAATTACTAGATACTTCATTCAGAATTAAAGAAAGTAAGGATCCACTTATGTAATTGTCATATAGTATACAAAGATTTTCTTAACTTATTGGCACCATACTGATCACAGATATTATACTGTTACAGTCAATCTGAATTTATTTCTGAAAATTTTACATGTAAAAAGGTGATTAGTTACGTCAGTAAAATATATAATTTTCTTTTTCCTTAACGAAAGTTATTTGATAATTGGCTAGTTATTAAAATGCGGAAACTCTGATCTAAAACGGTAGACCGTCTAAGATATGGAGACTCAAAGTACAAATGATTTAAATATAATAAGCGAAGGTGTGAGAAAAAGAGGCATAAAGTTTGTATGGTATAAGCATATGGAAAAGTTAGCACTATGCTTTTTGTATTAAAAGTAATTTATATCAAAATTATACTTTTAAGCTCTGAAAGGAGCTTCAGATAGAGAGCTTAAAGATGAAATATGCCCAAATTGACCAAAAGTCAACTTAATTCCATTGTGCACTGAATGCGCTATATATATAACGTATTTCCTTAGCCACCTATCTTGGACAATTCTCTTTCAGATTATTTTGCAGTGTTTCTTGATTTCGTCACACTATCCTGTACAAGAATGTTTCCTAGGCCACTTCTTTTTTGACTTGGTATCCAATCAGGACTTGTTTTTGTCCATCGATCAATTCTTCTTGCAAATGTCAAGCCCACCGCCACTTGAATGTCTTAATTTTCATGATAATACCCGTCACTTCAACAGAGATGGAGTGGGTCAGTGGGTCAATAGGACGTGACTCGTTGCGACCCATAACCCACCATAACTCACCACGAACCTCTCTGACCCACCAACGCACTCTGTTCACTGTTTTGTAGACGGCATCTTCTGAACACTGGTAGATTTATCTAAAGTTTACTTTCAGGGCCACCATTTTTCTTCCTCTTTCATTTGATTCTATCTACTTACCTGAGATGAGTGTATCTAAATGAAAAAAAGAATTTCAGTCACTTTTGAACATTGATATTTCCAATTGTAATATTAGCAATAGGACTTACTATTTGGCTTTCGAGACGCAATCGAATTATACGCTTTTTTTCCCTTTACGTTGGTCTATTTTACCTTGATTTGAGACTCAAATTTCATTCTATTTTCCTCCGAAAAGTATCTGCAATTCAACAAGGAAATAATTGTATATGATAATTGAATTGAAATTCATCGTAAAATGGCCCATGACAAACACTTTACTATTTTATATCGTGAAGATCAGATCAACCGGTATTGTAACAGAAATGTGCTACAGTGATTGACTGTAGAAATTCAAACTCCGATTAATGATGATTTCACAGCCCTGTTTTATTATAAGTGTAAACTCTTTAGTCACCGGAGAGAAGGGCGTGAATCATGGGTTAGAGTTGATGACCATAAGTTTTTGTGTGTATTGGGTCAGAGTGGGTCATGATGGGCAGTATGTCGGAGTAGGTGACAGTGAGTCACAGTAGGACATGGTTAGTAGTGGGTCAGAGTGGGTTACGGTGGGTGATGGGTCTGAGTAAGTCATGGTGGGTCGTGGGTCAGAGTGGGTCACGGTGAGTCGTGGGTCAACGGGTCATGGGTCAATGTTTCATTGATCCACGCCACATCTGCACTTCAGTCATCTGTCTGATCCTAGTGGTTCTTTTCCTAACATCGCAAGTGGTTTTTTAGCATACATTTTTCGTAGTAGAGTCTGCAGATGGTGATTTTGTTGTGCTCACATCTCTGATTATATGACAAAATATACAAGATACATTCCTTAATATATCAGGAGTTTCAAAAGTTCGGGGCTATAGGCCAACTCCGTTATGTTTGAAGATACAAAGAAATGGAAAGAGAAGAAAGTTGTTGGAAATAGCTGGTTTTCAACCTAAAATAGTGGATTTTTCAAAATCTCATCAACCGTTTGGGCTCTACACTGATAAGACGCCCTATGTTAAATGAAAAAGCAATGTTGCCAGGTCAGCAGACTGCTCGAACGGAACGTAAGGTCACGCAAAAATGACAAAGTGAATGTGCACATTTTTGTAGAGCACCTCAAATCCTTTCTCAACAATGTATTGTTGGTATGGCGAGGACTAGAGCAAAAAATCTTCTGAATTGGCAACGTTGCTTTTTATTTTAGATTGAAAACCTATATATATATATCCAATATTTTTCCTCTCTTCTTTTTTTCGTATCTTGGCCTTTGACCCCGGACTTTCGATATACCCGGTATATATAGTAGTAATCTACACTTGTTTTATATTTGTCTCTTGCCACCTAGCTAATTTAACTACGTTCTTAGTTTGCCTAAAGCTTTAAAAACATCCTACCCCCAACCACCTAGCTTGCCTAGAGCTCAGTGGTTTCCTACTCGCCTAGCTTGCCTGGAGCTCTGCAAGACACCAACCTCTCTTTGCTTGCCTAAAACAGTAAAAGCTCTAAAACCACATCCACTTAGCTTGTTTGAGCTTTGTGGGAATCTCTTCCTTGGCTGCTTGGTCCTAGGGACATCTATTTTATCCAAACTACTTAGTAGTTGGGCCGCGGTGGATCAGTGGTAGAGCGTTCACCTCTGATGCATGGGGTCCTCGGTTTGATCCCAGCTCGTGCCAAGTGAACTTTGTGGTGGACAAACACCGGATGCATGGGTTTTCATTCCACCATTTCATTCATTTCTCATCATCACCGTCTCCTTTAGCATATTCGTTATAACCGTGGGTCATAAAAACTCAAAGTTTTCATTTCATTTCATTTCCAAACTATTTAGTAACATTCGTATTGGTCTTAAAATCAAGCTTACAGTGACTTTGTGTTATTATAACAACAAAACTATAATAAAAAGGTTGTGAGAAAAAAAAAACAAATTCCGTATGATGAATTGTGCTACCTCATCAAGGTACTTTTATAATATGTATATTACCTTTTGATTTTTATAACCCATTTTTATTATTTTCACAGAACTTTTTCTTTTAAATGATCAGTATTAGTAAATTAACCAAAACAATCCCTGTAAAATATTGTTAGGAATTTTTATCCGTTACGAAGAGAAAAATGGTTATCTTACGGTACTTTCTGGCAGAAGGAATGAATAACAGAGTCCAAACGTTCCAAATGGAGTTGTTGATAAAAACTTTTGTATTAGGAAAGAAGACCTCAACAGCACAATGTCCTTTGACAAGAGTTGATTGTCCAAAATGATGAATTACTTCCACTGGTACTACCTTTGGTCCTCCACTCACCTCACCTTTCCCTCTTCCGTAAGCACACCGTTTATATATATTATACATTTGGCATAGGTTATACTCTCACTCTCATATATGACCCCCTTTTAGTACAAGTTAGCGTGGTTTTGTTTGCAGTTACGGTGCACATGATGTCAATCCATTTGACATGTCTATTATGTTTGTTGTGTGTGTGTGTCTGTGTGGTCCAACCATGCTACAACTATTTCTACTAAACTATGCACTGCTGGACTCCAAAAACTCTCTGGAACTGTTCGCTGGAATTCTCACGTTCCGCTCAAAATGAGGATAGCATAGCGTTCATTCTGTGCGGGGCAAATGTCAAAATGTTACAAGCTCATAATCCTCGTACATTCTTTAGGAATTAACTTAACATTGTTATTGTTGGTTATCATGTATCTATTAGAGCAAAGATATTTCTTTATCCTTAAAGCTGTACTGTGTTAAATTCTATATGCTAGTAGCGTTTAACGGAAAAATGTCGAAAATGAGACATAATCCAATCCATAGATCTCATTCGGCTGAGCAAATTGATATGGGTGAGGATGAAACCTCATGCGTAATTTCTGAGAAAACCGAAAATAAATGAAAAGATTCTTTTAAAAAGTTTTACTTCACACGATTATGCCGGCTAGGCAAAATGAGACGCTGATGATAAGAATGAATGAAATTGTGTAATGAAGAAACTGCGAGGAAACAGGAGAATCCCGAGAAAACACACGGACACAATGTTTGTTCAACACAAACCTTACTTGATGCGAGCTGGGATCGAACCAAGAATCACCAGAGGTGACCCGAGAAAATCGAGAAAAACTTTTTTTTTTTTTTTGTAAACCCACCTGTAGGTTACTCTAGGGATGAGTTTTATTGAGTTTTGTAAAATGAAACCTACATTATTTTGATACTATTTTATTAACAAATATTTTACTAATAGCCCTAACATATTGGAAATCATTTCTTATGGAAAATCTACAAAAAGATAACTTAGTTTTGGAGTGCTTTTCTCTTCCCTATTTTTTCTCGAAAATGTCTTATAACTTGGATCGTTTTTAAAAGAAAATGTTACATTAATAACTGTAGCATAACGTGATTTAATTTAAGGAATTGGAGTGAGAAAGTTTAGTGTCCACTACCTTTCATTGTATAAGCTATGTTAAAATAAAAAAAAAAAAAAAACTTGTAGTCTATGGGAAGGCGAATAAACATGATATTATACAGGGTGCGGCACGTAAAACCGGCCCGTCGTAATATTCTGGTATATTGTGTTTTTGGCAACACTTAAATAATATACCTTCCTACCAAGTGAAGGCGTGTCGAGGTCGGGTCGACTTACGTGACCTGCAGCAGTCACGTGCAGCCGCAGCCAGTGAAACTTGTCGAAACCAGTTGAGAAAAAAGCCTCGTTGTGTTAAGCCGGGTGAGTGTCAGTGTGTGATAATGCCGTATTTCTTGGATCCACTAATGCTCATCATGAGTGACGAGGCGTGGTTCCACCTGTCTGGGTACGTAAATTCCCAAAACAACCGGTATTGGTCGACAGAAAATCCACACGCAATCCACCAGGTACCCTTGCATGATGAGAAGATTGGTGTTTGGTGTGCCATTTCCGCTACACGCGTTATTGGGCCCATATTCTTTGAGACGACAGTGAACAGTGACGTGTATATGGGAATCCTGGAGGAGTTTTATACACACTTGACCAAAGAGGAACGTCAGTTATGTTACTTTCAGCAGGACGGTGCAACATGCCACACATCAGCTGCATCATTGTCCCTTGTGCATGAGATGTTTACACCAGAGAGGACAATCAGCAAAGGCTTGTGGCCTCCTCGGTCACCAGACTTGTCCACGTGTGACTTTTACTTATGGGGACTGTTAAAGGGAAGAGTATACGAAACAAATCCACATACAATTGAAGAACTCAAGACCAGGGGCCCGTTCCACCATTTAACTTTGCAACTTTTCACTTTTCACTTTGCACTTTGCAGTAAGCTTTCTGTTCCACGAAAATTTAATTCTGCAAAGTGCAAAGTGAAAAGTGAAAAGTGATAAGTTACGAAGACTTTGCAGAATTTTTGAGGTTCTGTTCCACCATCTTATTGAAATTGAAAAGTGCATAGCGAAATGTTGCAAAGTTTTGCCGTTTTCTGCAAGGTGAAATTTGACTTTGCATAAACGGTGTAGTTGTCTTTTAGTGTTAAAAAATGATTCGGTTTGAACGGTTGTATTCGTCTAGTGATGAAAGTAGCGATGAGGATATGCCGCACAAAACGTATAAAGATAGAATTAACTTTTGTTGTATGAACTTGTTCCAATTTAAAGAATGTTTTCGTTTAACAAGTGAGCAAGTGGAATTTGTTTTGCAATACATTGGACCGGCTTTAGATAAAGGGACGATTCAAAGTAAAGCACTTACACCGCGACAGCAAGTCCTTCTCTGTCTTCACTGGCTTGGTAATGGTGCCCAAATGCATGGTGTAGGACAAATGCATAATGTGGGAAAAGCTACTGTTAGTATAACTGTAGATAGCGTAGTGAATACCATTATTGACATTATGTTCCCAAATATTGTGAAGTGGCCAGAGGATACAGGGATACGATTAAAAGGATTACAAGTTTATTTTCTTTCTCAGAGTTTAAAAACAACAGTGTTCCTGTTCTGCGGTATGCTGTGTCCAATGGCATCAAATAGAACTAATATTCGACACATTGTATGTAACTTCGGAGCACTAGTTATAATGTACGTTAACCAAACTTTACTTTAAAGTCCAATGTGGTGGACCAGTTACGGGTACATTTATAAAATTATTTTATCTGTATTAAAACTATAGATACTTACCAGAGCACGACTTTTCCACAGTCCAAACAAATTGTCTCTGGCGTATGTCCAATCTCTATTCTCCTCTGCAAGTTGAAGAGATTTGGCCTTCTCCAAAATCTCTTTCCAGGCTTCCTGTCTCATTTGCTTGGTCAATTTGTTGTCTTTAAATGACCCGAAAAGAACACTTCTTTTTTCTCTTACAAGATGTAACAATGCTAGTTTTTTCTCGAGAAGTTCTTTTTCCCCCATTATTTTTGTTTGAAACTGATAATTTCACAAATCCAACCAACGGTACAACAGCTTACTAACAACAACAACAACTAAAAGAGTGCTCTCGCTTTCCAGCATTCAATTGTCCCCACTTTGCAAAGACTTTGCAATTTTGGACTTCCGGTTCATCAAACTGCAAAGTATTCACAGAAAAAATGGTGGAACGCGAAAACTTTGCACTTTGCAATCTTTGCAAAGTGCAAAGTGAAAAGTGAAAAGTTGCAAAGTTAAATGGTGGAACGGGCCCCTGGATCCAGGATGTCACCAATAGCATTACAACACAAGAACTGACAAGGGTATATATGAATCTCCTCAATCGTGCTCACATGTGTGTTGAAGTGGGCGGAGGACACTTTCAGCACCTGCTGTGAAGGCTGCTGTGAAGGTGAGTAGTCATATTCAATACATTACATTTCATTTATGTGTTGTAGTTAATCATATTCAATACATTAAATTTCATTTATGTGTTGTAGTTAATCATATTCAATACATTACATTTCATTTTATGTGTTCACTTTACCGGTTTTACGTGCCGCACCCTGTACTTGAAATATTCAAAACATGGTATCTTGATTAAGAAATGGCAAACCGGTAATCAAACAAATAAATGTTCGAGCTCGAGTAGTGAATACCATTAATCAAGCGTAAAACTCTGAAGTAATGCTGCAGAAATGATATTTTAGCCACTTCTGGGCCACCGGGTCTGTTTGAGTCTCCGGGTCACTATGTCTGTCTGGGTATGTCCGGGTCGTCGGGTCTGTCTGTGTCTCTGGATCACCATGTCTGTCTGAGGCTCCGGGTCACCGGATTTGTCTGGGCCTATACGGTTCATCAACTCCGTCTGGGACAGCGGGTCTAAGAAGCGAGACCCCGATGGCCTTAACAAAAGTAGTGACCCAAATGAGCCGGTGAGTTATGACTCATTCCATCACTGGTACGGTCGTAACAAAATCTCCCTTATTTATTTTTTTCTTAAAGATGTCAAGCTTATTCCTTTGTCCGAAACATTTTTTTGTTCATGCATTGTTTACAGAAAAGTTTTTATTATTATTATTATTATAGAAATGATAGTTTTAGTAAAGGAACATATTGCTGTGTGAGATTCGAGAATATGCACTGTTGTTTTCAGATTTAGGGAGGAGGACGAGTAGCAGGAGGAAATTCAGAAAAACAGTTTTTTTTTGTTTTTTTTTTTTTTAAGCTGGACCCCTACGCCTTACTAGTACACACTTTATAACCCTTGAATTAATTCTAGTTGACCTTTACTGGCGGATAAGCAGACAGACAGTGACTTCTGAAATGAAAACAAGTCCTCAAACCTAAGAAGGTTGAATGACGCGAAAGTGCAATAGGTGAAAATTTGATTAGTACAAGCACATCAAGTTAAACTTGGAAGCGTGCAGTATGCAAGTCGTAGGCATGACTTCTGAAGTTTGGTGTCTCATTTTTTTTTCTTGACCAACTAATAAATAACCATTGAAGACACTATAGTGGCAATGAAAAGGAAATGTGTAATCAAACTTGCATTATTTTCCAGTAATAACAACTTATTTCCATAATTCTGTTTTATATACTATTTCGTAAATTTATTATAATAAAAATAAGCCAAAGATATCTGCAATAGATTACCTTTAACTTACAAACTGAATTGTCACAGTTAGAATCTTCTATTGTCAACACAGCCATTCATTTCAAACCATTCCTCGTAACTACTGTGACGATTATCGCGAAATATGTTCGTTGATCTTGATGTGAGGTCCTTTCCATTTTATTCCACGCATGAGAAGGTTTCTCTCTCTTTTTACTAGAGTGTCAGATGCCAACAACAAACAAAGATGAACTCGGAGAGATACCAGGTCAATTTTTGGACAAGGAAGTTGCCAGGTGAAGTTTGGCAATAGAAGAACCTTTTCATTTTTTTTTTCTTTTCCCCTTGTCTCTAGTGGAAACCTCATCCTATTCAAACACATGTGAAGTCGATTCAATGGAAGAAACCCTACTTTGTGGCTGATCTTGAAAAAATACACAAATAAAAATCTCTTCTTTCTTTATTATTGTGTTTTGACTTACGAAATCACCATTGAGAACGTATGAGAGGGATTAGCATCCTTGATAGAAGAATGAAAAGAAATCAATGATAGTAGTGTCCCTGGTGGCAAGACATGGTTGGCTATTGGTATCCCTCAAAAGGAGTTGACGTTTAGGTTTCCGGATAACACATTCAGTTAACCAATGCCTTTACAAGCTCAACGAGTTCAGGAAGACCTCACATGTGGTGAAATGACTTTTTCTCCAAATTCTTTTTATGTCAGAAATTTGATGAGATTCTTGTAGTAGATACCATAGAGCTGTTGCCTCAATAATGTACGGAACACTTATATTTTTCTGCAGTAAAATAAATAACAAAATATACACTGTTTTAAGTTTGTTTGATAATGAAAATGTATTAAATTACTGTTCAAAATTAAAGAGACTTCAAATTATCCTGATTATGATTTTACCAGTGCATAATATTTGTTTGAGAAATATTTTATTTTACTTCATATCTCAAAATTTCCATATCCAAAATTGGGCTTACGCACGAAACGAGACGAGACATTTTTGTGACGATATATGAGACGAGACAGAGCTTTTCAGATAGAAACATGCACTTTTCGAGACAAGACAGTCTCAACTCTAGCCAAAATTTGTAAAACTTGCCAAATTCGTTTTGGTTGTATTTCTTTTTCTTTTTTTTTAATGAAAAATTGTAATCACTCTGTATATTATGTAAATCTTCAAATAAAAATGCAAACTCAAAAAGTTACTTCAATCAACCTAAGACAGCTTCTTAGACCAACTCCCCGAAACAGATTTCTGACGCCATTGACAGATAGATAATGACAGTGGCGTACACAATGGAGGGATTTCCGTTTATTAACCTCCTACAGCAAGTTATGAGAAGTATATATTTACCATACTGAGATAGCTACACAAAAATCCTGAAAGGATATGAACTTCGGAACTTAACCTCCTCTCCTTTGATGAAATTCTGTATACGCCACTGGGTGATTACATTAAAAATGGCCTGAAAAATCAAAGGTGATGATTCCTAACCTGGAGATTATTTGCTATTACGTCTTTTCGTTCTCGAGATACAGGACGTTACGGGCATCCTGTGTTTCTTGATAGCTCTTCTAGCTCTCGAGATACAGGACATTACGGATATTGCGTGTTTCTGGGTAGCTCTTTTCGTTCTCGAGATGCATGACGTTACGGATATCGTGTGTTTCTGGGTAACTCTTTTCGTTCTCGAGATACAGGACGTTACGGATATCGTGTGTTTCTGGGTAGCTCTTTTCGTTCTCGAGATGCATGACGTTACGGATATCGTGTGTTTCTGGATAGCTCTTTTCGTTCTCGAGATGCAGGACGTTACGGATATCATATGATTTTGAGTAACTCTTTTCGTTTACGAGACATAAGACGCTACGGACGTAATGTGTTTCAAGATAGTTCTCTTCGTTCTCGAGATACGAGAGTGTTACTAGTAGATATGACGATAGACAGTGATAACAACAGACGAATATAAAATCATATTTTTCCTTACAGAGCCAGTAAAATGATGCAGAGTCTGTCATGAAACGTATTTTTTACAGCCGCGACGGCATTGCGATCCAACGTTTGGAAGCACCTCTCTCATTGGAGTAACAACTTGTTAGTTGGATGATAGGTATAAATGTGTTCAGTATATCGATCGACTCCCATCGCTATTGTTTCGACTTCGTGATCTTGAATATTCATTTAAGCAGCTCTCCAATTACCTTGATATGCTTGCTCAATTCTAAGCTGCTACTTAGAATCGAACTAGTAACTTCTTACAAAGCAGGAATGCTAACGAAGATGAGATCTCTTGAATGACTAATACACTTCCGTATTTCATGTGGTTATATATCAAAGTTCATTTACTTTACCGTCTTGTAATGATAATCATCACCAAAGGAATGTTAAGCATGTTAATGACCTACATATGTTAATACTTATAGGAGCCTTTTACACATAATGAGTTACCGGTGCGTCTTAAGCCGAAAACGAAAAAGGATTTCTAATAACCACTTCTGTTGGTAGCTCATCATATTTAACGATATTTTTGAGTCACTGACCTCCTTTTATTTCCAAATCATCACTGCATCATTGAAAGCAATTACTAAAAGCTATGTATTACTCTGTCAGAAGATCTAAATATTCTTTGGTCTCTAATAAATACTTTTTTGCGCAAAGCACACATCGTGGTGGGTGGCATGCCTCAATGTGTGTGTGTGTGTGTGTGTATGTACAAGTGGAAAATGAAACATGTCGCCATTTCATTTTCTCACTAAACCCACTCTGATGATATAAACCAGTTCGTATATGTCAGGCCTCACTTGCAATGAAGAAACAAGATGTAACAGATACACCACCGCCCTCGAAGCCACGATGAAGAAAAGTGCAGCCGCTTTCAACACCATGCATTCTGCAACCGTTACCAACTAGTCGAAAGATTCACTAAATAAACATATCGAAAGTAAACTTTCTTAAATGCAGTACCAGTGGCGAAGCATGACCTCACTATTAAGGGAACCTCAAGCAGACTGCAATAGTAACACTAATTAATGGAGTACAAAGAAAATGTAAAGATATAATGCAGCAAGTGTTTGAGTGTTTGTGTTTTACGTACTTCTGTAACGTCAAGGTGATGAAGGACGGGCTTACTATTAACGTGGATTCCGAACCACGACCGGAATTTGATTCAGATGCAGATGGTGAGTGCACACTGCATAGACTATTATGAAAGATTAACCTCTCTGGTATACACTATTCCCCACCACTCTATCTTGCCTTCAAGGGAGGTAGATTACAGGACCACACCATTGACCCTGGCTGATAGGAGGTTAGGTACACCCACACCATTTCTTCAATGAAAACCCTGTACTGATTATCAGAAAAATAAGTTTACAATATGAACATGAGGTATTTAACAAATAGTAAACTTAAACCCAACAGTGCAGATATACATAACGTCGGCATATTGACATTAACATTGAAATAAAATGAACAAAGCAGTAGAAAACCTAAACCCAACAGCGCAGATAGACATAACGTCAGCATATTGAATAAACATAAACCAAGCATTCAACTGTCAACATTGAAAATAAAATGAACAACGCTGAAACGGTCCGTTACACACTATATCCCAAGGCTATCAATCCTCCGTACAGATAAAATAGCACAGAGTCGTAAACAATAGTACAGAGTCTGTAAAAGTATATTTTTCCGGCATATAAAAGCATATAAATGATGCTTATATGCATAATTGAATGTATGTGTGTATATTCCAGCATAATTCTGAAAGGTCTGGAGGAATTTTAACAAGACTTGATACAGATATTACTTACAATCTGAAAAAGAGCAGTATCTGGGTAAGAACCCCTAGCACACATGGGGCGATGGGGAGGGAGTAAATATAAGAAAATGTCGAAAATGACAGATATAAGTGTCGAATCCATAGTTTTCGGGAGCCATGAACTATTTAGTTACAGTTCCAATACCCTTGAAATCCAATTTCAGCTCCCCAGTGAGGATAAGACCCCCTATCACACCTAGTGGAAAAAAAGGTGGGGGTGACATATAAAAATGATCGAAGAAAAGCCGATACAAGTCTCAAATTAAGATATGCATGATCATAATGAAATGAATGATTAACTGATAATACATGCTTTAATCAAGATTCGAACCCTTAATCTTCATAATGATATCTCACTCGTTGAAAAGGCGTATCATCAGTTCATTATGAAATAAAAAATTTTGCAACATTTTGAATAATATGAAAATATATTGAATGTGATTAACAATGAATATGCAATAAATTGTTCTCAGTACATTCTTGAAAGAATATAGCTTATCCTATTCTACACTTAAAAAAAAAAAAAAAAAAAAAAAAAAAAACCTGCTATCAGGTGTTTTAGAGACAGTTAGTACAGTATTCACTTATGACAGCCATTTATATAATAGATGAAATCGTAATAGATTCTGTTAGATTAAAATCTATGTTAATATTAAAAAAGAGAAAAAGTTGTAACAGTTTTGTAGCTGTGTGACGTTATGTTTGCATATGAAGCTTAAGCATTTTTGCAAAATTGCAACCTAAACCTAGTAATTAAAGTGGACTCCTGTGCAATTAATGCTTGGGTGGCCCTATTCACTGCCTGAAAACCTTCAGCTGCTTCTGTAGCTAACTGATGCTGCCCTCTGGTCATCTGATGGAGAACAGTTAAAAAGTTGACGAACGTGCCAAGCAAGTTGTGGAATTTCGTACAGTAGGTAATACACTACCGCCATCATAATAGCGCGCCAATTATCTCACAACATATCATATATACACACACACATGGAAGTCATACATTTAGTTCAGAGTACAATAGATAATTATTGTGTCCACAATGGAAGTATTGTTGCAATGTAGAAAGAAATCAAATTTTAAGTAGAACAAATCTGAATATTAACCCTAGTGGCGTATTTAGGGGTGGATATCGGGCTCAAGCCCCCCCAAAATAACTTTGTTATATACATAACTTCATTAAAATTTGTCGGCACCCAAAAGAAAAAAATATATGTGCTTATTCACGTGTTTTGCATAGCTCCCCCCGACACAAAATCCTAAATACGCCACTGATTAATCCTAAACATCACACGTAGTGTCTAATAGATTCTTTTCATAACTTTTTGGCATATCTTTCTAACTATTAGGCTCACCCTTTTAGTACTCTAAAGTATTCTTCTACCCGGATACCTTGTCTGTGTACTGGGTATTAATTTGCAGGAAGTCCTTTTAGTATTACTTCTGTTAAAAATATTGTCCAATTGTAACATAAACACACAATGTGGATTCAAACAGACGGTTTGGGTACAAAACTTCGCGGCCGAAATATCGCGATCAGAACCTCACAATCTATCCAAAATCTATCCTGGCCAAACCCTCACCACCCAAAACCTTGCGGATTAAGCTCTGACATGGCCAAAATTTCGCATGATTTTGGTAATGCAAAATTCTGGTTAGGAGAGATTTTGGTCCGCTAGATTTTGGGAAGCGAGATTTTGGGCGGCGACGTTTTGACCACTCGAGATCTTTCCTTGCGTGATTTTAGAGGGGCGAAGTTTCGGACACATTTTGTCTGTATACTCCAATGGACTGTAGAGATCTTTCGTGGCTTAAGCAGTTAGTGTACGCGCCTTTGGCGTGGGAGACCCATAGGTCCACGTCTCATATAGCCTCGCTGCTGAACGAGAGGTTAAACTCAAAATCTACTCACTCCAACAGATATTAGCCTAATATACTCGTATCTGAGTGCAGTTCATTCTTACTTTCGAACTCCGTTGCTTTAATTAAAAGTAAAATTTGACCAAAGCAAACCACATTTAGTTTTCCATTTATTTATTTATTTATTTATTTATTTAATTTTACAGTTTCGGCAAGATACTTGCCGAAACTGTAACACACTTATTTATTGATAATGTGTCTGATGAATGCAATTGCCGAAAATGTAACAAAAATATTTATTAAAAGTGTTTTGCTTTGGTTATATTTTATTTTTAATTAAACCTAACATAGCGTATAAAGTTCATTTTTGCTTTATTAATGTCTATAAGTCAATGGTCTCGGAGTTAGAGAGCAATTATTTTAGTCTATCTCTCTATCAATCTATTAATAAATGAATACACAAATAGACATTGAAGGGGAAAGAAATCAAGAGCGGTATTGAATTGATCATATGCGAAATTGAATATTTATTGAGAAAATTACATTCGGATAGGCATAATACAAGGTGGTCCAAAAGTAGGTACACCCTTACATTGATCAAGTTTATGGGTTTATTTGCTTCGGCTCTTCCGAGCTTAAGATATAATTAGAAAAAACATAAATAACAAATAATAAAGATACTAAATCTACCTGATGGATAACAATAAGAAATGATATAAAATGCAATGAGCTGGTCAGTACGGTACTGTATGCCTACTTTTCGGCCACTCTCTCTAATTATTTTATTAGATATAAACAACAAATACAAATCTCTTTATGTTTCCAACAAATATGAGAGAAAATTTTAGGCCCTATTACTAATCAATCATATTTTTTTTCTAACTGAGCATTCGTCATAATATTCTATCACTACGAGTATCACTGAATTTTGAAGTCAAAGTCGAATCCTGACAGTTTTCGCTTGAGGAGTTCCAAGATTCCTATAGATTCCTTGGTCTCTTATTTGCTTCATATATAGAGTATCGTACTGGAGTATGTACGGTAGAAATGACTATGTTGAAGCCGCTACTGTTGCAGATTTACTATGCATATGTAGGTACTTTTCTCCTTAAAGGACCCCCTTGTGAATGTAGAGATGTATAGCGCATCGTGATTGGCTCCCATTCAAAATGATGAATTGCAATTGGTTATTGGAGCCGCGGGGTGGCTCAGTGGTAGAGCGTTAACCTCTGGTGCTTGGGATCCCGGGGTTCAAACCCTGCTCCCGCCAAGTGAACTTTGTGGTGGACAAACACCGTGTGCGTGGGTTTTCTCGGGGTTGTCCCGTTTCCTCCCACTTTCTTCATTCCACCATTTCATTTCTCTCATCATCATGTCTCCTTTAGCCTAACCGGCATAATCGTGGGACGTAAAACTCAAATATTTCATTTCGTTTGCAATTGGTTAATCGACGTGGTGGTTCTATGTATCATCCGTCTGATGTATAACCAAGAGAAAGCATTGCTTGACCTAGAATACGAATAGGATGATTAGTTCTAATCAGAAACATCATCAAGTACGTCTAAGTGCAATCGAGCACTGGTGCTTGGAACGAAAGGATATGTATCAAGCATAGAAATTGGAGATGAGGAGGAAATAGAACAAGCAAACAGGTTTTGAAACTTAGGAAATAAATTATTCGTGAAGATCTAAATAAGAGCAAGAATGTAAATAGTGCAGGAATCATTCACGAAGAAGAAAAGAATATCTTGCGTGCTATTGAATAACAGTTTTAAGCAAGCAGGAGTACATTACGTGAACGAGTTTGGTTTCTATGGTTCGAAATTTTCTCAATATTGAAACCGGAAGTGGTAGTAGATTTCCACCATTTCCAGTTTTAGTAGAGAGTTTACAGTGGAGGTGGATTGTATTCTTCGGACGCTTTATGGATTCCAAAACAACATATATTACCGTTTATACTGTATAACGATCAACATTAAAACCGGAAGTGGTTGATTTCTGCCACTTCTGGTTTGACTAGAGGGTTAAAGGAGAAGATTATATATATTCTTAGAAAGGCTAAATCAATTTAAAGAAACGCTTCTCGTAACCTGTTATGCTTTTTCTTCTATTTAAATCTATACTGAAGTCGGAAGTTGTAGTGGATTTATACCACTTCCGGTATTAGTAGAGAGTTAAGAATGAAGATGAAGTCTATTCTTGATACGATTAATCGATTAGAACGAGCAACTTGTCGCTATCTTTTAGCGTTTTTGCTTTACAGTGATTAGTATCAAACATCGAAAATGGCTCTTTTCTACAACTTCCCCCGCGTTTGAATTGTCCCCTCCATTAGAAACTCGATCCCTAACTATGGACCTTTCTACATTTTGGTCAATATTGATTGTAATTCATCAAATAGTTATTGAGTTTTTCTCTCCCAGACCGACAGAGTAAATATGGTGTACAAAGAAGTTTAGATAGCTAAGCTCCTTAGAAACTGAGACTGCCTCGTCTCGGAAAGTATATTCCCTTAGAAAAGCTGTGTCTCGTAAGCAAACCTACAATTGATAGATCAAAATATCAAAATTTTTCATATAGGCTATTTTCGAAATGTAGATAGTTTTTTCCATATTTCGATCGATTTTCCACCCACCAACTTCATTAGATAAGTAAGGCAAAGCAATTTTTGGACAGAACATTCAGACTGAACAAAACATATTTAATTTTTAAAGAAACACCTACATATTGTCCGCTATTGTTTTTTAACATAAAATAAATGTTGGAAATTATATAATTTCCATATTATTCTAGTATTATATCATGTATAACAGCAGAATGCCAGTTCTTCGGACGGGAAGAATAACAGTTATGAACATTATTTGATAGATAGACCTAGAAATCGTCATCTATTTTCTATTCGGGTTAAAATGGAGCGATTCACGACAGAAGGCGTGTTGTCATAGCGAAAACTTATATGTGGTGACTGTTGTATAGATACTGGTGAATGTTAGGCAATGGTGATAATCCATTATTCGGCGCTCCTTGACTACTTGCTACTATGCAGCGAATATATAGATTTATTTCATGAAAACGTAAAAAAGAGCAGTGTTAAATGAGGGTTAACGATTACTAGAACAATGCACTTTACCAGATACTAAAGCCTGTGACAAACATCTTGGCATTTCAGCAAATGAGGGTTAACGATTACTAGAACAATGCACTTTACCAGATACTAAAGCCTGTGACAAACATCTTAGCATTTCAGCAAATGAGGGTTAACGATTACTAGAACAATGCACTTTACCAGATACTAAAGTCTGTGACAAACATCTTGGCATTTCAGCAAATGAGGGTTAACGATTACTAGAACAATGCACTTTACCAGATACTAAAGCCTGTGACAAACATCTTGGCATTTCAGCAAATGAGGGTTAACGATTACTAGAACAATGCACTTTACCAGATACTAAAGTCTGTGACAAACATCTTAGCATTTCAGCAAATGAGGGTTAACGATTACTAGAACAATGCACTTTACCAAATACTAAATCCTGTGACAAACATCTTAGCATTTCAGCAAATGAGGGTTAACGATTACTAGAACAATGCACTTTACCAGATACTAAAGCCTGTGACAAACATCTTAGCATTTCAGCAAATGAGGGTTAACGATTACTAGAACAATGCACTTTACCAAATACTAAAGCCTGTGACAAACATCTTGGCATTTCAGCTAAACGAATAAAACGCAAGCTCTAGCGCGACGTTGCCAAGTGGTAAAGGGGTGTGGCTAAGGCTGAACAGACAAACTATAGCGCGATCACGTGACAGGGGATAGACGTGGATGTGTACAAAATAAACATGGCAATATCGCTGGTCTCCCATTTGGTGGCAGCATTTAAAGGGAACTTGGAGCGCCGCCTTCAAATGACAAGATGTTTGTCACGCCGTTTAATGTATTCTACTACACGTAAAGTTTAATTTACTCTAATTATTCATCAGTTTTTCCAATATACTGTACTACAAGAAAATCGAGATGTATTTGATTAAATAGTTTATATATCGGTGCTTTTATAATGGAACTGAAGAAAAAGATCACAATTTTAGTGCTATTTCTATCAATTATTTTTTTCTTTTTTCTTAATTATTATTATGCGTTTATAACTTGGTACGGCAATTCATTAAGAATTCATACTCTAATGTCCTTGAAAATATCTCCCTAATTTTAGCATGCAACAGAAATAGTCCTGTAATTCTATCAAAGAATTTGGACCTCATATTTTAATTACTTTTTTCTAAAAGAAAATTGTTAAGCTTAATATAGTGTTACCATCCATGAATTTATAATTTTATTTCATCGGAAAAGAACTCTTATTATAAAGAATCATAGTCTTGTAGTAGTATGAGAATTTAAAATAAGTGCTGTTAATTGTGTAATGTATACGCCAGTTGGTTCTTCTTCTTCTTCTTCCTTTTTTTAAATAATATTCCTTCGCGATGAACCTGACATAATTGTGCGATATTCTCAAATCAACTCACACCAGGCGAAATTAACTTTTGTCATAAAGAATAAAATATGGCTATGGGGCAGGGAGAAATCATCAAACCTTTTATTTTTCAGGGAAGAAGAAAGGAAAGAAGAAAAAAAACCCGTAACAATAATGATGATGAGAGAAATTATTCTTGGTTATTATCAACATCTTATAGGCGAAAAACGGGAAGTTCATTTCGTCATGCCTATAAAGCGCTAAAGTAATTAACAGTAGTGCACAATTAGCGTCAAACTCGTTAGCAAATCGGAGCATGTGATAAGAAGCCTTTTTTTTTTCTGCCTCAAGATTAAGATTAAAGAAAAACGAGAGAACTGCGTTACATACACAACATACTTTGTTAGTCAGTATATTATGCAAAAGAAAACTGAATGTCTGTCTGAAAAATGAAAGAAGCTTGCTAAATTAATTGAACATGGTTGGGGAAGGACGTGCATTGTAATGCAAGATGACAGAAGCTTTATTATCCATTATTACAATCGCAAGAGACGGGAAAAGGCATGTAGTATGTATTATGAGACTGTTCCGAACTGAATTTATCACAACTATTGTCAAAAACTATACAATTTTCGTTGTTTCCTTGGCTATATCTTTTATTTTTTTAAAGGGAAGGTAATAATATTTGAGAATTTTTTACTATAAAAATATAACAATAAACTTAATAATATTTGAGAACTTATTGTAAAATTAAATGTATTACCTAAATTAACGTAGTTGGTTGTACTCTAGAATTCACATGAGAATTTTCGTTGACTCCGGACCACGTACACAATTGACTTTTAATTGTGGTGTCGAATTTAATCATTAATGGTGTCGAATACCCTACGCCATCTTTGTTTTTGGATCTAAAGATCCAATATATACTATTTCAATCAAAAATTTTCTTCTAGACCTTACATCTGGAGAACTACATATAGTGCAGCCAAACCCAAACTATCACCTAACTCAGTATGATGTGCTTCTTCCGTAGAAGTTCCAAAAACTCGATTTAGAGGCCGTTCAAAAATGTTGTGGCCCCTGATCTAAAAACTAAATATTGGCTAGATCGCATTTTTTATCCATTTTTCCTAAAATTCTTGTTTTAGCCTATTGATTTACAATTATGAGAAATTATTTATTCTGTTTTCTTTGAAATAAACGGGAATTTTAATAACGTCATTTTACTGATTTGTTCTTTAATGTTCCTTGGCGTTTGGAAAAATGAATTTACATTATGTATACATTTAATGTTACGTAATTTAAATTTAATTATTAAATCTTAAAATTATGTAACATAAAATTTAATTTTCACGAAGAAAGGGATGTATTTAAATAAATCTGAAGGAAATAAAAATCAGTAAAATCAATCAAATGCAGTTAATTTCAAAGAAAATAGTAAAAATGAAGCATTCTTCAGTACAACACTGTATGGCATGTTTCAGTAAAGCTGAGCAAAACGATGAAAACTGAAGATATACAGCAATGTTTTGCTCAAAGCAGGGGCGGATCCAAGGGGAGCGATCAAAGCAATCGCCCCCCCCCCCCAGAAGAGGAAACTTTCTTATTTTATATCTTTTTATTTAAAAAAAAACATCCCAGAGTTTGGAGCTAAGTAGCAGTATTACAACCCACCGCCCCCCTAGAAGTCTGTTCTGGATCCGCCTCTGGCTCAAAGTTTACGGGTTTACTACGGCCATGTTTTGGGCAACAAAGAAACGATTTTTTCACAACACGATCAGCCACGCTTTGTACAGCATAATTCCATTGATATCTCAGAAAAATCTAAAATGAGCCGTATAGGATTATTCTAGGAAATGATGCAATCGACTCCTCTCCCAACCCCCCGCCTTGGAATATAAATTTAGAATAAGCTGCATTTAACGTAAATAATTCTATATGAAATGGAAATCAACATTGAAAAATCGAAAATCATGAAAATATTCCGTGCAAACGTACCCTTACGGGTCATCGTAGAACAAAGAGAACTTGTAGAGAGCGATAATTTGAAGTATCTGCGAAGTATTTTGACGAGAGATGCTCACTGCTGCACCAAAGAGATCAGGTCAAGAATTGCCATAGCCAATGAAGCATTCAACAAGAAAAGATCACTCTTAACTAGCAGGCTTAATATTAAACTAAGGAAGAAGTTGATCAAGTTCTATACGTGAAGTATAGGACTGTATGGTTCAGAGAGTTTGCTCTCGGAAGTTAGAGAAGAAATATTTAGAGAGCCTCGAAACGTAGTACTGGAGGAAGATGGAGAAGATAAATGGACAGAGAAGTAACAAACGAAGATGTTTTAAAACGAATAGGAGAGAAGAGGACGCTTTTAGCAAGTATCCTTCATAGGAAGGCCAATTGGATTGGACACATCTTACGAAGAAATTGTCTTCTTCATACCGTCATAGAAGGAAAGCGAGGAATAGGAAGAAGAAGAACACAGCTGATCGATGATTTGAAAGATAGGAGAAAATATTGGGAGTTAAAAGAGGAAGCTGAATAGGGATACGCACAAGTCGAGTCGAGTCGAGATTTAAGCGTGTCTCGACTCGAAAATATATTTCTGTCTCGACTCGACAGTTTCTGATAAGGACATTATGACTACCTACCTAATTGTCAGTATGTCCACCTTTGGCATGGATAACTACGGTCACATCCCAGAAGTGTTCGATTGGGATCAGACCTGGCGAGTTGGGGGCCCAGCACATCACTTGGAACTCGGCCTTGTGTTCCTCGAACCACTCCATCGCACTCCTGGCCTTGTGATAATCAAATATTATTATTATATTTGAAGCACAATGAAATATCATAATATTAATTATTAGTTTTAATTAACTGAATTGAGCTGAAAATTAAATCTTGATCTCGAAAGATTAACTATTAAGTTCATGCGTTCTGTACTTTTCCCAAGTAATAAATGCTGGAAATGGTTTCAAGGCTGTTTCTGAGTAAATACTTTCTTCAAAATAATATTAAAAATTATAGAAAGATTTTTCGAGACATTCGAGTCGAGTCGAGATTTTTAGGAGCAGTCTCGACTCGACTCGAAGTTTACAAAATGTGTCTCGAGTCGAGTCGAGTCGAGATTCGAGACATGTCTCGACTCGTGCGCATCCCTAAAGCTGAAGATCGAGGAACGTGAAAGAAACATTTCCAGTTCCAAACCTAAAATTGAAATTTAAAAGGAAAACTCATTCGTCCTTAGGACTTGCCAATAGGCAGAACACTTATTAATAACATAAGTAATAAAGTAAGTATGTTCTTTGAACCGAAGTATTATTGTTATTATTTTATTATATGTTTCGTCGAAGATTTTTTTTTCTTTAAATAAAATGTTATTTCAATGTTTCGCTATTCCTCAGGTAACAGTGAAATTCTAAAAGTCCAGCAGCGCTATTTTGAGTATAATGTTTCAAATAATTTCCCTACTTATCAATCAGCTATAAAGAACATAGATAGTGCTGCATTCCATACTGTTAAAATGATAAGTAGATATCAGTGTTGCGAATACCATTGGTTTTCACAGGGGTGCCCACAGAACGGGGCTATGACGCAAACTGCGTCATTGAAATATTTGGGGGGGGGGTTAAAAATCTATATAAATATGTTTGAGGGGGTGTAAAAATTAATCGAAAAGAAGATTTTTCATGGAAGAACACCTACGGATAGACAATTGAGGGGGTGCGTCATGGACATAAGGGGGAGTGGGCTCCACTGGTTTTCATACCAACTCTGAACGACTTTTTTGTCATTTTAATTTCCCTATGTTAAAGTAGATTGTCACATTTTAATACTACCTAATGTGTTTTGCTAATTTTCAAGATCGGTGCTAATTTAAAGACGGATTAGAATGATGTATAAAAGAAAGAAAAGTTTATAGCTGTAAGTATTACTATTAAGCTTCAATTTAAGAGACAGTTGAAGGTCTATGGTGGTTTGTAAATTGTTCCGATAGATATTATTGACAGTAAGCCAATATTAATAACAAGAATACTTAGACTTTATTAACAATAAAAATAAGCACTTAACGATTCAAACACGAAACACCCAAAACTATTAGGCATTGTCTTCAAATGGTTTTATTTAAATGTGTTTTGTACGCGTATTTTTTGGATGGATATTCAGCATCTAAGTAGGTAGCCCAAAGTGAAGAAATATTCTTCTTCTTCTTCTTCTTCTTCTTCTACTACTACTACTACTACTTCTACTACTATTACTATTACTACTACTACTACTACTACTACTACTACTACTACTACTAATAATAATAATAATAATAATAATAATAATAATAATAATAATAATAATAATCTGATCTGTCAGAAACCTCTTTTCGATAATTCTTACCATTTTTGCTCTACGCAAATAAGTATGGAAACCGGAACTAGTAGTAAATTCCAACTACAGTACTTCTGATTTTAATAGTGTTGCGTATGGTGATGGTGTGTTCTCTTGAGACTCTCAGTCGATTGCTGAAATCCACTTGCCGCTATCTATTACAGTTTCTCTTATATGGCGACCAACGTAAAAACCGGGAACTGTTGATTCCTACCAATTCGAAAGGTTAGCCTATTATTTGAAATCGCTTGGGGACGCTGAATCGATTACAAAATAACACTTCTCGATCTCTTTAATCATTTTTGCTCTATGAAAATAAGTAAAGTGAGTACGTCACATATGGAGTACGTTCCTAATACCACATCATCATGTCTGCTATGTGCTGCCACCGAGTGGGGAAATGAAATGAAATGGAATTTTTTAGTTTTACGTCCCACGGTTATGCCGGCTAAAGGAGACAATGATGATGAGTAATGAATGAAATGATGGAATGAAGAAAGTGGGAGGAAACGGGAGAACCCCGAGGAAACCCACGCATACGGTGTTTGCCATCGAGTGGACTGTACATAAACTTGTACACCATGACGGCCTCAATTTGTGCAAGAGTGATTTGCTGTCTAATGATAACAAAACATTTTCTTTTGTAGCAGTATATACAGAATATACATATAAAGAACTTGAGTTTTTCGGACGTATCTTTCCAGGCTGCTAAATGTACGGACGGACAGAGCTATGTATTATTGTTGAGTTTGTAAAGGCATAAAGATTCAGTACACAGAGAATCACGTAAGCGTGTGTAGGAAGAGAACTATCCAAAATGGCGATTTTCCTAATATGGAATACTAGCAGGTCCCTAATAAGGAATATTCCAAATTATAATAGTACCTAATAATAATAATAATAATAATAATAATAATAATAATAATAATAATAATAATAATAATAATAATAATAATAATAATAATAATAATATCATGCAGGCCAAACATCCTAGGGTTATAACGGTATCATTGAAGTGGGGGGGGGAAGCAGATACGTTGCATTGACTTCAACCGAAAGGGGAGTTTAGTAACACTAATGAGATGCGTAAGTGCAGGTGAAATTTTGGCACCTCCATTTATAAGTGTTCCGCGTAAGTGGCACAAGAAGCAGGAATTAACTACTGGTGCTCCTCCAGGATCCATTTTCAGTGCACTTCCACCAGATTGGATTCAAATGGATATGATTACCCTTTGGTTCAAACATTTTGTAAGTTTTGTGAAACCCAATGCAGAATATCTTGTCCTCCTACTCTTGGATGGATATTTTTCGCCTACTAGAAATCTGGATGTCCTTTTATTAGCTCGTGAGTCACATATCACTATAGTTTGTCTACCTCCATACTGTTCACACAACCTGCAGCCTTTAGACGTTGCATTTATACTTCAATTCAAGGCTTGTTATTCTGAGGATGTACGTCTCTGGTTGGCTGCACATCGTTACCCTATTCTGCCCAATGTATCAAGTTTCTGCTCTTGTTGGAAAAGCATAGAACCGAGTTGCCACTGTCGAAACAGCAGTTAACGGATTCAGCAAAACCGGAATATATTCATTCAATCCTTTTGTGTTTGATGAAAGTGACGTTTTGAATGCAGATGTCCCAACTGCTATGTCTTATACAGTGCAAAGCGAATAGAACAGCACGACAGTACCGCTTGAAGTAGTAAGTCCGCTATAACTACAGCCACAGCATTGCAACACACGTGAAAAACAGGTGAGGCGAAAGTATAACAGTTACGAGCACTCCACACCAAAACGATTTATAAACCGCCTCTACTTCATCATAATGGGCATTTACCTCATGATCGCAAGTGGTTTGAAAACGTTTAGCTTTCCAACGCCAGCCAATGAAAATTCAATCGAAACAGCCTAAGAAAAGGACATCACGCGACTACAAAGAAGAAAGTGAATCCGAAGATTGAGTGAGTGACTTGAACGAAGATAGTGACCGTTTAAGTGACCCTACTGATGATGACGATTATGAAGAATGTGGATATTGTGTTAAATTGTGGTTTCTCAGTGCAAGGGAGGGTGATTGGCTAAAATGATCAATTTGTAAAAGATGGTCCCACGAAATGTGTGCTATGAAACATGTTGTTGCCATTGTAATGAACGTAAAACTGGAATTAAAAAATTTGGACTCCTTAAGACACACTAATTCAGTATGTTTGAACTTTTTTCTTTTGTATAGTGCATATTTTAATCTGTTTGTCGCACGTGGTTTGCTTCCGCGAATATTTCATTATTTTTATTGTTGGTTGTATCTAGTAAGCATGCTTATTACAAGGTAAAAGAAATTATAGCTATTAGAGAAGTTAAAATAAGTAGGTATTAGAGCCTATCATGGCAATTTACAAATATAGACCTAATAATAAATAAATCCAGTCAAATTTTATAATTATCTTTGTACTGCGTAAAATTCTCTTCTAATAGAAACAGATTTCTGAGGTTGGATTGGATTTTGAGTTTAGCGTTCCTTTCAGAAGCTGGGCTGTACGAGACATGGACCTACTGATTAACATGGAATCCAAACCATAGGAGGTCCCTCACTTTCTGAGACTAATAATCACTATCAAGAGTACGTCTCGAGGAGAGACAGTCTCGAACTCTTGTATCGTAAGCAAGTCTATGTGAGGCATCATTTGAATGGGTATTTAGCATTTTAGTGTCAACATCACAGTTTGAGGAACTAATAATAGTAATAAGTCTTCATTGTATGAGACTATTGTAAAATCAGTCTTCTCCGGCAAGTTTACTTTGCACTGTTACGAAAATAATTGTATAGTCAAGTAGGCTGACTACTTGTTGCCATACAAACATTTCGTAATTCAATTGATGTAACAACGTTAATTGCCCATCGACATTCTAACAAATATTATTTTCCGTGGATTGAAAAGCTTCCATGCTGTAAGATCCTCAGCTACTCTTTTTCTTTTAATATAGTCCGTCTGTTTTATATAACCAATTTTTTAATATGATCCACAATTTACCGTCTTCTTATTTTCTTCCTTCTTTTACCTTTTTCGATACATTTTATCACATCCCTCATAATAGGGGTCTACAATTTATTCTCAAATAATGTCCTCACAACTAGTCTATATTTCCGGGGGCATGGCAGAGCGCTTACGGTACCTGTGGAGCGTAGAGTCCTTGGTTCAATCCCCGATCAAGTAAGTTTGTGGTGGACAACATCGTGTCCGTAAGTTTTCTCGGGGTATTCCCATTTTCTCTCAAATTATATTCAATCAATTCTTCCATCATCATCATTTGACTTAACGATCGTGTCCCTTAGCCTAAAGGAGGTCGTGGTAGAGCTTCACCTCTTGTGCACGGGGTCCTTGGTTCGATCCCAACTCGCGCCAAGTGAACTTTGTGGTGGACAAACAAAGTGTGCGTGGGTTTTCTCGGGGTTCTCCTGTTTCCTCCCACTTTATTCATTCCACCATTTCATTCATTTCTCATCATCATCTTCATCTCCCCAGCGTTTGCACACGTCCCCGGCAATGCCGGATCCGGTTCCGACAATGCCGGCGATGGAGTCGGCGGCAATGTAATCAAATGGTAGCTGGCACACGCTTTCCGACCCGGCAAAAAAGCCGGTGGAACTCCCGGCTCCGGCAAATGCAGCCGGACTAGCCGCCGACATGTCGGTGCCGGCTCCGGCTCCGGTTTTGTCGGCGGCAATGTTTTATTATGCGTAGATGCACACGCAGCCGGCAAAGACGGAGCCGGCTTGTTGATAGGTTTCTTCAATCTAGCTACAGTGAGTGAGTGGCAAAGCGTTGTGTATTCTTGTTTCTTTTCCTGTATTTGGATTTTTTGTTTACTTCAGGTTTTTTGTTATTTTCTTTTTTCACATCATATGAATATATAATGAAGAATGAAATAATGGCTGTGAGGTACCACAGATATAGTGGCTTGCTATTTACATAAATTCTCAGCAAGGGAAATTCGGATCTTGTTGAATTATCCAACTACGGCAACGCGTAAAGTGAGTTTCACACATGTATGTATGTATATTAATTTGTTATCTTCTACAGCTGAAACTTACTTAAACGATTTAAACAAAGGGGTCGTTGGATTCGTTTTGATAGAGAATATGTCTTAGCATATATGAAGTCATAATTTTTAAAAAATCAACTTGGCGAAAATGAACAAAATGGAGATACGAAGAAATTATGAATCTAGGATAGTTGTCCAGTGCTTATCCTGTTAATTATGCAACCCAGTATGTACGTTATAAATATCCATCATAATCGTAGAAGTAGGCATTTTCAAGCATAACAAATGTTGTAAATAAAATTAAAGTAAATAAAAACTACAACACAGCTACAGAAAGAACTGAAAATGCACAAACAGAACAAGAAAATTTCTATTCTTGTGGTTGCATACTGTTTTACCTTATGGATCATAATAAAAATATGTACTCTGTCTTGTCTGGTATTTGTTCCATAGAACGATTGTATACTGAGTGAATAGGCAGCCGCAATGTTGCCTTTGTAGAGCTTATTATTATTATTATTATTATTATTATTATTATTATTATTATTATTATTATTATTATTATTATTATTATTATTATTATTATTATTATTATTTTAAATAGCTTGATCTCAGCATGTTTCAATTTTGAGAAATTTAAATAGATGTTAAAATTATGGCAACAAAAGTGAAAAAAAGAGAAAGAAACCAAAAGAAGGCCATATATCTCGTGCGCACACGTCCACACACACAAAAAGCAAATATACCTTTGTGTACTAAAGAAAAGATATTTGGGGATTTAGACGTTAATGCTCCTACGTCACTTGATTGACGTAATACAATTAACCTTGTTCTTTGCATTGAGCTATTTCTCAGATATTGAACGACCCTTCCATTTATTCAAGTCAGTCTGTAATATTACACGGCTCTTGCAAAAAAAAAAAAAAAAAAAAAAAAATCTGAACAGCGCTGAATATGATTACTAATTCGTTGTACTAAGAAATCGAACGTTTGTTTAGACATGCGAAAGTAATTAATAAAAAAATTTCGAATCATATGTACGCAGCTTTACATATAATGTATAAAACGGACTCATGCTCTCTCCTTCACGTTCAAACTCAAACTACCTTTCGGAACCGGCATTACCGGGATGCGTGTGCAAAGCAGCGCCGGCACCGACATTGCCGGATCCGGCTCCGGTTTTGCCGGCTGCGTGTGCAAAGCAGCCCCGGTTCCGGTTCCGGCATTGCCGGTGCCGGATCCGGCATTGCCGGGGACGTGTGCAAATACTCTCGGCATAACCATGGAACGTTAAATTCAAAGATTTCGTTTAATTTGATTTCATTTCGTAACTATGTCTTCCTCTTTGTAATTATCTGAAGTGGTATTCATTGGATTCCAGTTTTTGGTAACTCTTCCTATATTGTTCTGCAAGGAATTGACGTTTGGTGGGGATAAATGAAAGTACAACACGCTTTTGTCAAAACCCCCGATGAGAAATTAGCTTTCAGCCAGTGAATATTTCAGTACATTGACCGGCTTCTCGTTTGACTAACAAATAAGAACATACAGCGTGTCCACCAAAGCTGATTTTTCCATAGATGTTAGCAACATTATTATAAGCGGAGTAGTTGACGTAAGAACAGATCAGAAGGTCAAATGTCAATTTGGTTGTTACGGTAATTGTTTTTTATGTAAAGTTTATTCCACCTAGCTTGTTTTTGTCATTCTTCTTCATACCCTCATTTGAAATGCTTTGAGATCTTTCTTTTTATCGTCTTTCGTAATATTGTTCTACTTTCTTATCCCTATACAATACCTAGGTACACTACTCCACATGGTCATTAAAAAAAAAAAAAAAAAAAGAGGTAGATTTACCAAAACTCCTTGGGCTTTATGCAGAATCGTTCTGACGCGTGATTAGTGTCATACTAAATAGTTCGACTGACATATGTTTCTTGCAGTAGTCAGGCCTTTAGGATGACACTAATCATACGTCAAAACGACTCTGCATAAGGCCCCTTATATTTACCTTGTCTGTTTGCGCCGCCTCTCTCTCTCTCTCTCTCTCTCTGTGTGTGTGTGTGTGTGTGTGTGTGTGTGTGTCAGGGAGACATAAGAAAAGAACTAATTGATGGATCAATATTAATTTTTGCCAGAATGTAGAGGATCAAAGGTTAGGAATCGAATTTTTAAATCAACCATTTCTGGTTTTAACGTTGATATTAGAGCAAAATTGAAAAAAAAAAAAAAAAAGATAGCGAGAAGCAGTTTCCTGAAATTGAATTAGCGTCTCAAAGATATAGAGTATATTTTAACTCCATCTTTAACTCTTTACTAAATCCGGAAATCATAGAAATCCACCACACCTTTCGGTTTTAATATTATACATACACGGAGAGAAAAATCGAGCACATGTGTAGACAGAAGGAAAATCCGTAGATTCCGTCTACAGAGACTTCTCCAGCTCTGTCCCTGTTATGGCAGGGAAACTGCAATCCTACAAAAACACATGTTCTAATGCCTATTTTCTTGACTGAATAGTGTCTGTACACAACTAGATAACGTTTATCAAAGTAAAGAACCGTGATATTTTTATATTTCCCTCTATTTGCGGCTGTAATCCTGGCTAAGCTAAGCAACAAACCTGTACGTAGCCTAGTACAGAAAATTTTGTGTATGATAACAGATTTCTGTTAAATTTCGCCTTTCCGGATTTTCTAGACTAAAACCAGGTTTTTATCTCTCAGTGCAGAGCAAAAACAATAAAAGATAACAAGCATTTTTTCTCTTTTCTGGTAATCGATTTAGCGTTCTCAAGATAGGCATAATCTCTCTTAACCCTCTATTCAAACCAGATCAACCACTTCCGCTTTTAATATTGATTGCAATACAGTAAAAACGGTAATAGATAGCGAGATTTTTTTGGCAATTAATTAAGCGTCCGAAGAATACAACTCATTTCCACTCTAATATCTCTACTGAAACTAGAATAGTAGCCCCTATTGTTTTAGAACAGTCCGGCCACACATCTCGATTTGAAAAGTTGTGTACTTACCTCTACAGAGGAGTTCATACGTAAAGAGTGTTTATTGTCCTACTTTCCTCTTTATCTCTTTCCAAGTTTTGTTGTAAACTTTGTTGGTAAAAAAAATACCGTCTACTTTTGTAAGTAGAAGGCTTTCAGAAGACGCCATTACTTCGTCCTGTCTTCCACGTATTAGGTCAAAACTATATAGATCTTAGATTTACCCACGAAAAGGTATTGTGAAACTGATGTCTCGTCTCGAAAAGTGAGCTCCCTCGTGGTTAAACGGTTAGCGTGAGTGCTTTTGATATATGAGACCTGGGTTCTATTCCCGACGGGAACTGATGTGGTTCGGGTCCCACGTTAAGCTGAAAGTCCACGTCTCATATAGCCTCGCTGCTGAAACGGACAGTAAACAGAAAATCAAATCAAATCAAAATCAACGTCTCGAAAACTGTAGATATATCTGTTTCTGTTGTACAGAAAGAGAAAAGCTCATTTTCAGTCTAGTAAACCCGGAGAAGTGAAATTTTGTATCAGACATAATATTATCTGTGTCAGGCAATGTATTCTATAGATTTGTTGCTTAGTCAGGATGAATCTGTACAGTAGAAGGAAAGCATGTGTGTTCTCCGTAGACATGTATAGGATACAGGAAATCATAGTTATATACATTGATAAACATCAGGTTGTGTATAACGACACTTCATAGCCCAGAAAATTTACAACACAACACAGATTTTCTAGGATTGCAGTTTTCCTACCGTGGCAGAAACAGCACGAAAAAAGCCTCCTGTAGCCGTAATATACGGATTATCCTTTTAAGAGGCCTCATCACTGCGAAATTAAAATACCGCTTATTTTACAGTAATTATGTGATATCTTCAAATAGATAAAAGATAATCGAAAAGTGGAACAAGACCTCCCTAGACAATATTATTCTGGTTGAGATACCGTTATCATGAATCATTTATCTGCTTTCGATTTCCAGGCATTTAGAAAATTGGCATTTATTTTCGCGTTTCTAAATAACTGCAAACGGAAAGCTACTAGGTGACTCGTGATAACAGTACCTAGTGATGAGCAAATGCAAGACCAAGACCAAGACCCGGATGGTCTTGGTCTTGGTCTTGGTCTTGGTCTTGCACATGCGGTCTTGGTCTTGGTCTTGCACTGGAACCCTCGGTCTTGGTCTTGGTCTTGGTCTTGCACACCTAGTCTTGGTCTTGGTCTTGGTCTTGCACACCCAGTCTTGGTCTTGCTTGCAAGAGTCTTGCAAGTTTTGCTTTTAAGAAATCTATGATTTTCATAAGTAAATTTTCCTCTGGATATAAGGGATAATAAATCCTACATTGCGTCAATAGTGAGGGAAATACAATGTATGTTCCTAAATGTAATATATTTTACCTTCGTGCAAGTGTGATGATACTGTACAACATAGGCGATGACCTTTACTTTTTTTTCAATGGGTGATCACGCTTCACTACTTATAAGATAAATCACAACATTTCGTAATATTTTTATGTTTTAACAGATCCAATACTCCACTGGTTCCCAAATTGGGGAGGATACCCCTGACAGTGAGACGCATGAAAGAAAACCAAGACGGCACAGATTACTGAAATACCATAAATTGCAAAATTATTTTTACACTCTAAAGGCGTCAGATTTTTTTCTTTCTAACCACGATTAGCTCATCTTTGTATAAACAAACTCCCAATTAAATAGGGATGGTACCGAGACCGAGACTAGTCTCGGTCTCGTCTCGGTCTCGTCTCGAATTATCGAGACGAGACCGAGACCGAGACGGCCTTTTATATACCGAGACGAGACCGAGACCGAGACGGCCTTTTATCTACCGAGACGAGACCGAGACCGAGACGGAGCTCTATAAAACGAGACGAGACCGAGACGAGACTTAGTTCAGTCTCGAAAGTCTCGGTCTCGTCTCGAATATTGATATAGACGACTATTAAGATTGACCTTTACTCAAAATTTCTTTTGTTGCTGTATTATGTAATATGGAAACAGTTGAATAATGTTCAATGGCGTATTTAGGGGATGACTATCGGACTGAAGCCCCTCCCGAAATAGATTTATGATCATTTTTTCGCATTGCACGTACAACACAAATATTTCTTACTTGTTCTCAAGCCTCTCCCGAAACAAAATCCACTGCTGATGTGTATAGTCATCTCTGTCTCCCTCTCTCAACACACACACACACACACATATATATATATATATATATATATATATATATATATATATATATATATATATATATATACAGTGGCGGATCCAGGATATGATCAAGGGAGGGGCTAAACCATAATTTGCCGTTTTATCCAGTGTAAAGCAGAATTGAAGTCCATTTTATCCAGTGTAAACCTGAGCGTCAAGGGGGGGGGCTATAGCCCCGTAGCCCCCCTTGGATCCGCCCTTGTATATATATATATATACAGTGGCGGATCCAGAATATGATCAAGGGAGGGGCTAAACCATAGTTTACCGCTTTATCCAGTGTAAAGCAGGATTGAAGCTTATTTTATTCAGTGTACACTGAGCATAAAGGGAGGGGGCTATAGCCTTTATAGCCCCCTTGGATCCGCGTCTATATATATATATATATATATATATATATATATATACAGTGGCGGATGCAGTATATGATCAAGGGAGGGGCTAAACCATAATTTGCCGTTTTATCCAGTGTAAAGCAGAATTGAAGCCCATTTTATCCAGTGTAAACCTGAGCGTCAAGGGGGGGCTACAGCCCCGTAGCCCCCCCCTTGGATCCGCCCATGTATATATATATATATATATATATGTATGTATGTATGTACCAGCGGATCTAGGATATGATCGAGGGAGGGGCTAAACCATAGTTTGACATTTTATCCAGTGTAAAGAAAGAAGTAGGATTGAAGCCCATTTTATACAGTGTATAGCTGAGAGTCAAGGGAAGGTATAACCCCTTTAACACTACCCTTGGATCCTCGCCTGTATATAATATCTAATATAAGTAAAAGGAAGAGTTTGTTTGTTTGTTTGTGTGTCTGCGTGCCTGTCTTTCTGATTGCCTGTGTGCGGCCTGGGAACCAGACGAGTGTCCAAGTGTTACGAAATTTGGGTAATGTCCCAGGACTCAGTCCAAGAAGAAGCGTTTTTTTTTTTTTTTTTTTTTTTAAAGTTTTGAATCAGGAGGGGCGTTTACCGGGACTTGTAAAAGTAGTAGAAAATGACCAATATTAGTGTCAAATGTATAGTTTTTGCGGTCGTTGAGATCAATGGTGTCACTTCCATTAGCGATGACTTTCAAATTCAGCTACCAGTGCATGCGGGCCGGGGTTCACCTGCTGGGGAGGGGGTACCGAGGCATGTAAAAATAATACAAAATAACCGATATTAGTGTCAAATACATAGTTTTCGCGGTTGCTGAGATAGTGATACTCCCACAGGCCTTGACTTCCAAATACTGATCCCATGCGAAAAATGGGTATTTCATCTAGTTATATGTAATAGTCATATATATTAAAAATGCTGAATTTTTTTAACATGCTGTGTGAAATATGCAAGGGGAAATTCTTCTAGATACTCTGAAATACCACTAGATAAACAAGCAATGTTGCCAACGCAACATAAAGCTCTAATTTCTCAAATTGCACTACGTTTGATATTACATATTTCTGTTCAGTTAATTTAGTTTAGTGCGTGGGTTTTCTCGGGGTTGTCCCGTTTCCTCCCACTTTCTCCATTCCACCATTTCATTCATCTCTCATCATTACAGTCTCCTTTAGCTTAACCGGCATAAGCGTGGGACGTAAAACCCAGAAATTTCATCTAATTTTCAAATTGAGTTTTACGCCTCTTTCTGCAGCGAGGTTATATGAGACTGAACCTACTGATTAACGTTGAATCTAAACCACATGAGCTCCTGCCGGGAATCTAACCCGGGTCTCTCACGTCATAGGCTAAATGCTTAGCCACGAAAGAGCTCTACATATTTCTAATTTAGATATTAAATTAAACCACAAAAGCACATATATTATTCAGTGTAACAAAGGACAATACATATAACTAACATCAACATTTTGGAGATCTCTAATAACTCAAATGGCAGGAACATTATAACATTAGTGTTCAGTAGTTTTAATTACAACAAGTCGCAGTTACATTATTTTAATCAGTGTTGGGAACTTAAATAAATTGCTAAATATTATTATAAATATAGTGCAAATAACGTAGCTAAAGTGCAAAATATTTTAAAATTACTCGTAATTTGTTTTATGGTGCAAGAATGTTTTCAAAACACGATGTTTTTCATAGTCTTTGGGCTACTTATAATGTTAATGTCAAAGTTTTCGTTCCAGCAATACATGTAAAAGCAAATTGTAACTGAAATTAAACGTAACTGGCAACTTTTCAGTAGCACTAGTTGTTCTCCCTAAGCCTTAGGCCTGGTGTATTTTTTAGATGCTGCTTTATTAAAATTTTAATTACACCCTAACTGCATTTCATTTGTTATAGTTTGACCACCGACCACCTCAAACTCGATCCATACCATATAGCTATATGCAATTATTCAGACTTACAGTTAGTAATACACATTGTGTTGATTTTTGGTTTGTTTTGTTTTAGTTTAACGTCTCACGATTATGCTAGGGCGGCTAAAGAAGACGTGGAGTTACTGATCATAGTGGAATCCGAAAAACTTTGGTCGTTGAACATTACCGCAACCAGGAATCGAACTCGGGACCATGCGAACCAAAATCAAGCGTACAAGCCATTACAGCAAATGGGGGTTCTTACATTGTGTTGATTTAAATAATTGAGTCAGTGTTGCCAGAGATCAAAAAGTAGCGTGTCTGTGCTCCAAAAGTAGAGGATATGAACTATTTGTAGCCCAAATATATAGAAATGAATTATTTGGCAACTAATAACTGGTACTAATGAAATAATGTTTAAAATAGACCGGAAAATGTGATGGACATATTGCAAGACGAAATTATGATCGATAGCCGAAAACAATTTTAGATTGGATACCACGTGACAAAAACAGCCTAGGAAATGTTCGCATACAAGAAATTGTGACAAAATCAGGAACCACTGGGGAGTAACCTGGAAAGAATTACCCAAGATAGATAGTTGTAGAGAAAACTTGGGAAGACTTCATCCAGCAGTGGATTGATAATGCTTGATTATGATGATGGTGATGATTTTATATCGAGACCTCAGAGGTAAACTAAACCAAGTCATAATTTCGTAATTTTACAAGGGAAGCGAAAAACCGGTTCCTTAACTGAGATCTATAATATTGTTTTTCAAAGTATACTAAGTAGTTACAAAGTAATAAGATGGCATTAGACTCACATTATTACACCACTAGAAAGAACATAGTCTATTTTTAAAAAAGTATTCTAACTCAATTTGACCAAAAAGTGACTTAACATAGTCTACCACTATGTTCATATATATATATATATATATATATATATATATATATATATATATATATATATATATATATATATATATATATATATATATATATATATATATATATATATATATATATATATATATATATATATATATATACTGTATAAATTTACTAGGTAAGGTAGGGTGAAATTGGATCCAAAATTTAACGAAAATCATACAGCGAAAAAAAATATTTTTGACTATTTAATGTATGTTCATGTTTTGCAAGTAATTTTCAATCAATATAAACGTATCAGCATCGCCATCCAGCGCGGGAATGTGTCATCGATCTTAGGCACATTACCTCCTGCTAAAGAACTGGACGAGATTTTTCTTCTATAACACACAATAAGACGGAAGGAGACATATCCGAGGAGGCTGACAACCTCTTTGACTATGTTCATGAAGAATGTTTTGAATCCAGTTTGGATAAATATACATTGTTGGAAGTCACGGCTAATACCGGTAAATTTGGGAGTGGTAGCAACATTATCTACAGATTTTACTTTGTTACTCAAAATCGTTAAAGACCCGAATGATATTGTTTATTTGTCCGATGTTTATTTTGGAACAAATATGATAGCTACAGATAATCTATGTATTCTTAGATAACTTTAAAATGTATCAAAATATTTGTATTGGTGATTAAAACCAATGACATATTTATGGATAATAAAAATTTTAGATGTTAAGAAAAATAAATATAAAATTTCAACGTAATGAACGCACGATTGGTTTTCTCGAATAAAGATCACATGCGCCGCTAAGAGCTCAGGAATAAGCTTAATCTATGTTACGGCAGTGGATATACGTATGCGTATGTATTGCATTACAACTTTAGGAACTTGTATAAGAAACAGAATGTACTTAAATTTAGACGCGAACTATGCGAAACATCTGACTTTGAATCTAACTTGTTTCGTGATGCAACCCGAGGCCACACATAGCAAAGATGAGTGTCGTAGCTCCCATCACAAAGTTCAGGAATTTCGTGTTATAAGCTGTCAATTAAACACGTAGATGTGAAACGGTAATAAAACATTTGATCAATTTTAAACAAAATATATTGTAGTAATAATTTACCCTATTTGTTCTGATAATGAACGTTATATTATGTTTTTAAAATGACAGTCGAAACAGAACGTATTGGATAATAAATGAGAAATTGTAAAATTTCAATTTCGGTACGATTAAATACATTCATGCTGCTATGTGTTGCGTTATCCGTTAGGAGGTATTGAACAATTCTTATTCTAAGGAAGGAATTAAACTACTGTATAGTACTGAAATTAATTTAATAGAGTTTAATTGTATAGGCAGTACTGAGGCCATATGAGAAAGTCTTTTGCTGAAAGTGAAATATGGGTTACTATTAGAATTTTATTCTAGATATGATATACCCACTGATGATTGAAACTGGAACACACGCATGGAAGGCATCAGCGCTAGCAAATTAGCTCTGAAGAAGCACACCATACTATAATTCTAAGTCAAGAATAAGGCCAAAAATAAGAAGCAGAAACGACAGACTTTACAATAATAATATTTTTACAATTTTAATTTCACCTATTTATTTCGAGACTTTCGAGACGAGACCGAGACGAGACCGAGATTTGGCCTTCGAGACCGAGACCGAGATCGAGACAAGCATTTGTTGACCGAGACGAGACCGAGACCGAGACGGCGATTTTTGAGTCGAGACGAGACCGAGACCGAGACAGCTATTTTTAAACCGAGACGAGACCGAGACTGTACAAAGTCTCGTCTCGTCTCGTCTCGATACCATCCCTACAATTAAATATTGAAATTTAGTTTTACTGATTCTAATATGTACTATATGGGGCAGAAACAGGGACATTACGCAAAAACGATTAAACAGACTTTCGAAATGTGGGCTTGGAGAAAAAAGGAGAGAATCAGCTGGGTTGAACGGAAAACGAAGGTTTTAGAAATAGTAGCAGTAGGGGAGAAAAGAAGAATTTTAGATGTAATGAAGAGGAGGACATTGGCTGAGGAGGAACTGTATTATGAGGGACGTGCTAGAGGGAGGGGACGAAGAAGACTGTAGTTGAAGAAAGATAAAGACAGAAAATTGCTATGTTAAGACGAAGAGACTAGCTGAGGATCACAGTCATCGAAGGTTCTCAGCTGCAGCAAGTGACCTGCCAATAATGGCAGAATAGCTATTATTATGACGATGATGATATGTTTTGCAATATTGACCAAAATAGAGAGAAAAAATTAAAATTATAATAATTAAACCTCTTAATATTTTAGAATATGAAATGAAATTAAATTTGTGAGTTTTACGTTCCACGATTATGCCGGCTAGGCTAAAGGAGACGGTGATAATGAAAATGAATGAAAATGGTGTAAAGAAGAAAGTGGGAGGAAACGGGAGAACCCCGAGGAAACCCACGCACACGGTGTTTGTCCACCACAAAGTTCACTTGGCGGGGGCTGGGATCGAACGCGGGACCCCAAACACCAGAGCTGAACGCTCTACCATTGTGCCACCGCGGCCCCAATATTTTAAAATAATTTGAGTGAAAACTGAAAATGACTCAACTGTCTATGTCTTTTTGTGTAAACTTAATTTATATAAATACTTTTGACCTACATTAGAAATACATAATAACGGCATCAAACTTCAAGTTATTTGAAATAAGTACGAAATCACTCTCAGTTGTGAATATAGATTATTTATTGTTGTATAATGTTATATCGTTGAATCCTAGATATGCCGTATACCCAAGGGGGCTATAAGTTATATTGATTAACAATTATTCAACGTATAAGCATCCACCTATGAAATCAAACTTGCGGTCACATGCGCTAAGTTTTTGTCAATGTCATGAAAATGTTATTTCAATATTAATTTTATAAGTACACATTAAAAATTTCCAACGGATGCTTGAACCTCAGAGCCAATGTCATACCCATGTAGTCGACATCTATGGTGAACGGAATTGTCGATGTTCAATACTACATATCTTTAGTTTTGGAAGAACACCATCAATATGTTTTGAAATGAAATGAAATATCTACTTTAACGTCCCACGGTTATTACACTGAGGCTAAGGGAAACAGTGATGATGAGAAATGGTGGAATGAAGAAAGTACGAGGAAAAGGGAAAACCCACGCACAGGGTGTTTGTTCACAAAAGAAGCTCACATAGCGCAAGCTGCGATCGAACCAGAGCCCCATGTACCAGAGGTGCACGCTCTGCCACTGAGCAACCGTGTCCATAACATGCTCTAGTTTATTTTTGCTTATCCACTTCTTATGGACACAACTATTCTTCGTATGATTTCCCAAAATCCAATCACGGGCCGTCGTGAATGAGCAAATGATGACCAAAGTAAATCAGACACGGATGTTATTATAGCTTGTAACAATTCATAGAATTATGCTATCGGTCTTCTCGTGAACAACCGATTCAAAAAACGATATACTGTGGCTATATGTTACAGGAGCAGATCGATTCACATGGATTGCATAAACTACTGGGAACACATTCATTCCGGCGATATTTTTACTGGAGCCAAGAAGTTCACGTGAAACATGTAATGATTTTTCCCCTTCCTTTTTACATTCTATAAAAAATCAAGTAGTACCATACTTGTGCAAGACTCTTGCGCAAGAGTCTTGGTCTTGGTCTTGGTCTTGCAGGTATGGTCTTGGTCTTGGTCTTGCATCGGGATTCCTGGTCTTGGTCTTGGTCTTGGTCTTGGTCTTGCATGCAAGACTCTTGCAAAAACTGCAAGACCAAGACTCTTGCGCTCATCACTAACAGTACCTCATGCAAAATAACATCGTCTAGGGAGGTCTTGATCCACTTTTCGATTATCTTTTATCTATTTGAAGATATCACATAATTACTGTAAAATTAGCGGTATTTTAAGTTCGCAGGGATACGGACTCTTAAACGCACTCAACATTTCTCTCCGTGTGGAAGAGCTCTGTCTAGCACAAAAATCATGTATCGTCTCGTAAGCAATTTATCAATTGTTCTCTAGCATTCCACTAAGTTAATATCATATTTGATTAGAAGGTTAAAGGGGTCATCCTGATGAACTTATCTTAATTTCATTGACGTTGCAAATTGGAAAGAATGACAAATTTATTTCTTGTCAACTTCAATCATATCTCAATTTTCTCCCTGTTGTTTGAAGCTTATATAAACAGCAAAATTCGTAGAATGGAGAAATAACGTGAGATTTATCAGGGTACAATACATCTTGTCCTACATTGACTAGCTGTCTCCCGCCATTGAAGTCACGCGACGCAGAAGGACAAAAGAAAAACAATAAATACTATACAATAAAAAAGAAAGAAAGAAAAGAAAATTCGTGATATTATTTAAGCTTAGCAATTCCCAACAATTTTTACGTAAGCTTACTGAAACAATTTCTCTCAAATGCTATCAATCTTTATTTGATGGGCGTAATTTCTAGAAATCATTTCTAAAGAAATGTCTTTTTAAATTGCTCACCTTAATACCATTATCTTTATACGCTGGACATAAGAAATCATTTGTGTGACTAGGTCATTAAGGAAGAATATATATATAAAGCAATCTTCGCAGATGACGATGAGGAAATATAGTACCCGAAACAGGAAGTGGAAGGGGAATGTAAGTTTTCCATGGTAGTGGTTGTATATGTAATCCTGCATCATTGAAGAAGATGTTACATACATTTATATCCTTATGTTCTCTCATCTCCTCCTTGTTACGTACAGCTGCGTCTCTTGTGTGTATACGCACGCACGTGAGGTTCTCTATGAAGGATATGTATATGTGTGTGCATTGTTGAAACCTTGAAAAGGAAGTAGCTGATCTGAACAAAGTCAGGAAGCTTGCAATGCATTACACAAACAAGATAATTTGAAGGTAACTATGCTGTAATATACTGTATATAAGCAGCATCCAACTAAAGACTGACTGGGTTCTTTCTTTCTTTTAAACGGAAAATTAATTGCATCCAAGTTGTTTTATGTATATACCCGTATTACATATACAGTGTCCTGTAATACATTTCCTTCTGACCAAGGATACATAAAGCCTCTTCTTTCAAGTTCAAACAGCAAGTATCAAGGATGGTGCTGTACCAGACGGTCTTAAAATACTAGAGGAAGCCCACACTGATTGTAATTGTCACACTTGTTTTGGATTGGAAGTCAAGAGACACGCCTTAGTTACAACAATTCTATGAAACTCATGAAATAATTACACTTCCTGTACATTTGTATATCTGTTCCTTTTCTTTATATTAAGAATCGTTCAAAATGACGAAAAGTGCCTTACAGACTAGCGAGCAGAAGATATGTCAGAATGGTTCATGTTTGTTCAGGACCATTCCATCGATTTGCGGAAACTGGTGAGAAAATAAATTGCTGTTTCAAATATATAGGTGAGAATTCCATATCCAATATGAATAAATTGTTTTGCACCAACTTTTCTGTCAGTGATACAGGGGTACTTTCAAATATTAATAGCATGCATTCGAAAAATATCTTACAAAATGATGGTTCGTCATCTCTTAATCTTTTGCAATCCAAGAATAAATTCAAAATAATAGGCTAAACTTGTTTCTTTCTTTGAAGGGGCTAAGGCTGGCCTTATATTGACCAGAGAACAGGACAGCCGAACCAAGGTTCAGTCTTATGAACAATGCAATAAACCTCGTACCGCAATCAAGCACGTGCTAGATAAAGGCATCCTCTGATGGGGGGACGTGGTGGCTCAGTGGTAGAGTGCTTACTTCTGGTGTGCGGGGTCCCTGGTTCGATCCCTGGCCAAGTAACTTTGTGATGGACAATGTCGTGTTCGTGGGTTTTCTAGCGGTTTACTCCCACTTTCTCATTTTACCAATTATTCCATTATCATTCACTTGCCTTAATCATCATCTCCTTTAGCCTAAAAGAACATAACGTGGGACGTTAAACTCAAAGGCCTCCCCAATGTTATGAATGACTCAGACCTCTCTCTACATACTCTCCTACTTCCCTTTGGCTCAGCTTGACTGGCTTTTTTCCTCTGCTCAATATACGGCCGGGCTAACTCTTTCCTCCTATGGTACGAGGCTCCTTAAGTGCGAGACATGGGGTGATCGCTCATTTGGAACATCTACGGGACGATCCTTTGTTCGTTTGGCATTATCTCACAATTCAATCGGCTAATATTCTACCTATGGTTAAGCCCAGTGAGTTTTGTGGTGGACAAACACCATGTGCGTGGGTTTTCTCGGTGTTCTCCCATTTCCTCCCCGTTTCTTCATTCCACCATTTCTCACCATCACCATCTTCTTTAGCCTAGTCGGCATAACCGTGGGACATAAAACTTAAAAATTTCATTTCATTTTCTATCTATGGGAAGTTGAGTACTGATAGAAGAGAAAATCTGCCTTCGTTTCTTTGTATGATTTAATTCAATTTGAAACCCAAAGCTGGAATCTAATGCAGGACACATTTAAGTAAAAGGAAACACGATGCGCTGAAGTCCTGCGTGAGTCAATTTCACAAAACCCAACATATTACCAAAAGTATATTATTATTATTATTATTATTATTATTATTATTATTATTATTATTATTATTATTATTATTATTATTATTATTATTATTATTATTATTCCAAAAAACTCTTATAAACATTATTATGGTGTCCGTACGAGATTTCGGCCTGTGAGTTTTGGCCCAGCGAGATTTTGAACTACGAGGTAAGATTTTGGTTAGCGAGATTTTGAGCCACGAATGTTTAGCCCAGTTGTTTTTTTTTTTTTTTTCGTAGACTATATCCCACGCTATATTTCTCGTATCATAAATAAAACGTGCGCCACTGTTAGGAATATGGCACTGCTAGGTGAAGACAAACAACGATAGAATCTGTTCGCAAATAAATAATGTTTCAGTGAAATAAAAACTATTAGTATTTATTGGCAATGCATACTAGTATACTTTTTAGTCCCATAAAAAGTCGTTTTTCTCGATTTTCTCAATCTCAAAGCTTTCGATGAGATTTTACCTTGAAGCGTCTCATTTGGTTTAGCTCGATGTCAGCTGTCGATGAATTCATATTTGCATAAAATGATAGTTAAACAAATAAAGTGTAAGAATTGATCATTATTTTGTGCTGTATCTAATTAACTATATTGGGTACTGTCCACAAATGGCGTGGGTCAATGAAAACTTGACCCATGACCCACTGACGCACCACCTACCGTGACCGACGATCTACTGAACCCACGACCCACTCTGACCCACCAAACCCATCGTCATCAACTCTGACCCATGATCCACGCCCTCATCAACTGACTAAAAACATTACATTTGTAAAAAAAAAAAACAAGGTTGTGAAATTATCATTCTATGTAGAATATTTTGAATTTCTACAGTCAATCGGTCAAGCACTGTTCTGTTACCAAAGCGTTGGATCTGACCTTTACGATGTAAAATGGTAAAGTGTTTGTCATGGGCCAGTTTACCATGAATTTTAATTTAATTATCATATATAATTATTTCCTTGTTGAATTACATATACTTTTCAATGAGAAATAGGCTGAAATTTGAAAGTCTCAAATCAAAGTAAAGTACTTAAGTCAATGCAAAGGGGAAAACAGTATAAATTCCACTGTGTCTCGAAAGCTAAATAGTAACTCCTATTGCTATTACAAGTATCAATATCCAAAAGTGCCTGAATACAAATATCAATATCTATTCACTTAGATATACTCATCTCAGGTAAGTAAATAGAAACAAATGGAAAAGGAAGAGAAATGGAAGCCTTGAAAGTAAAACTTAAACAAATTCACCAGTGTTCAGAAAATGCTATTTACAATTGCACTGAACAGAGTGGGTAGGTAGATCAGAGTGGGTCATGGCGAGTGGTGGGTCGCAGTGGATCACGTCCTGTTGACCAGCCACCCACTTACTCCTCCATTCCTGGTACCATCGTCTTGCTTGTGTCATAATGGAAAGGTTCGGTGAAACTATACTTGAGTATCACTTTCATCTTAATTATAATTAGTTATTCCCCAAAATCCAATCGGCGTCTAAATATTTCGCCTAGATGTTTATGCAACCCCAACTCTTTAATGTTTTGAAGTTTGCATAACTGTAGAAATTAACATGATGAACATGGATTTTTTTTTTTTTTCATTATAGAATTGATAACGTGACTATCGCACAGCATTAATTTTTAGATTTACAAAGAGCGTATTTTCTCGAAAACTAGGCATGAAAATGAAAATTTAGTTACTCATCACATTTCATTCAGTAAAATGAGAGCTATCAATTGATATAAGTCTAGGCTTAATTTTTGGACTTCTTTTTTTTCTTATTATAGCCTAATAATATTGTTGAATTACGATATTGTCTAAAAAATATCAAAATGTACAAATCTGGAGGCAAAGGGCTCAAAACATTCTCAAGATTTACGAGTGTCAGCCCATATAAGTATGCAAAAAAACTTTAAGGAATATTCAACATTCCTTGTGTTCCGAGATACAATAGAATTACGCAGTGACAGAATTCTTGTCACCAAATGTCAACTTGGTCGTTCCGCATTTACTTCTGTTTCGGCGAAAGAGGGAGAAAGAATGGTATCCTATGACTTGTTGGCACAGAACAATGCTGTCTATGGAATCTTCAATTACTTGGAAGGTACTCAAGGGCGTAACTACAATCCTCATCCGTTCTAAACCTCTCCACCTCCTGTCCACGTTGAACAAGAGGATTATCTCAGTCGGTGGCGGTGAGCTGTCATCCCCCAAGTGCCAATCATAGCTTCTCTCGGTTTAAGTGTCATGTCCACGAGGGCTCCTTAACTTCATTGATGGTAAATTGACACCCAACTGAGCTTAACTTTAACAAACGAAAAGGTCCAATTGGATTTTCTACATGGGAGGAGAATATATCACTTCTTTTACCTTGTCTGCTCGTGTATCTTAAAAGATCTCCGACCAGGTGTTAGGTGTGTCAGGAAGAAAAGTCAAACGTAGTGAGACACGTTTGCTGTTCTGGAATGTAAGGAATTCACTTCCCCCTTCTGTCTTGCAGTTTATGTCAGTCATCTCATGATGATCAACTTGGTCCATACTTTCTCTATATGGGTATTAATAACACAGACGTTTCTTGCATTCTTTGAAATTTAGTTCAGTCATAATGAACTAGTACCGATATGTCTTCTTTCTGTTTCTTGTAATCTACCTTCTTCTAGTTCGTTCATTTTTCTTTAAAATGCTAAAAATAATTAGGAATTGAAGAAATACTATAGGCCTACATATTCAATCTGCATGATCTTTACTTATTGTGTTTATTTTTAAATTTAACGTCCCATAATTCTGCATCCAGACTGTGCGAGACAGTAATGATAATGGTGGAATAACGAAAGTGGGATAAGACGGGAGATTCTCCGAGAAAACCGACATACACAGAGTTTCTATACGACAAAGCCTACTTGGCGGAAGCTGGGATCGAACCAGCGACCCCATTCACAAGCGATGAGCACTCTTTCACTGAGCCATCGCTGCCCTTTGCATGATCTAGTAATTGTAATTCTAGTTATTATTATTATTATTATTATTATTATTATTATTATTATTATTATTATTATTATTATTATTATTATTATTATTATTATTATTATTAAAGATCAACAGTAGCGTTGTTTATAAAGCTTCTATCTGCTAACTTGGGGTCCGGGCTTCGATCTTCTATGAGGGCATGAAATTTTTCTCGTTCTAATGAAGTTTCTACCAGTCTCTTTAAATTGGTTACATAGGGGAACCTGGGGAAGTAATGGGGTGAAGTGTGGCATTGACAACACTACCTCAATGAGTGAAGAAGCTTTCGGATATGGAGTGGGTCGTGGATCAAGTGGGTCAAGATTTGTGAGTGGGTTAGTGGATCGTGGGTCAACAGGACGTGACTCACTGCGACCCACTATCCAACGAGATCCACTATGACCCACCGATGAGTGCATTGTAGACGGCATCTTCTAAATACAGGTGAACCTGTCTACATTTTACTTTCAAAGCATCCATTTTTCTTCCTTTCTCATTTGCTCCTATTTACTTACTTGAGGTATCTAAGTAAAGAAAGAACTTCAAGCACTTTTGGATATTGATATTTTTGCAATCGTAATAATAGCTTATTCGTCCACTCATACTTGGCTTTCAATACGTAGTCGAATTTCACATTTTTTTTTTCTTTCTTTGACATTGGTCTACTTTACCTTCATTTGAGAGTTTCAATTTTCATCCTATTTTCCACTGAAAAGTATCTGTAATTCAAGAAGGAAATAATTTTATAATCTATGATAATTAAATTAAAATTCATTGTAATATGTTCCACTTTACCATTTTATATTGTAAACGCCAGATCCACCGATTTTGTAACAGAACGGTGCTTGAGCGATTAGTGATAATTTCACAGCCTTGTTTTATTACAAGTGAAAATTCTTTAGTCAGTGAGGGGAGAGCATGGATCATAGGTCAGAGTTGATGAGTTTTAATGGGTCGGAGTGGGTCATGTTGGGTTAGAATGTGTCACAATGGGTAATTAAGCTAGGATGATAATTTTGGTATCAATATGTTCCTGAAGGATGAAGCTTTCTGCCGATATTCATTTTATATATGTGGGACGTACCACTACTGAGGGGCAACCACTTCGGTTTTTTTTTTTTTTGCATCAGGCCTTTTGTGGGTCAATTCCCTCCTCCTTGAGGGGTCCACTCATACAAATTGGTAGGGTCTATGTGAAGCAATGAAGCAGTCCACTACATCCTTTAATGAAGTAGTCCATTAGTAATACCCTGCATGTGTAATTGTTGCTTATGTGGGGAAAGGAGAGGGGGTAAAGTTTGTCAATTGTTTGAGTCTCAGATTTTTTTTACGTAAATTACATTTATTTCCAGGACGGTCCATATAACACAAGAAAGATATCTTTTCGCTAAAATGGTCTAGAAGCATAGTTACCTCGTTGGAATCTATGTTTCATAAGCTTTCCAACAATGTATCGATCATGACTCTGTGATAATTATGGGGGTCACCAGGACCCCCAACGTGAGAGTCTACGATTTCGTTCAAATCCCTGTTGGGCGTAGAAAGGTTAAAATTTAATCAGGGACTTTCAGTTTCGACATTACGTCACCACTGCAACTGAATAAGTTATGTTTTTAAATGCTTCAAACAAGTTAACAAAGTTATTTCGAAAAAGTGCAGAATATAAACACTGATAAGAGGCAACAACACAACTTAATACTGCATGTGTTAATGTGATTTTTTTTCTTTCTGAATAATAATAATAATAATAATAATAATAATAATAATAATAATAATAATAATAATAATAATAATAATAATAATAATAATAATAATAATAATAATAATGTAATCTTCTTTGTCGATTGCTTGCTATTTGCGCTGTCTGGTGTTATTGAAAAGCGTGCGTGTGCCCTTCGCCCTGACCTCCTCTTTCTCTTCAAGATCGTTGACTGCTTTATCGCGAATGATGTTAGGTTGAGAAATGAAGCACTGACTAATTGATAGCTGGCCATATGAAATAATAATAAACAATTTCACTTGCCGCGCTTCCTACACAATTACTTTTATACAGTTTTCGACCTTCATGTAAATTTTTTCAAAAAATAATAAGTTTCGTTTTACAGTGTGAAACTACGGTAGACTTCAAAACTATTCGAATTCGCTATTAACACTGGAAAAAGTACATCTACAACTTATGGGGGCAGACTACTAAATATTTGTCAAAAGCTGTTAAAGCTGTTAGTTTTTCTTTTGGCAGATTTTCGTAAATAAAAAGAGATAATGAAGTGTAACCTACCTCAATAATAGATAATGTTATTCTACACCCGAAAATGCGAATCGGGAGAATTTTCAGTGTTGCCATCCATAGAAATCACAATGTGACCAGAATTTGAATTACCCAAAAATCTAGGTTATGGCAGCAACTAGAAAAATGAACTCAACGGGAATTGATGACTTATCTTGCTGTTTGTGTTCCTTGTTAATTACTTTTTAAATAATGTTTGTATTTATTTTGTAATAAATTGTACAAAATAAATAATTTTTGATAAACAGTAGAATTAAAATACAAATATTACTTAAAAAGTAATTAACAAGGAACACCGACAGCATGATAAGTCATCAATTGCCTCTGAGTTCATTTCTCTAGTCGCTGCCATAACCTAGATTTTGGGGTAATTCAAATTCTGGTCAGACTGTAATTTCTATGGATGGCAACACTGAAAATTCTTCGCATTTTCGGATGAAGAATAACATTATCTATTACTGAGGTAAGTTACATTTCATTATCTCTTTTCACTTACGAAAAACTGGCAAAAGAAAAATTGTTAGCTATGGAAAAATATTTAGTAGTCTGCCCCCTTAATTGTTGCACTGAAAATGTAGGGGGACGCGTGACATCACGCCGTACAACGTACCTATCCTTACCCATTGTAATTTTTTATAGGAAGTGGAGGGACGCTATATAATTTTTGGAAGTAGGAGAATGCCGTCCTCCCGCATTCCCCCTCTTTTATCCTTGCAATAGACGGATAAGATCTGAGGTAGATTCTATTCCTCGGACGCTGAAACCACACCAAGAAGCCATTATTCGATGTCTGCTTGTTTTTTGCTCTTTGGTGATTAATATTGAAACCAGAAGTAGCAGTTGATCTCTACCAGTTCCGGTTGGGATAGAGAAATCTAAAATCATAAATGAAACAGGTTCTTGTGGTACTGAATCCGTAACAGAAAGCTTTTTTTTTTTTTTAAAAAAAACTATGGTGATCGCCATTGAAAGCAGAAATTCATCCTAGATTATTTCAAGTACTTTCACTTTGAATTTAGAGAGACAAAAGTCGAAACAAAACTCAATTTTGGACGCTGAATCCATGTCAAAAAGCCATTTCTCACTATTTCTTACAGTTTCTGCGCTATGTAGATCAAATATTGAGATCAGAAATAGCAGCAAATTTCTAACAATTCTGGTTTTAACAGAAGGTTAAGGGTGGGAATGGAATTTACTCTTGGGACACAGAATCAATAACAAGAAATCACTCGACACTAGTTGAAAGACACAGGGAAGGAATATACAGGGTGACCCAAAAGTAGGTATACAGTCCCGTACTGATCAGCTCACTGTATTTCATATTACTTCGTATTGTAGACCTAATTTCTTTATTATTTGTTCTTAATACCTTTTTACTTATGCCTTAAGCTAAGAACAGCAGAAGCAAATAAACACATAAACTAGTACGTTATACTTGATCAATGCAGGGCTGTATACCTACTTTTGGGCCACCCTGTATGGACAAGTGACTTTCGTTTCATAGTTTGAAGCTACGGAACGCTTCCAGACCATGCGAATTCAGTACTGAAGCTGGAAGTAGTACATCTAAACAATTTTTAGTTGCAATAGACGGATATGATCAAACAGAACCTTTTCCTCGGACGATGAATCCATATCAAAAACCCATTACTTACAATTTCTTATTGTTTTTATTCTAAAGAGTTCAATATTTAAACCAAAAATGGTTAAAACCGGTTTGAATAGAAGGTTAACGGAGTAGACGGAATCTATTTTTTCGACTCTGAATCGATTGCAAAAATCGCTTGTCGTTCACCCTCTTACCGTTTTTGTTCTATAGTGATCAAAGTTGAAACCGGAAGAGGATAGTTTCTACCAATTCCGGCTTGAATGGAGGATTGGTGAAGTAGATAGAGCCTATTGATGGGACGCTCAATCGATTCCAAATGCACCTTGTTGCTCTCTATTAGTATATAGGTTTTTGTCCTATGGAGACTAATATTGAAACAGGAAGTAATATTAAATTTCTACCACTTCCGGTTTTAGTAATGAGATAAGAGTGAAGGTAGTAGTTTTTCTTCAGTTGCTGATTCAATTTTTTTAAAAAGAACTTTTGTCGCTGGTCTATGGCATTCCACTGTTGAAACCGAAAATGTTTAATTTCTACTACTTCCGGTTTGAGTAGAGAGATAAATTGGAACCTAATTTTAGGGCATTGAATCGATTATCAAAAAACTCTTGTCGATATCACTTACGATTTTTGCTCTGATACTTGTCCAGAAACAGACTGACGTTGTTCTATAAGACTTCCGTTTCCTACGCTTGTAAGTATACTTGGAAGTTCTGATACTTGATATCACTGGGCGAAGTCAGTGAAGTTTCTCGATGCACAGCACGAAGAACGTTGTGTTAGAGTTGGTACTCGAACCGTCAAAGATCTAACATGGTTATAGATCAATAGCGAAAGCAGAAGTGTTCTAGTATGCTTTTGAAAACCAATTAGGCCTATAAGTGTTTAACTTACTATCATTGATTTTCCCCCTAAATCTGTTGAGCTTGATAAGCAGCTGACTTTCTGCTTCTATTTGTGACGTCACGAGTAACAACGACGACAGCGCTGCTCTTCCATGACATTTACTATGGGCCTCATTCCGTATCGGTTTTCCAGTAATTTACAGGTCGTAATGTAATGTAAAAGATGCAATAAGCAATTATAACTGTTATGCCGATTATCGCAAACTAAAATGAAAATTTTGCGTTGCGTTGCGTTGCGAAAACAAAATTAAATGTGTAAGCAGCAATAGTTTATATTCTAAGAAGAAAAAAATATCACTGGCTTTGTAACCTACAAAGATATAGCGTATATAGTCTATCAGATTACCTAAGTTAAGTTGGATCACCTTACGCAACCATATTTAGTTTTCATAAACTATGATTTCATGAAGTATGGTCCCATAGTTGAGCCAACACTGAAAATTCTGGGGTCCTGCTAGGAACCACTGGCGTAAATTCTGGGAAGATGAGGGGGATATGTCCCCTCCAATCTGGGAACTGGGAGGGACTGTCCACCCCAATAATCTGATCTGAAATATGTTTTTTGGGGAGAAATGTTATTATTTGTATCTTACTTCCATAGAGAAAAGTAAGATAAAATTGATGCCCCCCCAGAATAAACCTCAAATCTGCCCGCCTCCCAATGTTGAAGACGACTCTGCTCCCCCTGATCCTACACAGCTTTGTTTTTCACCTTCATAAATATTTTGAAAAAAAAAAAAAAGTTATGAAAATGGTCTTACAAGCCCCCCCCCCCCTTCCATTAGGCCTCAATGGTTGTAAATAACAGAAGTTTACTTGACTTAACAGATCGTTTTAGAAAACCAAGAAAACTATTTATAATTTTTAACATCCTGTTTACTGTTAACCTATTTGCGCAGCATGGTAGCAGGTATCCCTTGTGGTTCTATGGTTAGTATACACTCCTTCGGTACAAGACACCCAGTTTCGATTCCTAGTTAGAGTCTATATGTTAATGTAGCTTCTGTGGTGAAAAAGACGTTAAACTCCTATAAAGAGCTCAATTGTGGCTATATGGTCTTCGCCAGAATTAGAAAAACCTGTATTAGCTCTAGTTCTAAATTAACGAACATGGAAGTTTAATGTAGATATAAAGTTTGAACAATCGAATTGAATTCATTTTGATTTTTTTTTTTTAAAGGAATGCCAGATTGTTCTACAAGTATGAATGTATATAATAGTGTGCTATTTAAATATTATCAACATCACGGGCCTCAATCCCACTGGGACGTTGGGAACGTATCCCCGCTAATAGAAGTTTATTTGTAAAACGGTTTTCCATTCCATCCCCTACAATATTTCAAGTAGGGTAATTGTGGGTGACTAGGGCCACTTTAAAAAAAAATACCTGCTGCTCCTTCATTGTTTATTATATTTTCCGAATTTCTAGTGAATATACTTTGTACATCCATTAACCATTGATTCCATCCAGAAATGTTTATACATCCTCTAAGGTTGAAGAGGAAATTTAAAAAAGACAAAGTATTACGAGTGGTCCTATTCACCATTGTTAATTGGGTGAATGGGACCACTGAAAGGATGAATAGGGCCATTGGGTTTACTTATCAATGAGTGAATATATTTGGAAAATACATTTATTTATCAAGACAGCAAACATACATGTTATATAAATAGTGGAAGAAGAACAATAATGAGAAAAAAGAACAATTATTTTTAATGAATAATGTAAGTACAAAAATATTGTTATTGTCATTGTGATACATTGGGTTATGAAGTATTCGTGAAATAATGAGTTATCAAGGAACAATATTCTAAGAAAAACAGAATAGGTTTTCTTTCAGAACTCAGAGTAAACACAAAAACATTAGTAGGTTACTCGAAATACAGCACATTACTGAATAATACCTTATGAAATTATATTGCTTGCATGAAATAGTAATAAAATAACTCGAGACTGAATAGTTACACTTGAGTCTGAAGTTACACTTGTATTTAAGAAGTAGAGGCAATCAAGCATCGTCCGCATGTCAACATCTTCTTCTCTGTCCCTACGCATCGTGCATTGAACCAAGTTTTACATTTCCACAAGATATACAATCACTGAAGGATGGAAATTTGAGGGGATAATACGAAAATACCACAAAATGCACAAATATTGTCATCAACTTTCTTTTCTTTTTTTTCCTTTTTTGACTTCCTTTCGATTTTCCAGTAGAAGATCCAAGGTATGTAGTACAACATGGTTGATGATTAGTCTTTGTTAGTATTAAAAAAACAAACAGATATATTCTCTGCTCAAAATATTAAACCAGAGCCAAAGGATGCAATAATTTATATATGTGTAAACCTTCTTAGCAACTATGTTCCATCTTATTATATATACAAGAAAAACTTGCATTCTTCAATAATTCTTTATTATAAACCTGTGCCCAGTGCACTCTTTACTTATCACAATTCAGCTTTGTCACTCCACAGCTATTACATATTTAATATGGACAATCTCTTCATACTTATTCATATCGCACACATCAACTTATACATTCATCATAATTCTAAATCTTATTTGCACAGACTGTTTCTTTAACTACATAACGGACATTTACATATTTCTAAGCACTTATTACCAATCCTATTTCCAACAATTCTCCCCCCTGTACAAAAGAAGAATTTAACCTAATAAAACAAAATAATCCTATGCCTATAACATCCCTCATAAAGTCAATCTATACCTAATTCTAATTACAAAGTCAATAGTACCGGTAATCAACCTAACCTAACAAACTAATGAGTAAATATGTTTACCAAACCTTCTCCACAGTCTATCTAACAATGAATCAACACTCTTATGACCTGTAAGCCTCTTTCAATCTATTATCCAAATGGATATACCAGGTTGCAACTTTATTATCCAAATTCTCAACCTTCAATGCATTTACCTCCAGTTTTTTCTTTATTTTTCCTATGTCTACTTGCACTTGCTCTAATATTTCCTCACTTTTTTTCAACTGCCCAAGAACTAACTTTTCAAATATTTCATTCCGCTTTTTAAGTTGTTCAAGATCATTATTTCTCTGCATCCATTCGACTTTACATTGACAATTGTTTTGTTCCACAAGTTCTGTTTTTTCTTTTTCTTCTTCAATATTATCCTCTTCAACTTTTTCGCTTGCTTCTTTCACCACTTCTACCGTATTCTTGCTTGTAATAATCTCCGACGAACTAGACTTGCTATCGACCGAAGTATGTGTGGTTTTGTTTTCCGAAACTTTCTTACACTTTTTTCCTTTCCTTTTATTTTTCTTCCCATATGTTGTCATTTGTCCATCCTTGTCTTGCAGTTCAGAATCTGCTCTAACCTCACAGTCACTTATTACCTGTGGATTATCGTTTATTTCTTGACTTTTTTCATTGTGATCGATTGCTGTATTGCCTTGTTCACAACTTTTCCTCTCATTCTGTACTACTGAGTTCATTACATCCAAATCTAGAGTAGACTGGTCCACTGTTATATGAGAACCAACACCATTCTTGTTTAAGTTCCTAAAGCTGTCACCATTTACATCCGCACTTAACAACGGACTGTTAGAATTGATAACCATATTATTTGTTTGACCACTACCATTGTTACTGCCTTGCCTGACTACTGTTGGCTCTTGTTTTATCGGCTGAATACTATTTGAAACCTTTTTATGTCTACATGCGTAGGCGAAATGATTCCTTCCATTGCAAGAAAAACATTGCTTTTTATAGGCCGGACAGTTCCTAAACTCATGATATTTCTTACACTTTCCGCAAGGAAACTTCCATTGTTGATATTTAGACCGATACGAACACCGTTGACAAACAGCTGGTAACTCATGCTGGCTATTTTGTGTTTGGTTAGTATAAACTTGAACGCTCGAACTCTCCATATCACAAGCTAGTTGTACTGCTTGCGAAAACGACAAATTGTCTGTAGACAGTAAAGCATTGCGGACTTGATTGTTAGATAATCCAAAAATTAATTGGTTACATAAAGCTAGTTCTTCAAATTGTTCAAATGCACAAGCTGCAACAACACTCTCAAGATCTGTTATGAACTGTCTAACACTATGCTTCCCTTGTTTCAACGAATGAAATTTGAAACGATACGCCCATTTGCTGCACCTAATGTCTGAGTTGTTTATGGCTATCTTATAACTTTGCTCTTGCTCAACACTCGGAAAAGTTGTCATAATCTTTGCCTTATGAAGCGTTGTTCAAATCGACTGCGCCAATTGTTAGTATTAAAAAAACAAACAGATGTATTCTCTGCTCAAAATATTAAACCAGAGCCAAGTTCCATCTTATTATATATACAAGAAAAACTTGCATTCTTCAATAATTCTTTATTATAAACCTGTGCCCAGTGCACTCTTTACTTATCACAATTCAGCTTTGTCACTCCACAGCTATTACATATTTAATATGGACAATCTCTTCATACTTATTCATATCGCACACATCAACTTATACATTCATCATAATTCTAAATCTTATTTGCACAGACTGTTTCTTTAACTACATAACGGACATTTACATATTTCTAAGCACTTATTACCAATCCTATTTCCAACAGTCTTGAAAAGTTTCGTTCGTGCTTGATCGATGAATTCCGGTGACATTTTTACTAATCGTTGTTCCAACTCTTGCTCTTGTTCATTTGTAAAATATGTTTGTCCTCTTTCCTTTTTAATTCGTTTGATACCTCCCATAGCTTCAATTCTTCCCTGCAAGCACGTTCTGGGAACACCATACACCCTTGCTGCTTTTCTTCGTGTCTAACTGCCTACAGTGCCACCTGAACAACTTCTTCAGTCCATTTGAGTTCAGTTTTTCTTTTGTTTTTGGTCATCTGAAACTAAACAGTAAAAAATAAATAAATAAATAAAAATAAAAAAAATAAAAATAAAAAATAAAAAAATTTAAAAAAATATCTTAAAGGCGTCTTAATATGTGAAGACATCTTCAAAACATGTCTACAATCATTTAAAGTGTAAAAAATCTATAAAATATGTTACAAGTATGGTGATCCTATTCGCCCAAAATGACTAGGTCCTATTCACCCAATTTACACATATTTTTATTTCATTGGATAGCAACCCTACTTGCATGCACTGCCTGACCTTGTCTGTTGCCCCATAAGTATCGCTTTTACAGAAAGAAATATTTCATTTTTAGGAAAACTACAGCTATATGATACACAATATTCTTAACACTGAATTTTAACTAGTAGTCAAATTCTAACCACTTACCTTCAAGGACGTAACTTCCATCCTTCATACAATGAAAAGTGTACAACAAACATATTACAACTCATCCATCTGTTCCACTAACACTCCATACATTCTAAACTCTCCCTCCATGAGGGGTTTTACATTCTGCATTGCTGTCCAGCATTGCCAGATTGAATTTTTTTTTAGAGTGGCCTTATTCACCCACACTTACTATATCTTAAGCCACATTGCCACGTTAAATGAATCTTGTAGCTGTCATAAAAAAAAAAAAAAAAACCTTTCTACCTGATCTTTCTATTTACTCTTTACATATTACAACTTCTTGAAGGCAAGAAAGGTTTCTCCACACATGCAGCACTGCACTGTAGTGGACAAACAGTGAACCTCTTCATTAAAAACATGTATTTTGCCGCACTTCCCCTTTCTGTCCAAAAGAATCCGTTGTTTCGGAAGCAGCGAAATTGTTTTTTCTTTTATGTCAGCGGGAGGGCGATAGCAGGTAACAAGCAAGACGTTCCAGAAAGTTGCGCATCGTTCAACTCCTTGCAAGATGGAAAAAATGTTTTATGACCCTTTCAAGACAGTGTGTACACGATGAAGTATGGTAGGGTTTCATTTTTTTTTTTTTTTTTTTTTTATGACAGCTACAAGTTCTTCTAACGTGACAATGTAGCCTTAGGTTAAGTATGATCCAAATGAGGCTCAGCTCAACCATGTAGCAGTTTGCTACGTTCACATGAAAAAAGAAGCATAGAAGTTGTTTCCAATTGTGAAAAAAGGCAGTTTTTGGCCCTATAGTGATGAAGGTGGAGTAAACTAAAGTAACAAACTGTTTTTGTTTAGATAGCGTGTACCAAGCGAGTTTAGTTTAGCTAAAAAAAAAAAAAAATCAACTAATTTGTTTTAACTATACATTATTGAGCCTCATTTACATTAGTTGTAAGCCTGTAGGCCTAAAACCTGTTTTCAGAATTATTGTTTCTGAGTATTCACTTCTCATTACCTGTTATCATTATTTTGTTTTTGACACACACTTGGTATCATTTCAATTTAACTAAAATTGTAAAACAAAGTTGAATTTTACTGTTTGAATAAATGAAAAATAATGTAAAGAATGTTTTTAAGTACCACACTTTTCAAAAACTAAACTATCAAAGATAAAAATAAAACTCAAAAAATGGTAATTTTTTTGTTCGCTTTTTCTGTCAAAAGTAATTTAAAATGCAATGTACGAAGACTATTTTTAAAAATTTTTCGGCGGAGGACTCCCGGATCCCCCGTATTCCTGGAGGTATTCTTTACACCCCAGTTTCCCTTGTAGTCCGTCCCCCCAAATTTTATGTGCTGCTGACACAAATGATCAACAACAACAACAACAACAAAAAGGAAAAACAATAAAAAAGTAAACATTTGTGCTATGATTGCGTGAGTTTTTGATCAGTCTGTACTAGCAATAATATTATTTTACATAAGAAGATAATATATTGTTTTTTTCGAATTTTTCTTTCTTTCTTTTTCTTTTCTTTCTTTTTGTTATTTAAATAAACTAATGCAGAATAGAACTGGACGAATATATTGTGTACGAGGAAAAAAAAAAAAAAGAGTATAAGTCTTTGTTGATGTGCTTTAAATGTTCATCACGGTAGTTTAAACAACAGCCTCTCTCGTTGTTTATCAAACATTGTTTGTCAATGAGTTTATAATGTTGTCAGATAATAAATTATGAAGTTTACTGTTCACACAAATACATAGTGGTCCAATAAATCAGTTTGTTTTAAGAGTTCGGTTTCTTTGTGTCACTATAAATTGTTACTTACATGCATACGAAGATATCTCTTAAAATTATAATCAGTGCGTTGAGGACTGGAAAGTACTGGTAAGTGTTCTTCAAGAAAGAAAGACACAAGAGGGTCATTAAAGAAAGTACTAACGGGGGCACGGGGTGACAAAAAAGTATCTGCTTTTTCCATTTGATATCCTATAGACATTCACTCTGCCTGGCTAATTTTTATTGAAATTAGAAGGGGAAAAAATGCTAAGAAGATTATTGCTATAATTCAATGTGTGTAGTGAGAGGACATTTCAAATCGTATCTGCAAGGAGAAATTCTTTTTTAACCTCGATTAGCTATAAGATATTTGATACTTTTACATATTAATGCATTCAAATGAAAGTTTTTGTGCCTGGCATATTAATTAGCTTTTAACTACAGGAATATACGTGCTTTCGGTCTAAATTATGCCAAAATAAAACCTATATGGCCGAATCTACAATATTCAACATGGTCCAAAGCGCTATTGCCGAATTTTTTGAATGATGCTAATCTGCAAGAGCCCTGACATCTACGTTTAATCTAATTTTTAATTAAAAGACTTTTGTTTTCTTTCGCATAGGTAATAATTTTTTAAGGTGTTCGGTTTACCAAAAATTCCTTCACATATTTAGCCTAGCTGTTTCAATATCCATCCGTATGATACGAGATCTCAAGAACTACTTAATGGAACGCCATCAATTTTGGCCAGAATATAATTAGAGGGTCAAAAATTAGAAAACGAGTACCTTAACGGACGTAATCTATTTAATTGATCTTAATATAGGGACAATCAAAAATTGAGTTTCCTTGTAATTCCCATGGGAGAAATAGCTCCCTCATAGTTATTGAATAGTGTACGCGTCTTTTACGCGGGAGACCCGGGTTTCGATACTCGGTGGCAGCTCTCATGTGGTTCGAACTCCACGTTAAACTGTTACATCTATGTCTCATATAGCCTCGCCGCTGAAAGGGACGCTAAATTCAAATTAGATCCAAATAAACATCAAACTTTATGTCAGTAATTATGGATAGTATCATTCTTGCTTGATAAACTACCAGCAGCGTTGTATAGATTAGCGGGTTAGTATAATGCTGAGGATGCAAAATTCTAATTTGACCGTAGAATACAACGCTAAATTGAAACCACTTTCTATTCGACAAATCTACATTCTTAAATACTAATTATTTTCAAATTTTTATTCATCTTACTGAAGTTTTTGAGTGGGGGAATGCAGAATTTCAAACTTCAATTTTATTGGTACACACTGTGACAAACCAAACTTCTTCACGGGGTATACGCTGTGAAACTGCTACTTACTATACAAATATTTAGTTGCTTATTTGACTGAAAAAATGTCATTTTCGCTCCTTCAACTAAAATTTTAAAATTATATGCATGCATTGCGTCACCAGCCTCTTCCCCTTTGTGAGCATAACAGACTCGACATGCAGAGACTATGAAGCGTATAAATTCCTTGAAATCTCGATTTTTTTATTACCATACTTTGTTTTCTCTTACTCGAATATTAAAACTATATCTAATGGGATTTGTGTTCAACTTAATTTACGCTTAATTTAAAATTTAAGGACAACTTTCTAAGTACAAAGACTTTCCACACATTCTCGGAAAGATGTGAGATATGGTCCTCTCTGTTAGAAACATAGTAGGAATCATTAACCAAAAATTAAAATAATAATAATAATAATAATAATAATAATAATAATAATAATAATAATAATAATAATAATAATAATAACGGATTAAAATTTTTTTAAAAATAGCCTATGAAAATATAGTTGATTAAATTAAACTTCAATGTCAGTAAGAAAAGTAACGGTTAAAATTAAATTAACTCCACAATTAATTCATTAACCCCTTGCGTAGGGTCTACCAGTCCGATCCAAGTGGATGTCATGAAAACGTATCCATTATTAAGGGTCATATTAATACTGGAGATGATGAAATTTGTTAGTGGATGCAAGGCAAGACTTAGTTCTACTATTTCTCCTTAGGTGACAGCATCTTACTGGCAGAAAAGAAAAAAAAATGTTTTGTTTCAGTAGATGGCAGATAGGGATGCGCATGCGACAAGATTTGAGACTGTCTCGTTTCGAAAATGTGCTGTAAAAGTGATGTCTCGATTCGAACAAAATATATTTTTCTGTTGGAAGAGCTGTGTCTCGACTCGAATTTTGTCAGGAAAATTCTGTCTTGACTCGACTCGAGCGCATCCCTAATGGCAGACCTAAGGGAACATTCAATTACAATACACATGTGTTTGTTTTGACGATAAAGAATTGGCAACTTCGAGATCGTATTTCGAGATCGGAAAAGGGAAAACTTTGTCTTTGACCTTTGGTTAGTGTTGCCAACCTGAAGAAGGATAAAATCGCTTCAGAACATCATAATTTCCCTAATGTTCCACAATGCAAATAATTGTTTTTATCAGTAATGTGAATGTTCTACTGACGAGCGCGCAATAACTATGTCCTATACATAACGCCTTAGACAGTCTTTTTGACAGTAAATGAAACCGGTATTATAGCACATACATAGGAAAATACACCTGGATCCCTCTTAAACGCTATTAGCAAATGAGTGGAGTTTAGCGTTGCTAGAGCCTTTCTATTTCAACCGTGTCCCTTGTTGCGCTGCCGTCGATATGTGATTTCCCGTATCTCCCTCGAAAGAGTATGCAAATAGCATACAAGTTGCTGTGGCCGACATCTTTCAGATGAATGCGGAAGCGTTGCCACAATGTATTATTTCACGGACTTTCTCTGTGCTCTGTCTTGCTAAGCGACTGAATGACAAATTGGCAACACAGCTGAGGTCATTCACTTCTTTTTCCTAAGTAAAGGGAGGGTTTCATCCGCCAGAGGGTTTGGTGAGGGTAGGGCCGAAGTACAGTTCGCATAGTTTCCGAGGGCATAGGTGGACTAGACAGGCTCTAGAGAACGAAATGCATCTGTGACCTGCTCATGTACTCCCCCTGTAATCTATATGCTTACCCACGCCAATTTACAACATGGCAACGTCGCGTCACAACCATCGTTCCATTCACCTCGCCTACACGGCATGGATTGTGTCCTAGCTTTAGTTTGTTGTACTAGGCGGATTTTCCCTTTTCTTTTTAAATTCTGTTTACAATTTCAATTACACTTTCGATCTGCATAAAATAAACAAATAGCATACGGAAATGCATCAGTGCAAAGTACGAAAATAAAAAATAAAAAATCCAAATAGAATTTATCAAAGTATGAACTTATGGTGACACATCCCCTTATGTTATATTTCGGTTTAATGCAGATCAAAATGGTAACTAGTATGTAAGAGATATAGTAATACATATTAAAGATTTTTTTTCTATTTTAAGAAACAAGCAAGTTTTTCGTCGTTTCATACATTTTCAACTTTTACAAGTATGAAATTTCATTTAATATACTGTAATGTGCATTATGATATATATTCATTTCACACCATATTCTATTCCTTGATTTTATGCAGATTAATGTATCATTAAAGTGAACAGTCCTACCAGTGTGTTAAGTTCATTACGTAAATATAATTAATAACTAATAATCAGTGGACATTATACATAATTAGTGGTGTAAGGAATTTTCGTTAAAAATTGTTACTAAATTTTACAATATTGTGGCTTGTTACTGTTTAATAAATAAACAAACAAAACAAAACATATATATGTAGGGAAAGTGTTTTAGTGTTAGAGCATTTAGCTCTGGTGCCTCGGGACCCCGTTCACGCCAAATGGGCTTTGTGGTGGATAAACATTGTGTGCTTGGATTTTCTCGAGGTTCTCCCGTTTCCTCCTACTTTTTTATTCCACCACTTCATCCGTTTCTCATCATTACTGTGTCTTTTAGCCTGCTTGGTATAACCGTAGGGCGTACAACTAAAAGATTTCATTTCATTTTATTTTTCATTGACCTGAACAATATGATATGGATCTTCATGCGTTGTTTTCGAGAAAGCATCATTTTTAAAAGACTATTCTCATCAAGCTTTTTATTTATTATGACACAGTAGAAAATATACACTATGAGTTGAAATCCATAATTATGAATAACTTTAAAACATTTAACTATAATATTATCCAATAATAATAATAATAAAAATACTGTCTGTCAATAGATCATACCAAGCTGAACAAAATGTGATCATTGAGGCTAAATTGTCATGCGTATTTTTTTTTTCAAGAAAGTCGAGGAAATCGAAATTTTTGGTAGTGTAAAAAGGATATCGTTCATTGCCAATAATAATTCAAATTTTTATTCCACGAAACATATCATATTTATTTATTTATTTACGTCCTATATAGCTTTGTTGAGAGTACTATTGTTAAGAAATACCGTTTGTCTTTTAACGATGAAATACATAAAATATTCCTAACGGTGACACACATAGAATATTTCTAACCGTAATACACATATAAAATATTCCTAACGGTAACACACAGAAGTCCCTAACTTTGACACACAGAATATTCCTAACAGTGACACACATGGAATATCAATAAGGGTGACACACAAACAATATTCCTAACGATGACACACATAGAATATTTCTAACCGTGATAGGCCCTACAAATAGAATATTCCTAACCGTGACACACATAGAATATTCCTAATGGTGATACACAGAATATTCCTAACGGTGATACACATAAAATATTCCTAAAGGTGACATTCATAGAATATTCCTAACGTCGACAGACGCAGAATATTCCTACAGTGACACACATAATATTCTTAACGGCGACACACAGAATATTCCTAGCGGTGACACACATAGAGTATTTACAACGCTGACATACATAGAATATTCCTAACGTTGACACGCACAGAATATTCCTAACGGTAACACACAGAAGTCCCTAACTTTGACACACATAAAATATTCCTAACAGTGACAGATGGAATATCAATAAGGATGACACACAAACAATATTCCTAACTATGACACACATAGAATATTCCTAAACGTGACACACATAGAATATTCCTAACAGTGATACACAGAATATTCCTAACGGTGATACGCATAAAATATTCCTAAAGGTAATATACATAGAATACTCCTAACGGCGACAGACGCAGAATATTTCTAACAGTAACACCCATAGAGTATTTCTAACAGTGACACACAGAATATTCCTAGCGGTGACATACATAGAATATTCCGAACGATGATACACATAGACTATTCCTAACGGTTACACACTCATTCTTAACAGTGATGTATATTTTTCTATAAAGCCTGCTACTAAGGGCATGTGTCGAGGTAGTGTTGCCCAGGAGACGAAAAACAAGATTTCCCCTATCTCACTCGTAAATTTGGTGGAAAACTCACCCGCCTCCTCTCGATTGTCAAAGAATTGTTTCTCGTGTCGTCTCGATTCTCGGAAATTTTTTTCTAGTTTCGTTTTGAAGAATTTGTATAAGCAAGTTTTCGTCCTCATTTATCGTTAATTTCACCTACAAATTACCAGAATCTTTCTGTGTCACAAGAGATCTACGAAATGTGTGGTATAACAACATTTAGACCGTGCTTATTATTGAAGTATAATATTGTATAAATACTTTTCATTGTGTTTCGTGCAATCACTCCATCAATTTATAGTTTTTTTTATACTATGAACTACACTGAGGAAAAAATTGTAGGTGGCGTACTTAAAAAGGTAGGTTACATGCGTAATTCCTGTAGTTTTTTGGGACTTAATGTACAGTAGACGTATAATTGAAAACGCATGTTTTATAATAATTTCTGTATAAGTTTTCAATCTATACGTATTTTCCGTATGAAACAATATAAGCGGTCAGGATCTCTCATACGAATGGATGTATATAACGTATAGCAGACGAAGGTAACATAAGTATATGCATGTGATATACGGAAAACTGTTAGATATCAGACGGCATGATGTAACACCTAAGGGCAGTGCCTATGTAACATACGGATAACGTATGCTCCGTACTGTTTTCTGTAGTAAGTAAGAGGAAACCGTATATTTGTACAATATACCGCTGTCCGGAGGAACGGACTTTTCTCTGTGTATATAACACTAAAACAATGTTGTTTGAACTTTAAGACTTGGGTGAGAGAGCTAGTAGATCTATTGTCCACGAGATTCGAGAAATTTCTCGTCTTGTCTCGAAAATGAGACGAGAATTGTAATGTTTCACGTCTCGAATCGTGGGCAACACTAGCAGTGATACACGTATTCCTAACAATGACACATAGACAACTGATGCTTATATTACTACTGTGCTTGTACAATGGATACCCACAGACAAGTTTTAGGATTCAGGTTGCAAGTCCATGAGAATATTTGGGAGAATTGAAAATGGTCCTTCAGTCAAACTTGCGAATGATAAATTTTGGGGGGAAATAGTAGATTAGGATAAGGAATTGGAATTAGATTTCTTGGGCTTTCCGCCTCTATATCCATATTAGCCCTTCACACATATGAGAGATGACGTCCCTCGGCAATCACACTGCCCTCAGAATTGATGAAAAAGAAAGGAATGAGGAAGGAAGGAAGCGACCTACGATCATTATGATAAGTACCATCCTGGCATTTGCCTGATGTGAATGGGTAAAACCGAAGATAAATTTCACTCAGAATGGCTAGCCTGAAAAAGCTTTTACAATTTTTCGACCTAATGCCCCCACCGGGAATCGAATCTGGGACCGCTCATACCAAAGACAAGATAGTTAGAGATTATGCTATAGGCCCTACTGGGCCATAAATACTTGGGGGAATTATAGCCCTGCTTGCAGGTGCGCACCCAGAATTTTTTGTTGGTAGGGGTCCAAGCTTTGGGCCCAATATTAAAAGCCACTACATCACGTCTATGTAGTATTGAACGAGTAGTATTATCCTGCACCCGAAAAGACGATAAGTAATTTTAAAATACTCCACCTTTAAAAATAATAGAACTAGATTGTTTTTATAGACTAAGGGAAAAAGTACAGATGAAGTGTTAGATCAAATTGTCATGTTACATCAGTCATTTCCCTGTTAAGGAAGTAAGTCCTATAGTTTTAGGTCTATCAAAAAAATGTACAAAAGTATGTTGACTTAGGAAGACTTTTCTAGAGGGGTCTGGACCCGGTGGTTCCCCGTGGGTGCACCCCTGCCCACTTGTAAGTGGCTTTATGTTTAATGTCCCATTTCAGCAGCAAAACCTTAAGAAAAAGTATTTACTGCGAAACGTGAAGTCCGAGCCATTACTTGATTTTGCATTCCGAAACAAGTAGCTACTTCCTTAGACAAGCACACGAATCTGCAACTACAAGAAGGTAAGCACATTCACTAACTAGTCTACTGGGCCACGAAAGGGTAGCTATCACGGCCGGATTTAGAGGGAGTGCACCGGTGCACGTGCCTCCCCCCCCCCCTTCGTTGTAAATATACACTATCTAAAATGAGAAGTTAGCAGTGAAAATAGTAACACTTTCCCAAACTTTCTGCAGTCATGTTTCCGTTTGGGGCTTAAAAGAAAGTGGAGCTTTGCAAAGGCAATAGTTTAGGGTCTAAGTCGATTTTCTGAAGGTTGAAGGAAAAGGATTCATCAAACAAAACAATATAGCATTTGTCAAGTACAGAAAAAAAACAGAAGCCAGAAGGAGATAACTTTTTTCTGCATATCACTTCCGACCCGCTCCTCTCCCCCCGCGCTCTATGAACCAGTGTTGTCAGGAGTAAAGAGTATTGTCACATGTCACTTTGAACAGTTTGTAGTTATTGTTGCACCCTTGTTCAGAAAATCCTGGATCCGACCCTGGTAGCTACTATAAAATATTTAAATTATTCCAGCTTAAGAAATGCAGAAAATGATCTACAAAACCTGTTATATTCTAGTTATGATAAAATAAAATTTCAAAGTTAATTGCGCGTTACCATTATAAGCCCTGATTTTTAAAGGAAAATCAAAACCAGAACGCCGTGCTTGAACTTAGCATTAGTAGTTCGTACAAAATATTTGATGATGAAAATGAGTTATTTCGTTTGTTCAAGTCTTCAGTAATTTTGCATTGATTTATCACATAGCCCCAGCCTATTATTGATCGTTATTTTGATTATAGTAAGGAAATCTGGTATATTTTAGATTTATTAAATAATCAACTTATGACATATTGACAACGCGATGATAGCACGTTATAGCATTACGCTATAAGTAACGGAGAATCTCGTGTTACAACAGTGAAGTTATATGTTTTTTTACCTTGTTGGTGTTGTGACATGTAAAATGAGTAGATGCTCTTGTTTTCTAAAACAAATCGATGAGTGAGAGAGAGAGAGAGAGAGAGAGAGAGAGAGAGAAAGAAGAGAGAAAATTCATACTTTTAAATATACGGTGCTCGGTTTGTGTATTTACTGTAGGCTCAGTAGTTAGGCGCCTGTTTCATTTTACAAACCACTTCACTGCGTTGATGAAGTCTCGAGTTATCAACAGCTTAATCTTCAACTCCGCCCTAAGCGGACGTCAAATGTCTTCCCTGAACCAATAGAACGTCACCAGACACCGCCCAAAGTCGGGTACTCTTTCCAGTAAACCTGTCTCTGATTGGCCGCTGTATCGTGAACCTCCTCGGGGTGTGGCTCGTGTTAAGTAAGCTGTGACGTTTGAAGTGAGACAGACAGCAGTGTAGTGGGGGAAGAATCGAGCGCACAACGTGGTCGAGGCTCTCTGGGAAGACTCGGTGACGGGTTCAAGAAACCAAACCGCTTAGGCCTAAAACACAACACACGAGTGGTGGTGGTGGTTGAGGTATTTTTTTTTCTTTTACCCTGTCACACACGTATACCCTCCCTCCGTTTGTTTAACCCTCGGGATTTTGAGGTTTTGAAAGCAGCTGATCATCGCAAAAACACACAGAGACGCCACACAACAACACCCGAGAGATAGATATATAAAAATATTGAGACGTTTTTCCCTCGTGAAAAACGTCAAAGCAGACAAAACAACAACTTATCCAATCTTGTCAGTAACAGCAAGTGACAGCCATACGTACGTTCACATACGTATAGGGAGAGAGAGAAAGACACGCATCCGGTCGACACAAACAAATAAACACATACTCTTTCTTGCACGCAATAGCTATCTATCAGGTAATGCTCCCTATATGTTAAAGAAGAAAATACAACTAATATATATATATATATTTAAAGAAGTGTGGCTATTTTGGTACTAAAAGTCTAAAAACCAAAACCGAAAACACTTTCACTTGCCGGTCGCGTCACACATCTCGAACATAAGACGACAAAGATGTTTTGGACAAAGCTTAGTATAGTATTGATCTAAATAAGAAGACTTGTAGACCACATGTGGATTCTGTGACCCGTGGAGACATCAACAAAAGTCCATAGACGTGCCATTCGAAGACTAACTTGTGTTCCTGGAACTAGCTACCAGAACAGTGACTATGAAGTAACTTCAGAAGATCAGGAAGCAGTGAGTGTGTCTTGATTAATAGTGTGCTGTTCTCGTGTGTCTGTGACTTGTCAGAACATTGTCGAGGAAGCGCTGACAGGAATAGAACATAAAAGGTGAAATCAGTGAGCTTCTGACTTAGCTTCGGATGACCTTGGCTATGCTGCGATATTCTCCACAGGAAATCTAACTGTTTTCGTGTAGTTCTATGGGACTATGAACACACCCATTGTAATATTTACGGAAAAGCTACTAGTAAAAGGACAAGCAATTTACTAAAACTGTGTGTTTTTTTAGAATAAAAATAAACATAATTCAATCTACTCTAACAAATGGAGGAGGTAGATTGAACTAGTTAGTTCTCGTTTCAGTTAGTTCCCCAAAAAGTTCCTGTTATTATTTTTCTTATGTGCAACAGTGAAGAAGTGGACGTTATTACCACAGAACAAACTTCTTGTGTAACAATGGCTTTAGAAACCGACAGATCGAGTCCCAACAATGCTTCAAGCCCTGGTCCTAGCCCTAGTCCAGCAACATCCTCATCATCGGCAGCTTCTGTGTCATCAATGTCGCCATCCCCATCGTCATCATCATCATCATCATCAGGGCGAATTGGTAGTCCGGGATTCGATTCCGGGAAAGAGTCAGGAAGTATGAGTCCTTCTTCATTATCTATGCCAGGAAGTCAATGTACGTCACCGTTTCTAAGACCAATTTCGTCACCGCCGTCAAACCATCAGTCACACAGTGCTCCCGCGCTTTTGTCATACAATTTCCCACCCCAAAGTCCGCGACCTAACCATCAACCAAACCCAGTACGAACTTCTCTCACGTTCAGCGTTGATAATATCCTAAGACCGGACTTTGGAAAACGTGCCATTGAAGAGAAACAAAAATTTGAACCAAGGACTTATCACAGACCACAGTCATACAATGGTGACAACACACATCGTCATAATAACAATCATCATCACCATCATAGGCGGCGGGAGTCTTCGGAGTCAGAATCTGAAAAGCGGCTGCAAGATTCAAGCAATAGTAGGAATAGTGACTTACCACCACACGGGGCGACGACAACAACAAATACTATTCCATCATCTCCTGACAGTACAAAATCAAGCACAGACTCTAATAAACCTGCGGTGCCACTAGAGAAAGTCGAACCAGCGATACCTAAAGGACCATTGCTTTGGCCAGCGTGGGTGTACTGCACGAGGTACTCAGACCGACCATCGTCAGGTAAGTACTATAAATTATTATTATTATTATTATTATTATTATTATTATTATTATTATTATTATTATTATTATTATTATTATTATTATTATTATTATTATTATTTTAAAATTGCTTTGTAACATCATACGCTTGTTGACAGACAGATTTCTCTACAAATATGTCAGTTAATATACGTGCAGCGAGAATATTGTGACGTGAGTCGATATACTACATTCTATGCCGAAGGCCTAGTATTGTTTATATGAGTTGCATGTTAGTACTGTTGTCTACCAGACACACGATCCACGTTTTAGGGACTATTATACATATAAATACAGTACGTAGAGGCTACAAATATAATTTTTATGTGTATGATACAAGAACTAGGCGAGTGTGTTAATTTATGAGGAATAATTGAGTCCACATTTTGGTATGAGAGTGCTGTTATACCAATCTGTACGTTTGAAAATGAGATTGCAGTTTATGTAAGATGGTAATCTGTCCATTTGCGCGTAGCTTTTAGTGATTAAATGTTCCAATCCTGTTATTGACAAACGGTCTATAACGACGAGGCGTGAAAGTCTGCTGAGTCATTCAGATCAAAATTCTTTTCCTATTAAAGTTACGTTACTATCCAATTTGATTATTTTTATTAACCTACAAAATAACTGTCTGAACTTATAGCTGTAGTTCCTGGGTTCAATTCCCAGAGTTAGTTATCATTACTGAGATTTAACTCGATTTTGTAAGCTAGATTTTGAATGGCATCCCTCACAATGTTAAAGACCTTTCTTCTCATAAGTACGAAGATAATGGAATAATGTTTCAGGTTATGATTACAATGCTAAATTATCTAAAATCGATAATGTAAATAATATTGTTTATCATCATCATTATTATTATTATTATTATTTCCATTGGCAAAGGAGATACATAGTATTGTTAGAATCTAGTTGCATTTTCTGTGACGTGAATAGTGTCCTGAATTCGATCCCAGGTGGAGTTACATGTGATACGAGTACCATACTTAAGCTAAATTGTAAGTCCACGCTTTAAATAGCTTCGATTCAGAAAATGAACGTTAAATTTTGAATGTACAAACAAAACAATATTTTTTATCACAATCCTGTATTTGTCGCACAAATCATAACTAACCTCATCTGAGAGTAATCCATGCGTGTATGTTGGTAATTTGTTGCGGCTCTGTTTTATGCTACACAGTACACATTACAGTGCGCAAAAATCAATATAAACAATTTGCACGACTTATTTCGTGTCATTGATACATTGCAGTTGACTCAATGTGTTTCATTATGTGTCGTTCACTTTTGCTTTTTTCTTTTTTAATCTGAAGTGCAACACCAGCTATAGTTCCCATTTAAGCTTGGTTTTCTGTACATATAAATACATATAAGTCGTGATTCACTGAATTTGTTTGGAGAGTAACTACACATTAGCCCTAATGCATTGTATGATATTCATTTTTCGTTATTGTACACATAACTTACAAAGCGTAGCTACTTATTATATAGGAGCCGATTTCTTATTTAAAACGTGAACATTTATAATACAGGTTTAAAATTATCTTTATATGTTACTATAATGTACATACAAATAAGTACCTATTTGTATTAACACAATGAAAAATTTGTCCAAAATTTATAGAAGAGCTTGAAGACTATGAAATTTATATTATAATTATTATTTAATTAACGAAAACTACTAGCAAGGAAATATCTATCAATAGAGGAGCAATATTTTTTTAAAAGTATAATTTAATGGATTTTACTGTGATAATTCTCACAAATCAGGTAAAATTGTAAGCAAGTGCAAAATATAATTCTTAAAAAAAAAACTATCAAATAATTTTACAACTTTGTAAACTTTACCGTGCGTTTTCTTTTAAAAATTACATGTATTGTTATTTTCTTACTTCTGTTTTGATTGACAGCTACCATTTCATTCATGTAGTTATAACAACTACGGCTTATAATAATAATAATAATAATAATAATAATAATAATAATAATAATAATAATAATAATAATAATAATAATAATAATAATAATAATAATAATAATAATAACTTAGTTGCAATGCATTAATGTGTGAAGGAAATTTCGGAGCCTGTCTAATAGTGATGTATTTTACAAGAATTTTATCCAATAAATCATATTGTTATTCTACGCCATTATTTTGTAAACATTTTTAGAATATACAGTATTATTATGACGGATGCCAATATTTCATAAATGTTTTAGGGTAAATTATGTTTGTATATTTTCATATCCTCTTAGTAAGGCCAGATAAATGGTTACTATCTTTCTTCTTGTGAGATTTGAGATTGATATCGCAAATATTGTATAGCACTATAGTTCATCTAGATAAGTAGTATTCAACCTGTAGTACGCGTACCCTAAGGGATACGCGATAACTTCTTAAGCCATGTTAACTGCAACATAGTTATATTAAATTTTTGGCGTGACATTCCTGTTTATAGTAAAACTGAGTTATTTAATTTACAAGTAATAAATTCTATAACTTATTCTTAACATAGTTACATATGATTTGTGTCAATATAGCTTAAATCTCGGAGGTATATGCTTGAATGAAGAATTATCGATAGAGATACGAGAAAAAATAAATACGACCGTGGAACTTCTAAGATGTAAACGATTACATAGATCTAGACAAGAACAATCATTTTTGGATCAAAAGATCCAACATAGTCTATTTCAGGCAAAAAAAATCTTGTAGGTCTTATATCTGGAGAACTACATATAGTGTAGCAAAACCCAAACTATCACTTAACTCGGTATGATGTGCTTATTCCGTAGAAAATACGAAAATCTTTTGATCCATTTTTTTGATCATTCCTAAAATTCTTGTTTTAAAATTGCCTTCCGCAGTTGCATTATTATTATTATTATATTTCAAAATGTAATTGTTTTTCTTTAATTTATTTCATGTAAATTGATTGAGGATTGAATTTTGTACCTGAACTAAGATCTTCAATAATAAGCTATGTAAGTTTATCTACGCTTGACCATTTTTAAGATGAATTGCAAGGGATCACTAGCAAGTGTGTTATTAGCAACGGTGTTAAGTTCTGTCATTATAACGGAGGAGTATTCAATTTGATAGTAGAATAATAAAAAAAAATGACAGTAACGACAATACATACATATATATGAACCATATTTCTCATGTTACGCTTGATTCTAATTTAATAGCAATTTGTTGTTGTGCCTGAACTATTGGCCCGCTGTACAATATAGGTTAAAATCATGCCTAATTAAAAGTTCTGATTGTTGAGGTTTAACTTAAAGTTTTGTTTTAGTTTGTCCACCAACTAACTTGCGATTGTAACAAATTTAAGTAGCTTATAGTTACAACCCTTGTAATAATAACAAATAGCAAAACATGTTCATATTCAGTATCATCTCTATCCATTTTCAAATAATTAAATTGAAACACTACAGTTAAAGTTGCAATTAAATTGTCATAATAGTTTAAAAATTGACTAGCGACATCTATTGGTATCAGACAGACAGATATCGACGCCTATTAGTACGACCGTTTATTATCAGGCCCACTGACATATTCATCTTTTATAAAGAGGATATGTTGTCAATACATTTGTCAGTAATACATATTAATTTTACCAAAAAAAAAAAAAAAAATACACTGTATTTTCTTTGCATTCATTTCGAAGCTTTTAATACGAGAAAGTTACCGAACGTCATTAAAGATTTCGTCAGTGCTAACTCCCTTTCTAAACGCATCGATTCTCTATGTCCTTACATAGTGTATGTGTGTGTGTGTGTGAGAGAGAGAGAGAGTGAGAGAGAGAGAGAGATGGATGGAGAAACATCTTCAAGTGTGTTAGGAAGTTCATTCATATTGTACTACAAGTACGACAGTTGTTGAAGTGTTTAATGATCATTACAGGAAAGGTAATTACACATAATAGCTTGCTAGATATGTATGATAGAGAAAACAATAAAAAAAAATATTTACAGAACTTTTATAAACATTGTAATGATTAACTTTTATTTATTTTAGCTATTTCTTAAGCTTCTCTACGTAGATAGAAATTCGAAATTACGTCGCTATAAATGTTTTTTTATGTTGTTTTATAAATGTTTTTGATAGTCTTAACATATATTCGGAATATTAAAAACTCTTTTCCTTTATATTTTAAATTATTCTGAGCTTGCTAAGAAAAGTTCATTTTAGTATTTTATAGGCATATTTTTGATTGTTTCTCATCTCTATATGACTAATCAGTTCTCAAATATTCAGCTAGTCTTCTTCTGGAGTACCAGTGTAATAATATTTTCTTACCGGCTAGTTTTCTTTAAAAGAATAGTGTAACGAAACGGATTATATTTTTTAAAGCTAATATCAGTATCCTGGTATTAATAAGACTAAGAAAAATTCCGCTTAATTTTTCTTCAGATTGGTTCTGAAAATATTCAGGAATTGGTCACACGTGGAAATTAAAAGACTATGTTTGTAAATTACTATATTTTCCACTAAAAATAAACTATTTGATGCCCTTTAATCCTTGGGTGTACACAATAATTATTTAAACAATAATTTATTTTCAAAAATTTCACATGGAATTCACAATCTTATTATTTTTTTCTTCACTTGGCTTCACATTTTATAACATGTGAAACAGCGGGATCAGTTGAGATTTCAGTTCAAATTATAAACATAGTGAATTTAACCTGAAGTGATGTAATGACTGAATTGCCAATTTTCATAAGGATGCATGTTTTTTTTTTTTTTTTAAATCACTATTGTGTGTCATTTTGGTATCGACGCACTTCTGAAATTTGGTCATAAAAGGATTAAACACGATAGCAGTTTTATCTGTTGATTTGAATTCAAGATCAAAGTTTTTTTTTTTTATTAGGTTAAATTTAAGACGCGCTAGTGTCTCAGTTTCTTCAATTCCAGTAGATCTATATACCTTTTTTATCTTCTCAATTTCTGTAAATATCATTTTACCTAATTTAAGTAATTATTTAAAGAATTACGCATACTTTCCTTAGTTTGTTTGAAATATTAAAATTTTAAAATGAACTTCACTATTTTCTATATTTTAGTGAACTAACTGAAATTAAAACTTGTGTAGTATAGAAATATATGTATGCTTTTATCATTCTAACTTAAAAAGGAAATTTATGCGGAATCTCGTCCCACTATTTTAGGACATTTTTCAATCACTCTAAAAATATTTCATCAATGTGAAAGAATCTTATTCTTGTTTGAACACTCTTAGAATAAACGAATATGTGTTTACTTTTACAGCGATACTATAATTAATCTGTACCCATTTTATCAACATTGATCAGAGGCGCAATAATTAAACAGATAACTTAGATATAATTAAAAGAAAGAACGTTGTTATTGACTCGTTGTCATGAGTAAGATTATTGTTTTATGATGGATAGGACATGTTGGTATTATCAAGATCATTACTTGCTATGATTGCTGCTGATATTTTATGTACGTATACTACAGAGGAATAAATCGAAGATTTCTGGATGCAATTCATGTTTATGGTCAGTAAATTAGTAGTTGATATGTTTACTATAATAACGTAATAATTTAAAAGATACGTAAAGCGAATCAGGGCTAAAACGAAGTGTTATCGTTTTATCTGGTGCCGAAGACACGGGACTATACTATTTAGTTCCGAAGAATAGTAAGAACTGAGTTTATGTGCATAAGTACATATACCTTTTTATGAGTTTCACTATTTTAAGAAGCGGGAAGAGAATACAAAGAATTGTTAATATGCAGGATTCTGAGATTGAAGAAGTACCCAGTGTTTCAAACGAAACCATATCTGGAAATGCAACAGCTTTGTCTGAACATTCCTATTCTAACCTTATTGATATGTTTAGTCGACTACTTGATGAAAAGCTAGAACAGAAATTTGATCAACAAGATAAAAAGCTAGAACAGAAATTTGATCAACAAGATGAAAAGCTAGAACAGAAATTTGATCAACAAGATGAAAAGCTAGAACAGAAATTTGATCAACAAGATGAAAAGCTAGAACAGAAATTTGATCAACAACAAAAATTGTACGATGAAAAGTTAGAACAGATACTAGCGCAGCATAAATCTCTTGCAGATAAAGTACAAGGTGTGCAAGAAAATTTTGATCGCTTGCAATACAGTTTGAAAGAAAATTTGCAAGTATTAGCTAATGAAGTTACCGTCAAAATTACAAATGATATGACGCGAGAACTTGATACTAGGTTTCAACAATTTAGTAACAAATGGCAAGATAGACAGGATCAACTAGCTCTAGAAACAGAGTCGATAAAGAAAGCCGTTGAAGCGGTGGAATCGACGACAGCCCAACAAAAAAATCAGATAGTGAATATTACTGCCCAGGTTAATTCACATAGCATACTGATATCCAACTTACAAGAGGGAATCAGATCGTTACAAGAGAGGGAATGTGGCTACAATGATCTTATGTATAAGGAGGCTTTGGGTACTCCCAATCAACAGGAAATATTGCATCATCAACAGGAAGCATTGCATCACCGCCCGAGAACTCCATTAATAGAAACTGACGGGATATTTTCTTCTAAGAGTTCTGTTGATGATGGTTTAGTTGTGGAAGATCACAGTAGGCGATTCCAAAGTCCAGATCGCAAAAGAAGAAGGCAGATGAATGAGAGCGAAAGGGTTCCAGACCATTATCAACGCCAACAAAATCATAATCATAGTAAAATAAACGTTAAGGTCAGTGAAATTAAGGCCATGACTAAATTCAGCGGTAAGTGTGACGAAACCGCAAGCTCGTTCTTAGAGAAGTTTGAAGCAGAGTGTGAAATTATGGGTGTGGATCAATCTAAATTTATGAAGTTGTTACCACATCTGTTACTTCCCCCTTGCTCCTTGTGGTTTAAAGCTATTCGCGATCATGTCAAATCCTACGAAGAATTTAAACGGGCCCTGTTGGCTAATTACGAAAATGATTTCTTGTTAGCTAACCGTGATGCGATGGTGCGAACCCGACACTATTCACCTCGGGTCGATAAATCTCTTACAGATTTTACGATTAATGCCTATAATGAACTTAAACTTGTCAATCCGTTTCAGCCCGAATCCAGAATAATCGCTTCCGTACGCATTTTATTGCCATATAAATTACAACAGATACTGTTGTCTGCTCAATGCGTAAACTTCAATCATCTGATAATTTTAGTTCAGAACTTCGAGAATCAATTCCCGAACCCTAGCGGAAGTAATCGTAATCCACCCAATCCAATTCCTGTCAGAAACCTGAATATAACTAGTGAAAATATCGAAAACCTTCGCAGCGATGAGAGGTCACGTGATAATACTGGCATTGGAATTAGTGAAAGATCTGTTATACGTACTGGAACTGGAGCTAATGGAAGATTCAATTCTAACGGCAGAAATGGAACGAATTATGGTAATCCGAGGAACAGTTGGACGAACGGAAGAAACTTTCGTGGAAGACGTAATTACAGTAACAATGTCATGCATACCAGTGTGACTCAAAACAGATTCAATTGGAGATCTCGAGATGACAGGAACTGTCGGAATAGGACCGAAGTAATAAATGAAACGGGAAATGGATCAAGAGAGAATAACCAAGATTGTGGTGTTCAATGTACTTTAATTGACTCATTTGTTAATCATAATTTAAACTAAAACCCGCTGATATGGTTGGGGTTAATCCCATATCAGCTGAAGGTTCTCACGATTATTCATCTCAATGTTCATCTAATAGTTTACTTGAGAACGACGGTAATTTATTTAAGGATAACTATGATGATAAATATAAATTTGATGTAGTAAATAGACGTTGTGTATATCAGTATTTACCCATTGCAAATTGTTACTGGGAAACCGATGATGACATTGATGATTCATATAATTATGACAATGATTTTGTATTTTTGAAGTCGTTCTGTACGGCAAGAATTCCTGTGAAAGTTAATGGAATTTCTCTAAATGCTTTACTTGATACGGGAGCTAACGCGTCGTTGTTGTCTTTTTCATTTTGGAGTAAGATTGCTAAAGAATATTCAAATCCCAGATTGGAAAAGTTTGAAAATTTGATACTAGTTGATTATACAGGGAAACATAAAAAGCGAGTTATGGGCAGAACTCATATTGTCTTGTCTGTGCAAGAACGGGATATTAATCTTCCTATTCTAGTAATAAATGAGTTAAATGAAAACCTTTTGATTGGACTCGACTTCATAACACAATTTCGTGTAATTTTAAACTTTGAGAACCAAACATTTACCTTACCTGGGTTAACTGACAGAATAACACAAAAATTAATTTCTCATATGGAAGAAAGCTCACTTCAATGCAATATGGTAAATAATTTAGTTGATGAAGGTGAGGAGACGTATCCGTTCGATCTTTATGTCCAAAAAATTTCACATGATTTGGAAATTAAAGACCCAGATATAACTTCACAATTTGTACAGATTTTGCATAAACACCGAAAGGTATTTTCTAACCGCCCAGGCTGTTGTAAAGATTTCCTATATTCACTTGAGGTACATAACAAAAACCCAATTGTTACTAAACCCTATATAATTCCCTACAGGTTCAGGGAAAATGTAAGGAAACAAATCTCAGAAATGTTGCGTGACGGGATAATTAGTCCGTCCCAAAGTGTTCACTTAAACCCCATTCATGTTGTACCGAAAAAGGATGGACGCCTGAGAATTGTTTTAGATATGCGTAAATTGAACTCGTGTATAAAATTACAACAAGTCAGATACCCACCTGTAGAAGAAATTTTAAGTACATTACAAGGGAACGTTATTTTTGGGAATCTCGATTTGGTCATGGCGTATAACCAAATCCTGCTAGATAAGGAATCACGACCCTACACGGCCTTTTCCTTCGAAGGACATCTATACGAATATAATCGAGTAGTTTTTGGTCTGATCAATGGAAGTGCAGCGTTAGCATCATGCTTAAATCGAGTTCTGGGTCAAGATCTGAGGAGTAATGTAATAGTGTATGCTGACGACATATTAATTATGGGAAAAGATTATCAAAATTATTTGAAATATCTGGATATTGTGTTAAAACGTTTAGAAGTGTCTGGGTTTACTTTAAACCTGGAAAAATCAAAGTTTTTCAAAACGTCAATAGAATTTCTTGGTTATCAGATCGATTCAGAGGGTTTGTGTTTCAGCGAGTCCAAAGTTCAGGCTATTAACGATCTGCCTCCGCCAACCAATGTAAAACAAACTCGTCAAATTCTAGGATTGTTCAATTGGTTTCGAAAATCGATTCCCCGTTTTGCTGAAATTGCACAACCTTTATTCACTATTACCAAAAAGGGAATACCATGGCAGTGGGGTGTGTTGCAGGAACGAAGTTTCAACCAACTGAAGGACTGTGTAATGCGAAATATTCGTTTAAATCATCCGAATTATGATATGCCTTTTTTTGTGCAGTGTGATGGTTCTCTAGCGGGAGTATCTGGGATTCTTTGGCAACCTAATCCTTCAATGGAAAGTCCCGCTGTCATACATTGTGTGAGTCGGACACTCAAGAAAGCAGAAAAGGGGTATACTACTACTGAAATCGAACTGTTAGCAATACGTTTTTCGATCCAAAAGTTTGCTCCATATATTAGTGGGTGCCATTTTACGATAATCACCGATCACAGTTCGTTACGATATCTTCGCAGTATACGAGGGTACAACAATAGATTATTAAGATGGTCGCTAGAACTCCAGTCCTTCGATTTCGAAGTACAGCATATAAAAGGGATAAATAATGGTCCCGTGGATGCATTGTCAAGAATATTCCCTGGTGAAGAACAGCGCATCTTAAGTATCAACGTCTTTAAGATTCTTCAGGATGAAATTGTTCATGTAGATTTAGAAGACTTGATAAAGAATCAAAGAGATCACGAGGATTATATGAAAATTATAAACCATCTGTCGTCATGTGCCCCAGGTTGTAATTGCCCTAAAGGGTGGAATACCACGTTCGTGCTTTCGAATGATGTGTTGTTGATTAAAGACTTTAAATTTAAAAATCGCAAGAAAATCTGCGTTCCTCCTGCATTAATTCCTAAGATACTGAAGGCGTATCACGACGATTTTGGGCATTTTGGTTATCGAAAGGTTTTTGACCTAATCAATAAATCCTTTTATTGGAAATCCCTCAGACGTACTATTAAAACATATATTAGTGATTGTGAAGAGTGTATGCGTATTAAACATAATAACCGTGCTGTCAATAAGCCGATGCTTTCAATACTACCTGATAGACCTCACTACTTCCTGTCGATAGATTTATATGGTCCTTTACCAAGGGCATCTTCTGGAGAATCTTACTTGCTTACAGTGATGGATATATTTTCCCGTTATGTTGTGGCTTATCCTTTGAGAAAAGCGACGTCTTCAGCCATTATATACCGTATATTGAACGTATACATACCTCATTGTGGAACAGTAGAACATATTTTATGCGACAATGGTCCACAGTTTCGTAGCGACTCGTTTATAAGATCAATGGCTAATGCGGGTATCAAAGTCCATTTTGTTACCCCATACCATCCGAGCAGTTCCGTGGTGGAGAATATCCATCGCCATTTTGGCACACTTTTCAGACACTTGTGTAAAGACAAACATTCGGATTGGGTAAAATATGTTACTCAAATTACTTATTTCTTAAATTATTCTATCTCTGATTCGCTCGGAGTGGCACCGGCAAATATACATAACGGAACAGATATAATATACTCCATTGAACATCATTTTGATATAAAGTTAAGAGATTCGGAGGATTTGGAACCCTCACATTTGATAAGTATGGTACAAACTCGTCGATCTCGAAAATTCCAACGACGCAATGAAAAAGTAAAGGAAGAACAGGAGAATAAGTACCAGATCAGAACTGGCGACATGGTGTTTCTGAAGCTCCATCCGCAAAGCAATGCTAGTTTAAAGCGAATTTATAAGTTTTGTGATGTCTATGCTGGTCCTTACCTATGTGTTAAGGAAATCAATCCTAAAGTGTTTGAATTAGTTGATGCTAAAACAGGCAAATCTATAGGGTTGCGCAATATTGACGAACTAAAAGTATGGCAACCTTCGAAAATCACGAAAAACAAATGGTTGAAACTAGTTGAAGCTTTAGTTAAACCTGATATGTTAACTAAATTAAACTTAGATAACAATTCTTAATTTATTATCTCAGATATTACGAGTTGTGTTGTGAATACTTCATTTAAACTTTATGTTTGTGCGACATGTTATCATGTGATTAATTTATCTTATCTATCTTTGTGTTAATTCTGAATGTTATGTTTCTTTATTTTATTTTGCATGTTCAAAAGAGATTCGATTGTATTAACTTGAAATCCGTGACAGTGAATTTAAATTGAAGCTTTTAAACGTAATTATTGCCTTCTGATCTTGTTGTTGTTTTGATAAGATGACAATCTTAATTATAAATAATATTGTTTGTAAATGGATGTTATTGCTCAATGTAAAAGAGGAACAGTTAAGTAGTAACTCTGCGTAAGTCATCAATTACCTATAATTTTGGATAGACCCATAAATGATATTTGTAATGAATCGACGTTTATGATATGTAATTAGTAATAAAAGAAAAATATTGTTATAAATGAATTGATATATATATATGGAGAAAGAAGAGAAAAGAAAAATATTTATATTGATGTAATAATAATAATTAATACGAGGATTGATGTAATAATGATTAGTACGAGGGCTATTCAAAAAGTAAGTGTTTTGAAAATATCCAGGGTTCTTTCCTTCTCTGTGAATACTGTTACGGAATTCCCGTTCTGGGCGACATTTACAGCGATACTATAATTAATCTGTACCCATTTTATCAACATTGATCAGAGGCGCAATAATTAAACAGATAACTTAGATATAATTAAAAGAAAGAACGTTGTTATTGACTCGTTGTCATGAGTAAGATTATTGTTTTATGATGGATAGGACATGTTGGTATTATCAAGATCATTACTTGCTATGATTGCTGCTGATATTTTATGTACGTATACTACAGAGGAATAAATCGAAGATTTCTGGATGCAATTCATGTTTATGGTCAGTAAATTAGTAGTTGATATGTTTACTATAATAACGTAATAATTTAAAAGATACGTAAAGCGAATCAGGGCTAAAACGAAGTGTTATCGTTTTACTTTCCGTGACATTTAAAAAGAAAATCTGGAAGTAAAGTTTCTTAAAGATTTTTTACAAGTAACATTGATATCATATTTCAAATAAACTCAAAACACAATTAACTATTTTTTAAAAAAATATAGCGTAAATTGTTTATTTGTTCATATATAGCCTAATTTGAGATACGCCAATTTATATGAAGAAAGTATTTGATAAATATTTACCAAAAGAAATCATCTCTAAATAGATGAACAGCATAGAGCAAGTTAAGGTAGAAAACAAAACTAAATCATATGTTTTCAAAGGATAAAACGCCCAAGTTATCAAAAATAATTCAAAAAATAAATTTCAGTATCTTTATTAAGTTTTATTATTAACATATATACAAATGGAAAAATTAAAATGTATTTCACGATTAGTTAAAATTTTAGATAAATTGTGTTTTGAACCATGTAATATAAAGATATAAAATTAATGTTTCACTTCCTATATTTCATTGTAAGTTACTGAAAATAAATACAAGCAACCTTGAACTTCAACGATTTTTTTTTTTACCTATTTTGAAGCCGGAAATGAAAGCAGAGAAACTTGGCCGAAAATAACTAGACACTTCCGTTTGGCATACAAGGGGACGATGCAAGGGGGTTAGGAAATTAAACCTTTAAAACAAATACAACTGTAAGACTGTCACATATGAGAGAATCTTGACATTAAATAAAAAAAGACAGAAATATCCCCGTAAACGTTTATAACACAAAAAGGAAAGTGTTTATTAAGTTCAGCTATTTTTATTGACTAACAATAAAACAAAAAAAAAAAAATATATGTCCTGCTAAATTAACGACATACCTAAATTCTTCCGCATTCTTCAGAATTTTGGAAATCCTTTAAGTAAATGCTTTAAAATAATTGCTTTCAAAATTTGAAAAATCTATGTTGATGAATAGCAATGCTACGTCATCATCTTATAGGTGGTATCGTATTCCTCCATAATATATCATTTTCTATCAAATATTTGCTATTTTAGTATTATCAATGAAGAAAAAATCGTGGGGACGCACTAAAATCGATGTTGTCAAGTTGTACTTATTTCCAAAATATATTTGCTAGTTTAAATGCTATTTTCAGCAATAGAAACAAATAGACAAAGAAATCTATGAAAAATTTTATCTAACACTTGTGTCAAGTAATTAAATTTGGAATATACAATAGTGTACTTATTTAAGCCTTGTTTAATTAAAAAATGACTTCTGGTGTTTCGTTTAAGTATTTCTTTGTGAATTTAAGCTTTTTTACATTATTTTATTTTAAGAAAAACAACCAAAAATTAATCTGAAATGGCACTTATAATAATAATAATAATAATAATAATAATAATAATAATAATAATAATAGTGTTATCAAGATAAATGTAAATGGAAGGACAGACATTATCAAAAACATTTTGCTGATTAGGGGTGCACACGAGACGAGTCGAGACAGAATTTTCCTGACAAAATTCGAGTTGAGACACAGCTCTTCCAATAAGAAAAATATATATTTTTCGAGTCGAGACATCATTTTTACAGCACATTTTCGAGACGAGGCAGTCTCAAATCTTGTCTCGTGCGTATCCCTATTTGCTGTCATAACTGTTATCTCATACTATAAATAAAATTTAAAAATACTTTTGCTTTACGGTTATACAATAGACCATTTATGTAATTTTAAACGATAGTAAAAGATTTATGAATACATTTCTTTCTATCTTATCAATAATCAATTTAGGAATTTTATTGAATAATCAAGCTTATTCTCTTATATAATATACATATATATATCAGTGTTTTTTTTTTTAAGATTTTGCCTTTCCGGGAAAAAATACGAAACAAATTTAAATTTGCTTCGCGATTTACAATTTTTGCATCACATTTTCGGAACCGAAGGAAATCATTATTTATGTATTTTACTATTTTACATGGACGTGAATAACACGTGAAAAGCAAAATAGGCAAATCCGAAATGCGAGATCAAAAGAGAACTTTTCTTTCAAAAAGGAAAGACTTTGTAACGCTGTTTTTGTCGCAAAAATACCGGTAGCTCTCATTGATAATAAATTACGATTATAGATTCATCGAAATTTGAGATGCAACTTTTCTTTGTATCGCAATTCTGTGATTTTTGTAGCAAACTGCGATGCGATGCGGATATTTAAATTTTCTATTTCTAATAAACTAACGAATCATTAATTTTACGAGTTCTTTTCTAGTTTGATTTTCCTGTCTATTAAAATGTAAGCCTATCTTGATGTTGTAAAGTCCTGAAATTTAGCAAACAGAATGTCCCGCAATGAGATGTGAAACTAAATCACGCAAAATAAATCTGTAACGGAGAGAGATAACAAAACTTTTATCATTGCGGCATGAAGATACTAATATAGAATTTTTACTAATAGTATTTTAAGCATTTATTTTACCTCTACCGCATTTTCTCTACTATTTCAGTTATTTAGTTATTTCGTATGAATATTCATAAACGATTTAATGAAGCAAAAACGATACTTTTTAAAAAGTAAAATGCAAGAGTTACTCGTAACACTAAAATACGTATTTCTTTCTATTTTAGCGAAAATGTTAAAGCAACATGTTTACTTGTGGTACATAAGCGCAAAACTTTCTTGACAAACACGTAGTTACCAAATAAAAGTAACTCTTTCTAAATACAATTCTTCAGTGCAAGAAAAAATCCCTTTTTACAGTTTATGTTTAAACAAAAAGTGCGAAAAGTTTGCACTTTACACAGGCGTATTACACCTTTAGAAAAAGGAAATCTATCTTCTGATTTTTGCTATTTTCAAATTTTCTGCTTCAGTAACTAATTCCTTGGGAATGTTCTCAGCGAGGCAACCTTTTTTTTATTATTTATTAACGTTTATCGTATACATTTTTTTCAAAGATACAGAATGACCAGTGAAATTCAGCTTATAGTTACACAAAGTATATATGTTATTTCAAACTCTTTTCTGACAAGAAATAAATATGAATTTATAGTTTCGTTACACTTGAATTTTTAATTTATTATTTGCTTTTTCCTTCCTATCTTGTAAACCAAGTCAGTTGAACTTAAAATGCTGTGAGAATGTAACACTTTATACTCATAGTTATTCTTTGTTAATATTTATCTTAACAACTAAAGAAGTACGCAACTTTTTAAGACTTAACGTTGGCTAGAATTGATGACTCCAGTTATACGTAAGCTTTTGTAAAATTTAAAATAAGCCACATAATCAGTTAATTACGTATACACATCCGGTAAAAAGAATTTGATTTATTTTTGTCCAACTTATGACATTAATTAAGACTAATTGAAGCGACGGAATTTATTCCAAGCTTTTTCAGGTTTCGAATTGCAGAAATTGTAGAGTAACGATACAAGAATTTATATATATTAAATTGATCAAGAGAACCAAATTGTGATAACATATTCAATTATAATGATTTTTATTAGGCAATATAATTTAACTTCGTTTTCAATGTTAACTTTGAAATTCAGTTTTGAAATGATAAATTCGAAAGTTATTTTTTAGAATTCAACTTTCAAGTTCACCCTTTTAAAACACTGGTGTTGGAGTTACTTAGGGATGCGCACGAGACAAGATTTGAGGCTGTCTCGTCTCGAAAATGTGCTGTAAAAGTGATGTCTCGACTCGAGAAACGTATATTTTTCTTTAGAAGAGCTGTGTCTCGACTCGAATTTTCTCAGGAAAATTCTGTCTCGACTCGACTCGTGCGCATCCCTATGCAATTCCTATATATTCTGTCTTTATGAATACCCAAATGGTCTCTTGCTTTCCAACTTATTTGACTTGAATTTGTTTTGATCACAGTTGTGTTTGTACATCACCTTTTCAGGGATTAATAAAATATATTGATCACATTTTGGATTATACCCACGTAACCAAATCTAATTAATGCATGTCACATTTATTAATATGCTGTTACTAATTATAATAAATACATTTGATATTTATTATTAACATATCTACATCAATTTCCTTGATATACGGAGAAAGTTAATAGATTCAAAGTTATGTGAATTTTCGCAACTTTTTTTATCGTATATTAGCATAAGGAGTTAAAATTTATATGGTGTATATAATAGATAAATCGTGATTTCGTGTATGGATAAAACACTAAATAATATTCAGAACTATTTCACCTTGTATCATCCAAATTTCTTAATAGTAATTTGTGTAGAATTTGTTTTAAAAATAGTAATAATAAAAGACAGTGTTAATAATGTTACTCGTAATTTAATATTAAACAAAACGGAATTATATTTTTGAATATGAAAAACATAAATGATTTTATTATGAGATACATTAGCATATAAATTTATTTGAAATGTAATTAAAAATCTATAAAAATATTTTTTACACTTGCATATATTAAGCAAATTAAATGTAGAAATATAATTTGTAATGGAATTAAATTAATTTAATGCAGAATTTTATTAAAGTATATAAAATAGTCGCCATCCAGAGTTTCACTCGAACAATTAATAATTTTAAACATAATGGCTTTTCTCAAACTTCAAAGACACGTTTTTGTTTTAAATTTCTCAATTATGTGTACTTTCATTAGTGAGTACGATACACAATATTTGTCACATTTTTTTAGGTTAACGTCCCACGATTATGCGCTGAGGATAAGGGAGACGGTGATGATGAGATGGATGATAATGAAGGGATGCCGAAAGTGGGAGGAAACGAGAGAACACGGGAAAACCCACACACACGGTGTTTTCCCACTACAAAGTCCATTTGGCGAAAGAAGCTGGGATCAAACCAGACACTCCATGCGGCAGAGATGAACGCTGTACCACTGAGCCACGGTGATTCCTGTCACACTCTTGGATTGACCGAAATTTTACCTCCAAATGTGGCTAGTACTTTGAAGGTTATTTGAGTCTAGAGTGCACCATTTCGATACACATGTTCGCTGGTTCACACCTTGGTAATAGTTCAAGAATAGTTGGTCAGATCCTACTTTTCTAATAACGTTCCATCTTCAGTATTAAAATATCATCCTAAACATTCTGCCACTACTAGAGGCTAGTTGCTGCAAAATGAAATTCTTTTCAACATTCTGCGGTTCTTGGCTTTCTTCTTCACCCTGACATATTGGCTATTTGTTATTATACCACTCAAAAAAGTAGTCTTATTCTTTCCTTTTTCTTTTATCTTCCACAATTCCTTCTTAAACAGGCTAATAATATTTTTTTCCTGTTTTAAATATATCTGATATTACTCCTTTCTTCTTATTACTCCTAGAGCTTCTTTATTGCTTAAAGGGGGAGCAGCGGTTCAGTGCACAGCTATGATGCGAAGGGTCTCTGGTTCGATCTATAGACACGTAAGCTTGGTATTGTGTCAGTGAATTTTCTCGGTTTTTTTATTTCCTCCCACATTGTCATTTCAACAATTCTATCATAATCATTTAATTACCTTAAACATCCGTCTCCTTTAGGCTAAAGGGTGTAATCATAGGTCGTAAAACCAGAACTTCCATTTCACTTTATTTTATTGCTTTTTTTGTTCGACGTAACTACGATAAGTCTCGCAGGTAATATACCCTATGGTGCGGTAATCCAGCTCTTTCTGGAGGCAAGATATTGTGGTGGGAAATGTCCTTTACTCTAAAGAAGACGGATAATTAATGAAAGTTGAAATAATTAGTGGAATAATAATGTTGGAGGAGACGGGAGAACAGTAATAAAAGCCAGGGACACGATGTTGTCCACCATAAACTCATATCACCTGGGATCGAGCCCGGAACTCCTCACACTGAAGGCGAGAGCTCTACCACTGAACGGCCATGTGCCCTTCATAAATTGTGTTTCCAACAAGCAATACGTAGTGCATGAAATGGAGATTTGAAACGTCATTATATGTAAAATGACATTTTTGTTAAAACATTTTTAAAATGTACTTTCTACTAGATTGGATCTTACAGTTTAACGTACCAGAATTATGTCCTTTAGGCTAAGGGAGGCGATGATTAAGGCAAGTGAATAATAATGGAAGAATTGGTGGAATGATAATCTGGAAGGAAACGGGAGAGCTCCGAGAAACCCCATGGACACAATGTTGTCCACCACAAACGTATTTGGTCGGGAATCGAAGCAGACACCTCACGCACCAAAGTTAAGCACTCTACCACCGAGGCACTACGCCCCCATTGATAAAGTGAAAAAATCTTATAGACCCTAGTAGAGTACGAATCTGTTATAAGATTACAAATCATGATTTATTGAATTTGAAACCGGATTGCTATTTGAATTTCGAAAAAATCATATTCCAGTTATTGAAATAGTCACATGAATTATTAAAATACATGCATAACAATTAAATGTTTAAACTTATTTTAAAAATCTAGAATTTCGTCGTGGTTAGATAGCACGCATTCATATCTTTTGGTACAGGAGATCCGAGTTCAATCCTCTAATATAGCTCTTATGGCTCAAAATTAACGCAAAAGTGTATGTCCTTTGTTTCATCAGAAAGCATCAAACTAACAAGTATTGAATATTGGAAAAGTTGTCAAAGATGGGACATAATAATAATCAATATATACGAGGGTCAATCACAAAGTTCCCCGGATTTCGTTGTAACTCTTTGTTATCATAATATAAGCACAAATTTACTTGATCGTCTTCAAAGTAGGCACCATCGGATTCACATACACTTGCTCTACAGCTTCTGCGATTGCTGGAAACACTGACGAAAGTCTCTTCTGGTATCTTCCGAAGTTCAGCCGTGGCGTTCCTTTTGATCTCTCGTACGGTGGCGAAACGGGTATGTTTCAGACCCCTATTCTTAGCTTTGGGAAGAGTAAAACATCCGATGGTCGTAAACCGTTTTTAAGATTATCAAATTCTTTGAAGCATATTTTCTCCTTTGGAAAGAGTAAAACATCCGGTGGTTGTAAACCGTTTTAAAGATATCAAAGACTCTGAAGCATATTTTCTCCTTTGGGAAGAGTAAAATATCCGGTGGTCGTAAACCGTTTTTAAGATTATCAGTCTGTGAGGCATATTTTATACTTTGGGAAGAGTAAAACATCCGGTAGTCGTAAACCGTTTCTGAGATTATCGAAGTCTCTGAAGCATATTTTCTCCTTTGGGAAGAGTAAAACATCCGATGGTCGTAAACCGTCTTTAAGATTATCAAATTCTTTGAAGCATATTTTGTCCTTTGGGAAGAGTAAAACATCCGGTGGTTGTAAACCGTTTTTAAAATTATCAAAGTCTTTGAAGTATATTTTCTCCTTTGGGAACAGTAAAACATCCGGTGGTCGTAAACCGTTTTAAAGATATCAAAGACTCTGAAGCATATTTTCTCCTTTGGGAAGAGTAAAATATCCGGTGGTCGTAAACCGTTTTTAAGATTATCAGTCTGTGAGGCATATTTTATACTTTGGGAAGAGTAAAACATCCGGTAGTCTTAAACCGTTTCTGAGATTATCGAAGTCTCTGAAGCATATTTTCTCCTTTGGGAAGAGTAAAATATCCGGTGGTCGTAAACCGTTTTTAAGATTATCAGTCTCTGAGGCATATTTTATACTTTGGGAACAGTAAAACATCCGGTGGTCGTAAACCGTTTTAAAAATATCAAAGACTCTGAAGCTTATTTTCTCCTTTGGGAAGAGTAAAATATCCGGTGGTCGTAAACCATTTTCAAGATTATCAAAGTCTCTGAAGCATATTTTTTTTCCTTTGGGAAGTGTAAAAAATTCGATGTCGTAAACCGTTTGTAAGATTATCAAAGTCTCTGAAGCATATTTTCTCCTTTGGGAAGAATAAAACATCCGGTGGTCGTAAACCGTCTTCGAGGTTATCAAAGTCTCTGAAGCATATTTACTCTAATTTCCACATGGACTTGATGTTTGCGCGTTGCTTAATCTCCGAAATTGTGCCTACTAATCACTTCACGCTCTTCCGTTCAGCTACACTACTTATACACTGTCCGTTATAACCTGTTCATACTTGTCAAAATCATAATTAGGCAACATAAAGACAGTACTGTACCAGATTGATTGTGATTGTATCACAAATGCCAAAACCACAACAACATTCTGGGAACTTTTCCACTATCCCTCCTATATCATTGAGATGAAGAAAATGACATGGGTGAGGTAAATCCTCATGCGCAATTTTTGAGAAAATCAACTAATTTGTATGGGGGTAAAAAAATATATCATTGTGTCCGACAATAATCTGGTTTAAAGACATAACACCTGCTAAAGTGAAATTGATACTAATATTAGTTTTTATCAAGCTTTTTAGTGTATTTCATTATGTACAGTAGCAAGAGAAAGGCACAAACTTTGGTGAATAAAATCGAATAGAAATGTCCTTTTGAAAGAGAAATAAGAACATCCTAGAACTCAAGATAGACAAATCGCAGAAACGATAAGAAATCTCGTATTCCGCTTTTCTTTCTTTCCTTTTTTCTTTTTCATTCTTATATGCTAATTTCTTCGCAAATAATGAGAAAATTTTCTAATTTTGTTTCCTATTTTGATAATTATAGGTGAATAAACTTATGTAAACGGTAGACATTACATGCAAGGGACAAATTTGTTCGTCTCGCGTAATTCAATAACGTAGGAAGTCTGCATGTTTGGAGCCCGTTCACATCTTAATGTCAGCAATAACCATTATATGGTACTTAATATAAAACTGGAAAACTCAGTAATGAAGCCTGCTATATAACTTGTGTTCATTATGTGTGGTCTGATTTTCTTTACATCTTTTAAAATTTTAGTACCTAACGGCATGCAATCTTTTATATATATATATAATTTTTAAAAAAGCTTAAAAAGCGTAGAATACATGTACATGCTTATTGAGTTTGATATATGTATATGTATGTTGTACGTCTCTTGCGAAAGAATACACCTACCTCATTCTCATTTTCTTTTCGTTAAGTACTACAAAAGAACGAATAGGTCAATCTGAATACAGTTTTCTGTACCTCTTGTTAAGCGGTTAGCGTACGCGCCTTTGGCGCGGGAGACCCGGGTTCGATTCCCGGCGGGAGCTCATGTGGTTCGGATTCCACGTTAATCAGTAGGTCCACGTCTCATATAGCCTCGCTGCTGAACGGGACGTAAAACTCAAAATCAATCAATCAATCTGTACCTCTTGTTTTACTTATACAGTCAGTGACAAAAGTTCTTTTCGTTTGGTAAAATTTATTTTGTGAATAACGATGGTATGGTTGGAATGTACAGAAGATTACATTATTTTTAATTTACTAAGAACTGTACTCAAATTATCCTTCCACTGAAGTTATTTACGAAATTAATTTCACCAAACGGAAATAACTTTTGACGACGACTGTACTATTACTCTCGTTCTATACCGAAAACTTAACTTTAACAATTTATTCTTCGTATCAGTTGAAATTATATGCATTAAATTAGAAGATATTGTAGCAGATTACTGCAAGTATTATGCTAGCCTTTAGTAAACTGATTTTGGGTTTGACTCCTGATGAGAGCTTTCTCATGACTGAGCAGTTAGCGTACGCGCTTTGACGTGGAAGACCCGAGTTCAAATCCCGGCGGAAGCTCATGTGGTTCGGATCCCTCGTTAAATTGTATTTCCACGTCTTATGTACCCTCGCTGCTGAAAGGGACACTAAACTCAAAATCAAAGTAAAATATATCTCAAACAAGTTCTGTATCACATACATTGAAATTGTGAATTTTCAACAGATATTGATTATACAAATAATAGAGTGTATCCTTTAATAAAGTTAGAATTATACAAATTCTAATAGATTATATACACATCCTTATCAACTTAGTGGAAACACGTCAGATGGCTGTGTTGGCAACGGTCAAGTGGCAACCACAGAGTCGGGCTGTTGGTAGTGAGGCGTTAGGGCAAACTCCTTACTACGTGAGGAGCAGCAGAACGGTAGTGAGCAGTAGTGAACTGAGTAGACAGTGATAGTGTAAAATGAACAACCTGTCTGATTTGGTGCAAGCGTGATGGAAGTAGCAAATGTGTTGGGTATGTAGCAAGGAACTGTGACCAAAATTATGATGGCCTACGAAAAAACTCACGGAAAAACCACGTTGGCGAAGAACAGTGGTCGGAAAAAGTCTTACAGTGACGGATCCCACTGAACATTAAAGACCATAACGATTGCCATTCAGAACCGTCGTCCGGCTACGATTCAAATGACGGAGGAACTCAATCTGAACCTCTTACAGACTGTGTAGACATCCAGAATACGCCACGAGGTACATGACATGGACATACGGGTTCGGGTTGCAGGGGCGAAACTGCTGATAAGGCACCATAACGCTTTAGCACGACGGCGATGATGCCGCAAACATGCAACATGGACCACTGATGACTAGAAATGTGATATAATCGGATGAATCATCGTTCACCTTATTTAACACTACGAGCTGTGTTTATGTGTGTCGAACACCCAAAGCAGCGTATGATTCGTGAAACGTGATAGTGGCTATGTGATGCCGTGGGCCGCAATATCCTGGTTTTCAGTAGATCCTATGCTTACTACGTTTACTGGTCGCGTCACTGCCTTTGATTACATCACATCACAATTTTAGAGAACCATGTGCATCCTGTGGTATGGTCCAAGTGTTGTTTCCAGCTAATGGCATCATATTCCAGGATATGCACATTCACACAGTTGAATTTATTGTGGCGTGGTTTGTGGAACATCGGGATGAAGTTCAACACCTCCTCTGGCCAGACCAATCACCTGATCCGAACACATTTGAACCGTTGTGGTCCGTTCTGAAGATACGAAACCAGCGCCGATTTGTTTCTTCATCTTCTCTCATGGAACCGAGCGATGTATAGCACGTGCAATGGTGTGATATTCTATTTGCTAACCATTTACGTTCTCTATGACACCATCAGAGCTATCGTGAGGACGAAAAGTGCTCCAACGCTATGTAAATCTGGTTAAGCTGTATTTTTCTTGTAGGTGATTACATTAATCAGTGTTTGTAAACAGAGGGAAAAGTATGTGGCGTACATAAAAACGTAGGTCACATGCGTAAATCCTGTAGTTTTTGGACTTAACGTACGACTAGAAAATTTATGTAACATCCTGCAGAAAGGTATAAGTCAAAACGTTTGTTTTATAATAACGTTCCGTGTAAGTGTTCTATCTATAGTACTTTCCATGTGAAAAAGGGACTGCATACAAGCGGTAAGGATATAAATACAGATGGCTGTATGTAACATACGTATATATATGTAATATACGGAAGACTGTTAGACGTCAGGCATCCTCCAAGGGCATGATGTAACATCTAAACGGGAAAAAGGCAGTATCTATATAGCATATGGATAACATATGCTCCCTACAAATTTGCGTAGTAAACATATGGATTCCGTATATTTGCACAATATACCGCTGTCCGGATTTTTCTCAGTGATAGATTTATTGTTATAAAATTCTTTTGAGAGCCTTCAATTGGTTTTATAAAAGAAATTAATTCCAATTTTTTTTGTATAATACCAATATAATAAAATTAAGAAAAAATTAATTAACATTAATTTTAATGTTTAAAACAAATCGAAATTATTAACTTATTATATTAATGAAAGTACAGTGCTTGATTTTTTTTTCAATATTTGCTACGTATTTTGGATAATTTAAAGATATATAACTTGCGTTAATACTAAAAAGAATATCTATATTTCTTTTACTAAGTATTTCTTAGTATCAGTATTTCTTAATTAACACTTAACGCTCTGGAGAATTATACGTATTTATCATCAACATCCATTAAAAACAAAAAAGAAGAAAGAAAAAAGAAAATACTGTTTATATTCAGAATACAGAATTATTGGCAATACAGTACAATAACATTTTATTTTGTAAACGTTTAAGGGAAATATATTCACTTCTATAGTATTTAAAAGCCTAGGTTCATCTATATGTTAAACAGTTTGTGTAGTACACCGAAAGTAAAGTAATTAAAAGGTATATGACATTTTGTTTTCTATAGGTATTACTACGTATTTATGATGCAATATTTTTGTATATAATACTTTACATACAATCGGAGTATATATCATGTATTTTTAATGAAGTTTGCATTACTTGAAATGATATTATTAATTTTGTACGACGTTTAATATGTCAGTTTTCTCCTTATATAAATTCATTTTCTTATGACTTACCATTTCATATTGTCTTGATAATTTTTATTTTAAGTTACACAGAACTTTCCTTAATAACATATTTGTTTATAATAATTCTCTTTTAAACGATCGGTATCTATAAAATGTATTGTTTTAATTTTTCTCATGAATTTGGATTAATTATAGAATTATTCCTATTCGAGATGATACCTCTAAACGGGTATTAATGCTGTTACGATCGAAAAGTTACGGTTAAAATAACTACACTATAACTTTCAATTACAATCCATGACCTTCTAAGACTAAAGTGTAACCTTTACAACGAAATTGTATTTTACTTCGTTTAGTGAGAGAAACCAATTAATTAATCGGGTTTTTTAAGATCCAGAGATACTTAACGTTAGCTTAAATTCTGTGGGATGCACCGTAGACACTATGCAACCTCTGAATAACGGATGCCGATGGGACATTATTATTTATCCGCAAATGAGAGGTGTCCACTACAGAGAGGTTATACAAGTGTACACAGCTTCATAAAGTAATTGTATACAGGAAATACGTACATTAGTTGTAAATGCAAATAGAGGAATACTGCACTCTTTGTTCGAATTATTGGGGTAATAAGGGAGTTTTTTCTATATATCAATGTTAAACAAGTGCATCAAGAAACAACAAGTAGCAAAAGCACGTGAAGATGTTTGATTTAGTTTTTGGTAAACAAAACTCCTTAAGAAGCTAAATTTTACCAACTTTATGCTTAAGTATAGCATTTTACCTCAAATTTAATGAAACATACATTTAAGATCAATATATATTTAAAAGTAGAAAATATTCAAGATTTTAGATTTATCGAGTAGAAAGTCTTTTAGTTTCATTTTAGTGTGTATTCCACGAACAGATTAGTATGCTATATCCTGAGATTTATACTAACCCGCTAATGTCAAAGCGCTGCGGTTAGTCTATCAAGCAAGGATGATATCTATGATTACTCTAATAGGAATACATGGATAATTGATTTTTGGTTGGCCCTATCTTGGGATCAAGTGTAAATGAACTAGGTCCATCTACAAACTCGATTCCGAACTTTTGATCCTATACACCCTGGCTCAATATTGATGTTGATTCTTGTCTCTCGGACGGACAGACACGGACAATCAGGGTAAATATATATAAAGGAGTTCTTGGTAAACAAACGATTAGAATGTAATTGCATTTGAGAATGGAAGAGTACACTTAGGGATGAGCAGTTGACAAGATTGAGCCTGCCCCGTTTCGGAAACAGTGCCTACCCGTGAACAGTGGCGTGTTTTGAGGGATGTCACAACAATAAAAAATCTAAATTTTATCGCTATAAACTAAGGAAATAAAGTTTCATACAGCTGTATACGAGAATTAGAACGTGAGATAAGCTTTCTTTCTTTAGCTTGAAACGACAACTTTCCTTTCTACCGATGCTACTTCCCTTAAGAGCCGCCTTTGTTTGGGAAAGTGATGCATCCTCTCAATAAATGTATTTATTCCGATTAAAAAGAGATCGACTCATCTTGAGAAAAAGTATATTTTTCGAGCGCTGTCTCGTCTCGAATCTTTTCACTAAAATTCTATCTCATCTCGTCCATAATGATCACAGGGAGTCGTGAAGTTTGACCTAGATCTATCAAATTCACAATCCAATAGAACGCGAATGTATGTCCAAGTGTCAACCCCCATCCATTAATTATTGCCAGTATCGTGTCTCGTGCTATATGGGAAACATGTCCCAAGAGTACAGTGTTGTCGGATTGACGCTGAAGTTCGTTTTGTTTATTTTTGTTGTTGTCGTTATTTTATATTTGCTATTATAATTGTTACAGTTTAATTCCCTCCCAAAAAATGATTGTATGCGTGTTATAGTTCTTTAAGTGCTATTGTCTATCGCTCGTTCTTCATGTCTTCTAAATTTGACAACATTGTTGGTGAACTTCTGTTGTTTCATGTTTTCTCAATGGTCCGTTCGGAAGGCAGCTTCACGAATCGTGCCGAATTCTTCCGATGCATCACATGTGAGGAAAAGCAGTTCTATGAGTGGTGTTGAGTAATGTTGTGTAATGACTTGAGTATCTTTAAACGTTAATTAATACTCCTCATTGTGTATGCACAATTGCTTTATCAATTTATGGTTTTAATTAGGGATGGGCAAAACCGGTTTTTTATAAAAACCAAAACCCGAAAAGCCGTCATTTCGGTTTTCTCCAATACCGGTGCGGTTTTACACGAAACCGGTTTCGGTTTTCTCCAAAATCGGTGCGGTTTTTCACCGAAACCGGTTTTCGATTTTCTCCAAAACCGGTTCGGTTTTCACCGAAACTGGTTTCGGTGAAAACTTTTCGAAAACACATAAAACTATTTCTGTGGAAATGGATTCCTTTTTCGGAGAACAACGAAACACCATTCTGGTCAGAAATAGAAGAAATTTTGAAAAAAAAAACGGAATCGGGTTTGAAGAAAACCCAAACCGGATCAGGTGAAAAAACCGAACCGGTTTTGGAGAAAACTGATAACCGGTTTCGGTGAAAACCAAACCGGTTTTGAAGAAAACCGAACCGGTTCCGGTGAAAATTTTCAAAAACAGGTTTTGGTTTTCTAAAAACCGGAAACCGAAAAACCGGTTTTTATGTCCACCACTAGTTTTAATACAATAAATAATGTATCACTAAAACAGTAATTGGAACATGAGACTTGAGTCAAGTAATGTTACCCATGGGACCCGAGAAATGTATAGTCTCGTTCCGAATTCAAAAATACACGTCTTATCTCAACTCTCGTCTCATTTCCGAGAAGTAGACAATACAATTTTGCATGTGATACTTTTACCACAATTCAGCTATCTGTTTTTGGTACGGCGCTATATACAGAACCCGCAAAAAATGCTATATCTATCTACAGTTGCAAATCGAAAGCAGATAGATGAGTTGTGATAACGATATCACATGTAGAATCATATTGTCCAGTTCACTACGTTTCTGCTTTTCGAATATTTTTATTTGTTTTGAAGATATTACAGAAAAAAAAACTCTAAAATTAGCGAAACTTCAATTTCGCTGTAGTGAAGACCCTTAACTGTAAAGAGAGCGGATGTGCTGACCACTCATTCACTCAACAGACAACTACCTATTCAGTGAAAGTCCTTCATAGTTTCCAACGAGATGAGGTAATAACTCTTCCTTGTGGCGTATGTATAAGTCTTCTTGTTTTATAGTCATTTGCAGTGTTTGACTTCATAAACAGATACCATTTTTTTCTTTGAATAAAGTTAATTTTCAAGTATCTGGTTGTACGTACACAAAGAACAAAAGAAGTATTTATTTTGTTCACTATGTTTACAAGTCATTGAGTACACAGGTTTTCTCAATTATGTACTTCCTGTCATTTCTTATTAAACATAGAATATCTAAGCATAGTGGATAAATGAGTGAGATAAATAGTTTATGAGAGTTTGATAAGAACTTGAAAACCATTCAATTACCATATCCATAGCTTAGTTACGGATTCATTGCTTGACTTCAGCATTTGCACTAAGCTATTATGTTGATAATAAAGAAGATGCGTACAGTATTATTCATTTCGAAAAAATAAAAGAAAATGCCTCTTTAGTACGTCAATATTTGCGATGATTACAATTTAGCTTCTAACCCGGAACGTAAAATGTCAAACAAAGTATGAAAGCAAATTTAGTGTTAGATTTTGTTTGTTTGTTTGTTAAAATGTAGCGTTTTGTCAGCACCAAGGCTATATGAAATGTTTACCTACAGTAATCCAAAAAATTGGTAATGCATGCGAACTTTCACTCTCTCTCTCCGGGAATCCAACCCAGTACCATGTGCACCATGTTTCTGACTTAAAAACTCTTGAATCACCCGACCGATCTCGATCCAATTTTCAATATAGATGGGGTTCAGATCTAGAATAAGTTTTGTCATTCCACTTTGATGATGCAACTTAGGGAAAGGGGAGAAGAGAGATATAGAAAAAAATATCGAAAATGACCAATATTAGTGCCGAATCCATAGTTTACGGGATCGCTGAGATGAACAAGGACACTTCCGATGCATATAAATCCAAATTCAGTCCCGCATCTTGGGGGAGTGGAAGGGAAGATATAGCTATAAAAATGATCGAAAATGACCGATATCAGAGAGAGTTTCAATAATAGTAAAAAAAAGTGACTAAGTAACGGAACATGTTACTATTTTTTCTTTTTTTAACCAGTAATTGACGCTAGTTTCTTATACACATAAGAATGTTCTAGAAATTCCATTTTTAAAATAAGAAAATAAAAATAACATTTTCATGGAAGTTATAATTCTTCAAATAGAAATTTATATATATATATATATATATATATATATATATATATATATATATATATATATATATATATGTGTGTGTGTGTGTGTGTGTGTGTGTGTGTGTGTGTGTGTGTGTTACTTTGTTTTACTTTCTGATTGTTATTCATCACTTTTGCGCTTCTAATAAAATGGCAGGCAAAAGATGTCAGACGAGAACTTGAACCAAGATATTTTTTGACTGATAGACTGATAATGACAAATTATTCGCGAACTTTTGAGTGAACGAGAAGAGAAAAAGGAAAAAAATGTTCTCCTTTAGAAAGACTAATAATATAATAGAGTTTTATGAGGAGTGGGAAAGATTAATCAGATTATTATCAAATAAATTCTTTTTTAATTTAGAATTTCATATATATATAATCTAAATTTTTCTGAACTTTACTAGAGAATACTGGCCTGTGCTGGAATGAATTAAAAGCTGTCAACGAAATAGTTTTGTGTATATTTTTTGAAGATGAAAAGAAAGAATAATAAATCTTATAAGCTTTCAAAAAAAGGTTAACAAATCAATCAAAAGCAATGAATGAGAGAGCAACGACTCAAGTGCTGATGGACTTATATATATATATATATATATATATATATATATATATATATATATATATATATATATATATATATATATATATGCAAAAGTCAAGGAATGAGTTAATGTCAGTTTATAGACGTTAAGGTCAATGGAAAGGGACAAGAAATATTACTTTTCTTACTTCTTTGTCTTAAGATAAAATGATTTATTTCGTGTGATGTTAAGAAGATGATGAAAAAGAAAAAGATGAGGTAATAATACTGCCTTTTAACTGTACAGTTAATTAGTACAAGAAAATATTAAACAACTAATAATCTACGCACATTACATTACGCTTTATAAGAAAGAGAGACAATGTACGAGATTTTTAAAGTAAATCAGTATAGTGGTTTTTTTAAAAATATTTTTGTTATGGTATATTTTTCTCCAAAGGTTGTTCATCACTCCTGCTCGATTTTGTTTCAATTTTCAGCAATCATAGAACAATTTTAAAATTGAATATGTGTATTTATTTAATATTTGCAAATTATTATTAATACTTACTGAAACAGTCCATACTTTAGATACATTTTCCAGTTTCGTTTAAAACGTCTTCAAAACAAAGGATAAAACGAAGTTATTTTGTAAGAATCGATAGAGAACATTGGACAATAATCATTAAAAATTATATATATATCTATATATATCTATATCTATATCTATATCTATATATATATATATATATATATATATATATATATATATATATATATATATATATATATATATATATATATATATATAATAAATCTAGCATCCCTTTACAAAAATGTCTTTATTTTCTTGTATTTATTATTTCTTACGTATTCTGTATTTAAAATTCCAGTTTTCCATAAGACAAAACATATAAAATATTTAGTAATTTGTAAGGTATTGATATTCTCAAATATCACTTTGTATATAATTCATCATCACTTTATATATTAAACTACAAATCATTTTAAGTTGTGTTTATTGTTTTAGATTGATAAAGTAATAAAAGAATAAACAACCAATACACATTTTCTGAAATATGTATAATATTTTAGAAATTATTTCAAAAATTGAATGAAAATATTTTAATTGAGGATCATGTTATAAATTTATTAATTACAAATCATGTTTAAACTAAAATTAAGCATTACAATCTTAAACTAATTATTTAAATTCGATTATCCAGTTTTTGAGCTTGTTTTGTACAAAAAATAGTTCATTATTCAAGATATATGTGTCTTAGGATCTATTTTAATAATACTAGTGATACTTCAAAGCTACAAAAATTATTGAATTATTATTTACATGAACTATAATATATACATTTTGACATGTATTACCTCATGTATATAGAAAGAGTAATTTATTTTACTTGACCTTTTTTCTACCACATAAAAATATTATGAATATTAAAAAATACATATATGTCTAAAAAGAAATTCTATGAATCAAATAAAAATGCATAAAAATGGAACTACATCCGTTCAAGGAAAGAGAAAAATTAAGAAACCATATAAATTGTGAAATATTGTAAGCCAACGTTGGCAATTGGCATTATTGTGTAATATTTGATTTCATTGTCCAGCAATATATAAATCTCGACATGAACTGAATCACTGCTATTGACTTTAATAGCCAATACAAAGTGCCTATAATCTGTCAGGCTTCTAACACGTATACATAAATATCCTCGCTACCGTGACATACGAACATTAATATTCCATCATCATCAACAACAAAAATCCTTCTGGAACGTAATTTTTATTTATTTTAAATCACAATAATATGTTGATATATGTGAATATTTGAAAAATAAGTATAATTGTCAGAAAAGAAGTGCATATGCGCCTGTTACATGTTGTTTTGTCAATAGCTTTTGTACTGTTGGATGAATGTTACATACATGTTGATTGACGCAAAAAATGTAGTTGAGTAAAATTCTATACTGACAGTTATTGACAAAACGAAATATAAAGGCGGAAAGACACTTTAGTGATCATATTATTAAATTGTATAACTTGTTTTGATATATAATTTTATTACGTTATATATAATTATTAAATATCGCATAAAATTCAATACAATATTCAAATATTTCAACATAACATTCCACTACAACATTTTAGTAAAGCTACAGCGAATCATATGACAAATATCTTGTTATTCCATCGTTATAAAAGTACTTTGATTTGTAACACAAGGATTAAATTGATGTTAAGATAAACGAAAAATTAGTAGTATGTTTGCAAGTCATCTACAGTTATATTTTACTTATTTATTTTGTAGCGGATTAGCAGTTGAAACCCAGAATGGTCTTTTGATAAAAATTTGTTTTAATTAACTATTTAATAAATATTTCAGTAAGCTTCGGACTTTCCAACGGACGATAACAAGTATTTTGTACAAATGTTTCATGTTTACTAACAAAACATTTTCCTAATTTAAGATTTTGCAAAACTTTTAACTCGTTAAACATTTTACTAAATGTTTGTGTAATTAAATATTTCATCAAAGTAATCTGGTATATATTTTACAGAATGTTTATCTGATTTAACATTTTTATAACGTTTAACTAATCAAACGTTTTGCAAAATACTCAGGCATTTGTACACTTCACAGAACTTTTACCTAATTGAAAATTTCGTAAGATCTTTAATCAAACAGATCGCAAAATGTTTTCCGTAAAGAGACAAAAGTTAAACCTTTTCCAGATTCAAGATTTAATATTGACTGCTATTGTATGTAAAATGTTATATTCGAAAAGGTTTTCAGGAGACTCCTCTTTTTCTGAGCAATGTATAAGTACAGTAACCATGAGATGTTAAACACTTTGGTGATATTTTACTCAACAATTAAAAGTTACCTGATACACAGCTTACTTTAGAATATAGGATATTGTAAGTGTTTAGAACTTACAACGTACAATGTTAATATTGTTTATTGCTTATTAGTTATAGGTTAAATTAAGGTTAGAGTTTTGCCCTAATCTCAATTATTTCAAGAAAATTCCTTAAATAAAGATTTTCACATTACAATACGTAATCTCTAACTGCACTCCTAAATGTATTTTTTAAAAAATAATAAAATATGCACTGAAATCAATATAAAATGCATAAATATAATGATCTTTCGTATATGTTTACTAACATATTTTTAATATTCACATTACTTGTTGGAGTAGTAAGATTTCTTGTAGAGATTCTTAGATTGTGTTTGTAGGGGAAACTCATCACATACATTTTGACTTTTATTTCGCAGCAATGTTTTCAAATATGTTGAATATATGCTTTAAAATATACACACAGAAATATTTCTTTTAATGATTAGAATAATATCAGGTCTGAAAGGATTAAACCGAGAAAGAGACAATGCATTGCATATACGTTACATGTTCTATATAAAGAAAATGCATTGATTATTTAACGTTGCTTACAGTTAAAAGTTTTCGTTTAGTGTTTCAAGATTTCTAATATTAGCATTATATGAAAAAATTAGGAATTATTTGTGTATTGAATTACATGAAGAGGGAAAAATATGAGTATATGTAGATTCACTGTAGTATTAGTAGTTTTATATAACTTCCGATACTCCAATAGTATGATACAAGTAAATGTTACAATATTATATTAAGTAACATGATCACATATGAAATATGTTCAACTTTTAGTTTCAGCAGCGTGAGATAAATGCTTCAACACATTGTTAGTGTTGTGTTGTGATATTGCGTGCAGTTTCTATTGTCAATCGCCTTTGTTCTAAAAGTACAACATATGAACGATATATAGAAATAACGTGCATATGAACGTGTGAAAAAATACGTTCTTTTTAGTTTTTCCGAACATTATACTAACAGTAATAAAAATATTTAAAATTAAAAAAAACGTGCTTTGTAGAAAACATAATGATGTTTTTTTAATAATGGGTCTTACCATTAACAAAAAAAATGAACAGAGATGTGAAGAAAAAAACATGTATCTGAATTTTCTTGAGGAAATGTGCAAAAAAAAAAAGAATATTGCATGAATATAGCTACTACTACTACTACTACTACTACTGCTACAAAAACTCCCTCCATTTTTTCACTACATTCGAGTAGTTGCGTTTTTGTGAAAAATGAACTTCCGTTGTTGTTTGCAAAATTATTATTAAATTTACACTTTTCATATAGATATTTTGGTTATTATTCTTATTATTTAGAAAATGAACTGTAAATAACCAGTTTTTTTATATCGTCTTATTATTATTTCTTGTTTTGTCTCGCTTTTGTATGTTTCTGAGCATGTCTTCTTTAGCGTCGTGTTTCTCAACCAGAAACTTCCGTTCCCTGTTCTTTTGTTTACATATATAACATGTACGAAAAGTCTAGAATACTTTTTTTAAAAAATACATATTAAATAAATTAGTCGCAACGTATTATTTTCGTACCGTAAACATAATGTTTTGACATTTTTCTTTTCTTTTTTTTTAAATGCATTTTTTATTCTAGAAAATTCATCGACCGAACCATCCCACTGACACCTCTAAGCCATATAACGGAAGCTTCTTGTTAGTTAAACAAATTACTAGTATAGAGTTGGAATTTCACACATTACATCATTATATATATTAAAAATTCACATACTGTATAGATTAATACGTTTTATTAGATTAGTTTGGCCTGTTTATAAACTGTAGCGCATATTAATTAAATTACGTGTATTGTTTGAAAAGACTAAACTTGTACTTTACACAATATTAGAAGTATTTAGATCATATATTGTATAAACTTAGTTAATTTATAAAATCAAATAAAAATATCTTAAGTAAGGATCATATAAATTTGTCACTAACAAATGAATTTTAATCTACGAGTAATTATCGTAATATTACAGTCTTTCACCAATTATATAAATTCGATTGTCCAATGTTTTAGCAAGAAAACATATTTAAAGAAACAAGAAAAAATATTTAAAAAAAATGTCTTAGAATCTATTTTGATTATGCTAGTGATACTGTAAAGCTAGTAAAATGATTGAATTATCACTTATGAGAACTAGAATATATAGAATTTTGACAGATATTACCTCACATATATAGATAGACAATTTACTTATACATGATTTCGTTTACATCAATATCTCTCTCTCTCTCTCTCTCTCTCTCTCTCTCTATATATATATATATATATATATATATATATATATATATATATATATATATATATATATATATTACGAACGTTAAAAAGTACATATATTTCAAAGAAGAAATTACATAAATCAAATAAAAATGTAGAAAAACCGAAACTGTTTACGATTAATGAAAAGGAAAAAAATATTAAGAAACCATATACCTGTTTATAAACTGTAGCACATAGCCTAACACGTGAGCATGTTCTTTCTTAAGTGAAAAATTTACTTAACACCTGAAGTCTTACTTGATTAGTTATTTACTAATTAAAATTTATGATAATGAAACAGAGACATTGTTATTCTTTAAATCCTTTATATTTACAAGAAATAAAATTTAATTGTTAATCATAGTTGAATCATCAGGTTTAAAAGAAGAGAAACCAAAATTTTGAAAAATCTCAGGAAAAAAAATCTTATAAGTAGTAGAATTTTCACTCAATAACCATCAAATTTGAACTGGAGCTTCAGGATCATACAATATACCATTCATGTGTAAAATGAAGCTTGAGAATAATGTAAAGTAGAAAAAAAAAGTCATTTTATCATTATTCATTCCCTTCTTTAAAATAATGATTCAATCTTATTAACTATATTGTTTTATCATGTTTGCTACTATTATAATAAAGAAACTTGAAGAGTGCAAAATCTCGTATTTTCCGGATTTTCTCGACAACTATGCATAAGTAATGTTAACGTTCACTCACATTGCTGTGTTTAACATGATGAAATCTATCAATTCTTTTGTTAAAAGTTTACAAAATTGTACAATTATATCTACTTCGGGCTTAAAAAAGTAAGTAATTTTGTAGAACTATCCAAGTTGTTCTTCAGTTGGAAACAAACGAGAAGATAATAAGCGAAGGGAGGGGGGGAGGTGGACAGAGAAAATGTGTAAACGCAAATTTCTGTTTTTGAGAAACGGTGTAAACTAACTGTAACAGTGGAAGTAGCTGTAATAAACATGTAGTGCCGTGTGTATGGATACCGCAAGAAGACAAGGAAAAGTATGGTTTCGGTTTCCATGGTTACGTAGCTCATGTTAAAATATTCGTCTGCGGGTTGTATGTGGTGGGGAACGTGTTAACAGAGGAAGGGGAGGATAGAACGTGTAACGTAGAAACGGAAGAGTTTCAGCTCCAGGAATTAAATCTGTCAAAAAAAATCATAAGCCAGTGTGTAAGGAACAAATCAAAAATAATTACGAGTTCTTATATATTTATTTATTAATTTTTGCGTGCTCAAACATTATATGAACAAGTAGTAGGCTATAGAAAATTTTGACAAAAAAGGGTCCATTTTCAACTGATGTACGTATAGGAGATGTATAAATGGGAGATTGTATTTCATTACAGGATGTTCTAGCCCATTTAGCAACGTTGAGATTCCCAATCTCCTGTGGTTTAAGATCATGACAAGTGCAAACTAAGGTTAGGTTGAGAGTCAAAACTAAATATTGCATGAATACATTACGGAAGGGCTAGGTAATAATAAGTACTTTACGTAAGTATGCACTTGCACACAGAGTGTCAATTAACGTTCTTCATATTAAACACTTCGACTTCTTAAGCAAAAAATAAATAAACAAATAAATAAATAAATAAATTTTGATCCTTCATAAAAGAGAAAGAATACCTAGAATTGTCCACGAGATAGAATTTTCGTGTTGAGACAGAAATCATCCAACAGAAGCATATACATATTCCGAGACGAGACATCGCTGCCATGAAACCTTTCCGAGACGAGACACTTTTAACTCTTGTCTTGTGGGCACCACTTACATGAGACGCGTCCAAAATGTCATATAAGTTTTTGACACAATAATTGATAGATATAGATTGTTTCCTTCGATTTCTTTTTGAAAAACTTTACCCCTGGTTCAAAGGATCGCTGATTCGATTCCCGGTTTAGTAAGTTTGTGGTTGACAAGGTGTCCCTGTTTTTTCTCGGGGGTACTCCCATTTCCTCCCACATTCTTATTCCACTAATTCTTCCATCATCATTCGCTTGCTTTAATCGTCCATTTCCCTTAGCTTAATATGCATAATCGTAGGACGTTAAACTAAGAGATGTCATTTCATTTTCTTTATTTCTCATTCTGATTTTCAACTCCTCATTCCATCAATTCTTTCTCGAAATTCTTTTCTTTCTTATTTTTTAAAAGTATATTATTGATACATGCATGCAAGTAATCATACTCCCCCACACACATATACACACACAATATGTTCCCTTGTTGATTTCTTAACAGTAGTTCATATATCATTACTATTGATTGTGTCTAAGAAACTTCCAACATTTGTAACATTCCCTGTTGTTCTGGAGAAAACATTGAAGTTATTTCTAAACCTAAACAAACAACATGATGCTTTCTATTAACTTATTAACTAATTTTATGATCTATGAAACGCAGAGGTTCAATGCCGAGTCCACAAAAACTTTCCATTGATTTCTATCCTTAGCCAACTGGATCGAGTTTCTACTTTGTATCCCTATTTCTGTTAGATCCATCTTAATATTGTCCTCTCATCTGCATCTAGATCTTCCCAACGATCGTTTTCCAATTAGTCTTCTAGTCAAAATTCTGAAAGTTTTCCTACTTTCTTCCATTCCGGTTGCATGACCCTCCTACTTGAGCCTCCTACATTTGATGATCCTAGCAATGTTTGCTAAACGGTATAAATTATTGAGTTCCCCGTTATGAAGTTTCTGCCATTTCCTCATTCCCGTTCCTCTTGTGTCCGAATATTCGTCTCAGGATGTTATTCTCAAATATTTTCAGTCTGCGTTCTTCTCTCAGAGTAAGCAATCATGTTTCGCAGCCATACTGCACAATAGGCATGCTTATCATTTTATATATTTTGTGCTTCAAATTCCTCGACAGAATCCGTAAGAGCTGAATAATAACACGAATTCCCTGCTTTCATTTTTTTTTTTTTTTTTTTTTTTTTTTTTTTTTGTAGATATGGTTTTGGTCTGTTAACACTGATCTTAGAAATGCTTTATATTAAGAAATTAAATAACGCTCAAACATGGATAGTTATTATTTTGTGCTTATTTGTATAGAAATAAAAACAGTCAATCCTCAAAATTGGATTCGAACCTCTGCCTAGGTTTTATCCAAAACAAGTATCTGCACCGTGAATTAAACCCGAAAACTAGGCGCGTTAGTTATCTGACAACGAAAGGCATCATTTGATTATAAGAAAAAGTAATTAGTGAAGCGTAAACGAAAATCATTAATTGTAAATGAAAATTAGGAGCACGGTGGTTCAGTGGTAGACCAATTACATTTTGTGCATAGGGTCCCTGGTTTGGTCGCTAGCCAATTTTGTGATCGAAGTTTGTGGTGGACAACATCGTGTCCGTGGGTTTTCCGAGTTTACTCCGGTTTCCTCCTAGTTTGTCATTCCACCACTTTGCCATTTTCCATCATCATTCACTTGCCTTAAGAGTCTTCATCCCGGCGAAATTAAAATACCGCTAATTTTACAGTAGTTATGTGATATCTTCAAATAGATAAAAGATAATCGAAATGTGGAACAAGAGCGCCCTAGACAATATTATTTTACATGAGATACCGTTATCACGACTCACTTATCTGCTTTCGATTTCGAGCCATTTTGAAAATCGGCATCTATTTTCGCGTTTCTAAACAGCTGAAAACGGAAAGCCACTAGGTGACTTGTGATAACGATACCTCACGCAAAATAATATTGTCTAGGGCGCTTTTGTTCCATATTTCAATTATGTTTTATCTATTTGAAGATATCACACAATTACTGTAAACTTAGCGGTATTTTAATTTCGCCGGGATGAAGACTCTTAATCACCCCCCTTTGTCTAACACACATAATCGTGGGACGTTAGAACTAAAATATTTTTGTTTCATTTCATTTAAATGAAATTTTCTTTTGTATGCAGATATAGTGATGATCTGAGATTTCCCTGGCGAAGGACTTTCACTACATGGGAAGTTAAAAGCAGTACTGTAAAACTTATGGTAATTCTTGTTATCTACATTAACCACAATCGGAGATGTGACCTGGTATTTCCCCCGGGTCACACCCTGAAATTAACACTGATAGTATGCCTTTATTACGTACTTATTTCAAGAGTGCTTTGTCAATAATTCATACACTGTAAATAGATATAAAGATCTTAAAATTTCATTATTAAAAGCTATTATTATTATTATTATTATTATTATTATTATTATTATTATTATTATTATTATTATTATTATTATTATTATTATTATTATTATTATTATTTGAAAACTGCTAAAGGCTTCGGAAATGATCCTTGAAAATTATTTGTAATAGGCGATTGAGCAACTTGCAAGATTTCTTTTTAAGGGAAACAGATCTCTTCGTACACACCCTCACCTCACACATAAAAAAGATTTTTTTGTCAAGAAAATACTTCTATGCCATTTTTAATGGTCTCCACTACAATTTTTCTCCCAATTTTCTCTGCTTGTAGTGTACCAACAGGATAATTGCTTGGTATTCATCATCATCATGCTTGGTATCGTCAACATTTCTGGTGAAAGGTTCAGAAAAACATTGAAGTAAAAAAGAAAAAGGAGAGAATAAAAGAAAATTAATAACTACATAAGTTTTAGCTACTGCCCATCTTTGGGGATTTTTTTTCCTTTCTTAAAAATGTAGAAATAAGTTTTTTTTCCTTTTTTGTCTTAGGAAGATAGTGAGGAGAGTACTTCATTTATTTGAATGTCACTAAACCTACATTAACTTAAATGACCCATTGTTTAAACCAAAAGGTACGAATGATCATCAACCAGGTCGAAGAGAAAAGGCGACAAATATTTTATTCTTGAAAAAGAAAAGAAAAGAATTCCATTGTCACGAAATCTTGAGCAAAACTGCTACCGATTTTTTTTTTTTTTTTTTTAAGGTTAACATGAAGAAGGGACAGGAACAATAAGAACTTATTGTTACAAAACTTTTTTTTTTTTTTTTTTTTGTGAAATGACCATACATTTGGAAGACCATGATACTGTATTAGACTAGAAAAGAAGAAGAAGACCGAAAAGAAAACTGTTGTCGTGAACTGAAGTAAATGAAGGACATCATTAAAAAGAGTAAATAGTACATATTTTGGGGTGACATGGCCAGATTACTTTTTCTCCTTTCTTTTAAAAAAATCCAATCCTGATCTTCCTTATTTTTTGAGGAAAAATTTTTCTGTAGACATGAAAACTAATTCTCCTCTCTCTGTCTGTCTTTCTTTGTTTCTTTTTTCAAAAAAGAATACATTTTTTCAATAATATAAGTTTCTTTTCTTTTTCCACTATTGTTTTATGTAATATATATATATATATATATATATATATATATATATATATATATATATATATATATATATATATATATATATATATATCTTTTCCGCCCTTTTTGTCGTTTTCTGTCGGGTAACTATTACTATCGCTCATGTCTTGTGGCCGTCTGTGTAAATAAATGCCCAGCCCTTTTCACATACACGCTAATATCAAACAAGCACGGAATCATGGAACTTAAAAAGTAAAAATATGAATATATATATATATATATATATATATATATAGTGTATTATTTCAAGTTATTTTTATATATATTACAAAAGAAATGAACCGTAAGAAGAAAAGTAAAGTTACAACTAAGTTACGATTATGTCTCTTAACTACACAGAAAAATGTTGTTTCCTGTATGAACAAAGCTAAATTGAAACCAATGTTTTTTCTTTTTTCTTTTCCTGGAACTTGCAGTGTATTTCTGTGTACTTCTAAGGATATAGAATCACCAATATTTATTTCCTTATTTACAAGTAGTAAGCGCCTCAGTGTTAGGAGTCTGTGTATGATATGCTACCCAACATTTTATATAGGGTGTCCCACTCGAAGAAGGTAGGTGGGGAAGAAATGAAACAAAATTTGTACATGATACACCTGTATGTGATAAAAAAGTACATGAAATCACAAAAGATCCTGTAAATGTCCCCCCTATCTTCTAAACACATTTGAACCCGACGTTTTGCAAGTATGTGAATGGTTTTCGGCGGTGAATGTCGAGCGACCATCAAACTGCTCCAGAAACCTTCTCGAACACTAATCCAATACTGTTTCACAATAAACATGCGCTCTTCAACAGAGATGCAAAGCTGTGATGCATCTTAACTACGACGTGGAAACAAACCAAAGCACCAGCCATCACTTATCGCAATTCACTGAAAACGCAAGCACGTCAATAACAACGATTCGCGGAACTTTGTCATGTTGTCACCCTTCCAGAATGGCCACGGAGTATAGAGTTGCCGCCTTACGTTTCTCACGGAATGCATTATACTCCCTCGAAAATTTCATCGCAACCAGTCAATTATTTACGCAATGACGGATTTTTTCGGGCAATCTTCGAGTGGGGCACCCGTTATAAGCAGAACATAAAGTAAATAAATAATCAATACGTTTAAGCAGAATTAAAACTACCAAATATTATTAGAATTGATCTAAAAATACATTTTAGAGCCATATCTAAACATGGGTGTTTCTCGATTTTTCGAAAATTAAGCGTGAATAAACTAAGCGTGTTATTTTCGTTCAGCTCAAAGTGGTCTATTGACTGAAATATGCATCATAATTGGATAATATTATAGTTGATTAAAAAATAAAGTTTAAGAGTTAATCCTAATTCTGGCCTATATCTATACCATTAACCATACTGGCCTATATAACCATACGTGCTAGTATCATAATGAATAGTAAGTATTTTTCATAATAAAAATAATAATAATAATAATAATAATAATAATAATAATAATAATAATAATAATAATAATAATAATAATAATAATAATAATAATAATAATAATAATAATGGGTAATGAATCATAAGGGTATTATTTAGTATCAGTTTCATCTTAATACATGATGTGGTTACTGTACAGTATCAATTGTTAGGTTTACAAAAAAAAAAAAAATTTCTCGAAAACTACACATCAAGATTACATTTATCCGTATTGTTTCGTTCACTTCAATGAATTCTATTGATCTGTATTTGTCTCATTTTTGGATATCCCTCCCCCTTTATTCGCTAAGTTAAGTGAAGCGCTGCTAAGGGAATTCGTAACTATTACCCAAGTTGACTGCTGGTGATTGTGAAGTAAATGCAACCACTTATATCGACAATACGAGCGATGTAGGAATAAATGTGCTTTTTCGTGTTAGGAGGTAGTAGCGATCTGCCACTGAACCTCCGGGTTCCATACGCCATAGAGTTAGTTAGTTAGTTAGTTAGCGATCTGCCATATGCTTTATGTTATTGGATGTAGTTGCAACGTTAATGCAACCACACACGTAAAGGACTCTTTTTCTTTGTTTATTTTTTTAAATATGAATCGATCAGATGTATTAATATTGTCATCCGCTGAAGAACAAAGTTTTATTTATACTCAAATAGTAATTTAACACTTCAAAAAAATTTGAAGTTTAAAGATAGGGGGCTACATAACTATGTAACCTATACGAATAGCCGCACCTGATATGCTGAGGTGTTTAAATCTATTCAATTTCTTTCTTCTTGTTTTTCGTTTTTTAAACCTTATTGTTATTACTTACAATATAGACCATTCTTTGGTTTTTACTTGTCACAATATACAGTATTTTGTCACCTTCAAGACATATTTCTTTACACGCCCTTAAGAACATATTTACATTTTGATCCAGTTACGCTTAGCTTTCATTATCTCGTACAACGTCCAAGAAATTAAAATAAAGTTGAATTAAATATTTTTTAACTCAAAGAAAAGGATTGAAGTATATGTATGTGTGTGGGGGTGGGTGGGTTTGAAAGATGGGGTAGGGATAATGAAAGGGAAACAGTAAATATCTTTCCAGGAATTATACTTAGATTCTTAAGTTGCTTGTAATATCACACCAAACAATAATGTTTCTAAATTTGCAGCTGATGTAATAGCTTAAAATTAAATGAGTGTAATTAATAAATGAATAAAATTAACTCAGAAGTTAAAATGTATTATAAGATTTACATCTTCATGCTTTTCGAAGTTTGTTATAATAATTAGCATGTTCAATCGTATGTTATTTTCAAATTTTGCTTCTTAATTATTCTCTTAACTCATTTATTATCAATTAATTAATTAGCGAATAAACTTTTTCTGAAAGAAAATATTAAAAGTACATTATATCTTGCCGCTGATAACATGTAAAAAGATGGAAATACAGACACGCATCAATAATAATTATAGCTTATAAGAATGTAATAAAATTAATAATAATAATAAAGGGGAATTGCAATCCTAAAAAAAAAAAAATGCATGCCTCGACAAATTATCCATCTTCAGATCAAGGTAAGAGAGAAAGAGAGGATAGACAAAAAAAAAAAAAAAAAAAAAACTCATGACATTTGCGTATATGAAAATACGGGATTTAAAATCTCACGCAAACGATCAGACGGAATCGCTGTTTCTTTCATTTGCATGAATATTGTGTGAAAGAGAGGGTTCTTGAATCAAGTATGATTTATTACCTTGATTGATGTATTGTCAGGGTATTTTAAATTTGGTGGTAATATTTTTTTTAGTATATTTCAAAGCACGAAGTGGCTTACTTTTTATTATTTGATTTTTTAAAATATGTGTACTATATATATACATATATGAAAGATAGATGCAAAAGAATGTTTCCTTATTCTGCGTTTTATTGATTTTTTTACGTTATAGCACAAATTATATAGTTTATCGCCATACATATACTTGGCTTTAATCATGTTGTGTAAGGAGCATATAACTGATTCACTGAAGTTGATGGCTTGAAATATCGTTAATTTATAGCTGCAGTCGAGAATATTTTAGTAGCAACGGTAAAATAAACTTTGAATGTTATAAAGGCTTTTATGTGAATTTATTGCACTTGCTTCCTTAACACCAGTAAAATTCTATTAGTTGTTTTTATTGTGATCTTATAAATTAAAACATTTTACATATACCAAAAGGAGCTATACTCAGCAATTGCTTAATTATATCTTTGTGTATTTAATGCCTTGCCAAACAGTTATAAGTTAATATATGCAGCCTGGAGTTCGGTTTTTGGTGGAAAACACAATTTTTGGTGCTGACTTGAGACTATTGGACAGCTACTTGTAGTGTAGTAAACTTGGTAGTAAACCCCGGTCTATAAAGTTTGTTGTGGACAACATCATGCCCGGTGGGTTTTCTCGAGGTACTCCAGTTTCCTCCCACTTTTCATTCCACCAATTATTCTATCATCATTCACTTGCTTTAATCCTCGTCTTCCTTAGCCTAACGGGCATAATCGTAAACGGTCTATAAAGTAAACAAATATGATGATAGGAGCAAATGTGTTGATCGCACATCAACCAACTGGAAGTTCTCTGGCAGACCGTACCCCTTAATGAGACTTTTAAAGCTAGGAAGTTCAGTTCAGTACTAATCTTAAGGTCCGTAAAACGTGGGCAGTGAAAGAGACTCCCTAGATTTTGAATTCTATTTATGTTTTGTCATTTTGCCTGAAACTTCTTTTAAATCCTTTATGTCCACAGGACATATTTGTCCCATTTCTTTAGACTCTCGTAAATTTGTACTGGGTCATTAGGAAACACTACTATGAACATACACAAACATTACATTTGCCAACATTATTCAAGTGAATAAGAAAGTTAAAGGATTTATCATAAGTAGAATTGCTTATGTTTATTTGTTTAAAAAAAAATAATTTATTGATCACAGGGATATATTTATCTCAGGCCATAAATAGCTAAACACTGAAGTGATAAAATTGCAATGGCAATATTTAGAATCTACATGTCACGTTTAGCCTAAATAACTCAAAAAAGTATGTTCAAACTGCCTTACGATTCTGACGGACCTAAAGGGGTTAAATTCCTTTATCCTAAATGGCATAGCCATGAGACAATTTCAATTGCTAAGCATCAAATGACGCTCTTCGGTACACTTTAGAGCACTACGTTAAATATATTTGTATAATTATTTTAATTTGTTTGATTGTGTAATTAGCGTTGCCATGCGACAAAATTTTAAAAGGACATTTCTAGTTTTCGGACTCTTCAAATCTCTTAACGCTATGGCGAGAAAATACGAGATAATGTACACAACAAATCTTTTGTAATAGCTATCACGGAAATATTAAGTTTCTTTCCTTCTTTCTTACAATTGGATGTGTTGTATTTTCTTCGAAATTAAACACTGAAATTATTTATCAATGCAGCAACATTAATGCTGATAAATAATCTTGAACTAGTCACCTGTGTCCTAAGAAGGAGGACATTTCTTAATATTCCTAAAAATCCTGCTTGGACCAATTTTAGAGCTCGAAAAAGAGGATGGCTGAGGACCCTAGTTTAATTTCATTTGAATATATTTTTCAGTTTTATACTTTAGCTGCACCAGAACAACCGTATTAGTAGTGCCAAATGTTTTCTTTTCTTTTTTTAACGTATTTCACACAACAAACTAGCATTACTCTAGCTAGGGGCTCCGCCCCCACACCCCCGAATATGCTCGGCCTACGGCCTCGCATCTTTTATACGCAGAATTCAGCTGAATTTCAAATTTCTTTTTCTATTTCAACTATCTAAAAGATAATATTTTGTATCCCAAGGAAACGCCCATTTAAATAACATGAGAATTTCTTTATCCTCCTTTATACTCCTTAAAAACTAAAAAATATTCACTTTTGGCAATTTTCCTGTGAGTTAGTCCCAGAAATCTACAATCATGCCCAATTTCAACTTTCCATATCAGCCAGAAGTACTCCTTATTTTATGTCAGTTTATGCAGTTTTATAGGATAGGATAGAATTGTACCCATCATCTTATATCAGTAATTCTTATTTATCTACATACGAGATTAGAAATTGTCAAAAATTTTAAATTACTTTTTTTCATTGTCAACCTTCTGTATTCTGAAGAAACAGTAGTACATAACTACCTAAGTGTATTCTAACTTTAACATTCTTCGGGTTCTTTGGATATACAATAGCGTAGATGTCATATCCGAGAAATGATTGACTATAGGTTAAGATACCCTCCTGTCGAGTCGAGATTTTTTGAGCATATCTTTCATGTTGTAAATTACGGAAGCGTTCGAGTGAAGAGCCTTTTGACTTCCCCGATGACAAGCGTGGCTCAACACTTAATTAGCCATGTTTTCTCCCGTTCTATATAAGTATATATATGTGTGAGTGTGTTCCTTCTTTTCGCTTTTCTTTTATCGCCGCTGTCGCTCTTTTCTATCAGCTAAACAAAAGGGAAGTTGCATCAGACGTTAAGATGACATGTTATTTAGACATGACCAATTAATTCTCTTGTATCTGTAAATACTTGGTTCGCTGGTTGCAGATGATCATTTTCTCCGCATTATCAGCCTCTGTGTGTGGTAGACATTGAGCTAAAATCACGGAAAGGAGACAAATTCTTAAAGAAAATAAGTTAAAATAGACTGAACTGAAAACAAATGAACGGAAGAGTAAATAGATAAATGTTACACAATATACAACTTTATAATATACGTATATAGTTTTATTATTTTACTATATCGTGAAATCCATACAGATCCGTAGGTAGGGATGGCCAGGGGGTTAGCTCCACCTACTATCTTTAACTCACTTAAAACTTTCAGTTATGTATTTATCTATATAAATAAAAATGAATGTGATTATGTTTCTAACTTAATAACTCTTGAACCACCCAACCAATCTTGACCAAATTTGACACATATATGAGGCAAAACGTGAAAAAATACACTGCGCCAACATTTTTCCGAATACTTCTAACCTCCTGCTGACGCATGGGTGTTCACTGCTCGTTTCTTTTCTTTTCTTTTCTTTTCTTTTCTTTTCTTTTCTTTTCTTTTCTTTTCTTTTCTTTCTTCTTCTTCTTCTTTTTTTTGTTTTTCCTGTTTTGAACACACTTTTAAATCCCTGTATGATTTCCATTATGCCGATATGGATCGCCATTCCAGGTTCTTCGTGTTCGAAGTAACCTGTGTTGATATGTATTTTCCCTCAACTTTTCGACAGCCTTAGCTCCGAAACTATGTACTTATCTTCACAGGTTCACATGAACTTTCACCTCTCCCCCCTTATTTTGATTTGAGGAGTTATCTCTTAAAATTTGTCGGTATACTTCATTAACATCCTGTATATCTATGAAGTTGTCCTGAAAAAAAATAATTAGCACAATATTTCAAAGTAACACAACTATGCCGATGTAATTCATGTTGTAATTTAATATATTCGCAATCGATTTCCTTTTGAAGTTTTCAATTATCAATAAAATAAGTTACAACTTTTGTAAGCCCTATGAAGCTTCCATCGGTACAGACGCATTAACGGTTGGTATTTACATTAAACTATTTTGTCATTAAAAAAGAAAAGTTAATAGACCCTAGATCAACTTAGTGCAACAGCCGGCCCTCGGGCCCGTTGCGGCCCATTAAACCCTTTCATCTGGCTCGCCTAACTCGTTATTGGAAATATATTTCTCACGTAACCTCTTAACTTGAATTTGGACAAACACCGTGTGCGTGGGTTTTCTCGGGGTTCTCCCAATTCCTCCCACTTTCTTCATTCCACCATTTCATTCATCTCTCATCATCACCGTCTCCTTTAGCCTAACCGGCATAACCGTGGGACGTAAAACTCAAAGATTTCATTTCATTTTTTTCTTAACCTGAATTGATTTTTTTTTCCTGGGCCACTGATGTCCACCTTAAAAATATCCTTCACATTGGAACATCCAATGTAGCACCGAACATTGTGAGACTAGTTCAAAACATGAAGGATCAATTTCCCACTAAAATATTAACACTTTCAATCCTAGGGTTATTTAAATTGGTAAAGTCCTGTGTCCTGGAGAAAATAAGGGTTATTTTTAAAAATCATATTTTCTTAAATTTTTACTCTAAATGGTCGAAAGTTTCAGAAATAAAAGAAAAAATACCAATCTACTAGAATATACCAGTTTCGGAACAAGAGCTATTTGAAAAATCATTGCAAACAATAACTTTGTTTATTGCAAAGTAATAATACTAAAGTTTATGAATAATAATGATATACCTTCTTTAGTCCTCTTTCTACAATGACTGAAAGGCATTCTTGGATCAGATTCGCCAATAGATAATTTACAAAGCACTCAAAATTACTTTCTCAAATAAAAGAGTATACAAAATTCATTTCTGGTTGGTATTTTAAATTTTAAATGGACGTGTCGTTCCCGAACGACACTCGGATTTAACGTAAGTTTACAGACTGTCGTTCCGGAACTACAGTAGGATTGAAAGTGTTAAGTAAATAAATTTTTCTGCTTCTCTTTAGTAAGTAAATATTTTGGTTACAGTTATAGCAGTTTTTCTGTTTTTGTGACGTCACTGTACGATGAACAAATTTCTCCATTAAATATGGCTATTCAATTCTTCTGAACATGTTATACATTGTCTCGTACGGCCTTCGACACTAGTAAGGCCTTTGTGATTAGCTCACCCTGTATCTATTTGCTCTAGATAATCATATAATGGAATATGATTATGGCCCATGTTAAACCGGAGCTCTTAACCCATATAAGCTATATCACTCCTGCTTATTTCAGAGGCGGATCCAGGGGAGAGATCGGGGCGATCCTCCCCCCTTCCAGAAGAGGATCCTTTCTTATTTTATACGTAAATAAAACCCATCCCAGAGTTTGGAGCTCTTAAAAGTAGCTGTAAGTAGCAGTATTAAAACCTACCGCCGCCAGAAGTCCGTCCTGGATCCGGCCCTGGTGGGTTTACATTTTTCTTTTTGCTGTTATTTACACACACACACACACACACACACACACACTCTCTCATAAAAAAAAAGTCGATAACCTAATAATAGTGATTAAAATATTGCTTCTGCACGTATAGTTAAGGTGGTAACTTTATTCAAGCGTCTAATTTCTTTCGTCATATTTTATTCTAATCATCTCTTCTGCATTTCTTAATGATGCGTTATTGTTTCGTGTACTTTAAACTATAAATCAATCTATCAGCACCGTATATATTGGCAAAGAAAAGTTTTATTGTCAGTAAATCATTTTGCTCCTGCACGATTTGAATATTTTTTGTCTTTTTTCTTTCTTAAAGTATTGATAAATAAGGTAAAATATTGAATTTTACGTAATACTCATGTCATTGTTAGAACCATACATATTCATTCAGTTCTCTCTTTTAGAATTAATTTGCACTTCTCACATTGTCTGTATTTTCAGTCTTGGTTTTGAATTATGACCACTTTCGAGCAGCTTATTGCTAAATAATCAATTATTTGGCAATATAATTACTCATTTAAGTTGCCACGAAAGAACTTTACTCATGTTTTTTTGTATATATATTATAAAGAAAATCACTGCAGCATTTCAAATTATTTATTATGTTATAGCTGTAATTATTGCATTATTTGTAGTTTTTAATAACCACCCCTTCTACTAAAATTTCATTTCTAAAATGACTGCCAGATATTCCGCCTCTTCCCTGGAAAAATATGTTGGGGAACTCTTGCATTACATGCTAAATGATTTTCTATAGAAAAGTAGGGGGCGCGGTGGCTCAGTGGCAGAGCGATCACCTACGGTGCGTGGGGTCCCTGGTTCGATCCCAGCTCGTGTCGTGTGGACTTTGTGGTGGATAAACACCGTACTCGTGGGTTTTCTCGGGGTTCTCCCGTTTCCTCCCAATTTCATCATTTCACTCGTCTCTCATCATCACCGTCTCCTTTAGCCTAACCGGCATAAGTGTGGGACGTAAAACTTAAAGGTTTCATTTCATTTTTCTATAAAAGGGAAACAAGTCTCTTTTGTGCGTTGTGCTATCCTGGAATGTTATGCAACTTTGCATAGGAAATGTGTAATGTTTGTTGTAGAAATACAAGGGACACAATGAGAATCCTTATAATAAACGACAAACGGGCTGTTCGCCACGCTAATTCCTAATAGTAATGAGCCACGTTAATAGATGTTTCTATGTGCGCTATCATATGCCTGCCTGATGCTGATAGATGTCGCTACGTGCGCTATCACTTACCTACCCGATGTTAATACATATCCCTACGTGCGCTATATATAACTTGCCTGTCTGATGCTAAGAGATATGATGCTGCCTGATGGTAATAGATGTCGCTGCGTGCGCTACTACTTGCCTCCATGATGCTAATTTATGTTGTTACATATAGCACTATTACGTAATAATGAAATATTTGAGTAACTACGGGGAAAAAAATGATGTGGAGTTCGCGGAAGTTGTTGGACAAATTCAAAATAAAAATTATTAAATATAAACAATTTTAGCTTTTAATTAAGCACGATTTAAACCTATAGTATAAAGGGGTCGGAAGTTTGGGAGCAATATCAGGAACTTTCTAGACCTAGTAGCCGGCACGTCTTTTATTCACGTGACGCCCCAGTTTGCCTCACGACACTGGGTGGACACTGAAAACTAAGAAGACAGACTAGGAATCGATTCCGGAAGCACATGGACGTGAATTCAACGCTCTAACCTCTAGACTACGGTCTCCCCATAGATATAACATCTTTGGACATTTTTCCCCGTTAAACGTTAGTAATATTGTTGAATTTTCAGAGGTGGCTGGGCAGACCGTCATGCAGGATGAGGATTAAACCTCACACTGTATAGGCGGTTCCCTACCACACTATCAAGCCTCCAAGAGATCGGGACAACACTGGTCCAGGAAACTTTGTGTATCTAAATATTGTTGTAGGAGTTGTGTCCATTCTACACTAAATGAAATTAAATATTACGTCCCAGTTTTACGTCCCAAAGTTATGCCGGCTAGGCTAAAGGAGACGGTGATTATTTATGAGAAATGAATGAAATGGTATAATGAAGAAAGTGGGAGGAAATGGGAAAACACCGAGAAAACTCACGCACACAGTGTTTGTCCACACAAATTTCACTTAGCGCGAGCTGGGCTCGAATCAAGAACCCCACGCACCACAGGTGAATGCTCTACCATTTTTTTTTAAAAAAAAAAGTTAACTGATTCATCGAACGTGCCTCATTAACTTGCTTAACTACTCATTACGAGATTTTTTACTTAATTTTTACTTGTTTTACTCGCAGGAATATCAAGGACAGTTAAAATTCCAAAGACTCCCACCAGGAATCGAAGCCAAAACCTCGTACATAAAGGCGCACGTACTAGCCACTAGACCAGCAGGAGGGCTCCCACTGAGCCACAGCAGACCCCATTTTACACTAATACAGGACATTTACCTTTGACTATTGATCCCATGCAAAGTTCATTTCCATCTATCTCTTATAATTGGTCAAATTTTGTGAATATTCTCATTCTAAAAGAACAAAAGTACATACCGTGAAAAATGTTCTACCATATGTTCGTGATTGGCTCATTTTATACATTCACCTTAAAAAAGAGCAAAGTCACATAACACAATTGTTGGTGTAATTTTGTTGTGCATTAATTATTGCTAACTTTTTTTTTTTCATTAGTACAACACGGACCAAACTGTAAGTTAGACACTCTTCTCCCCTCCACTAGTTTGTCAAGTGGAAAGAAGCTACATAAACTTAAAAAAAAAAAAAAAAAAAAAAAAGACTGCACTTGTTTCTGTTCCCAAATTGAGTTTCATTTAAACCACACTAAACAGTGCAAGCTGTATAAAAGAGAATTGGGGTATGAGAGAGTCGGAAGGGAGATAGAGGGTCACATTTGAGGTGAATTTTTTTTCAAAAAGAAATGCTTTTAGGTCTTTTGTGAGCAATAAAATGAGTGTCCGGTGGTTGACCAATACGAGACATTGCCAGAGTTAGTACTACTGAACTGGGTGGCTTTTTGTCTAATGGACAGACCTAATATGCGTACTTTCTGGTCTCCGAAAACTTCCCCACAATTTCCGCATGTCTGGAATTTTTCTCGCCTCCTTCCTCGTAGTTTTGTTTGGTTGGTTAGTTCCTATGTCGAGCTGTGTGGCTATCTAAAGAATGTCCACGCAAAGGCGGTAGATGAACGGTCTCCAGATAGAGAAGCAGAATTGAAAACATTTTTTTTTTTTTTTAAGATAATACAGGATCACATAGTTATTCGTGCACGTTTATAAACAGAGCTGCAACATAAAAACAAAATTCAAGGAAGCAAAATTTTTAACATTCTATTATCAGAGATATGTCCATGGACCAAGAACCATTTTCACGCTGATTTGCAAGTGTTTCGAGATCTTTATTATGACACATTATTTTATTCTAGTAAAGAATGTATGTTTGAACTATCCATAGATTATGTCACGATTGATTAATTGTTGTGATAGTAACAATATTCAAAATTATTCAAATTAAAAAAAAATAATAATTTTCAGTATTTGCTTGACGTCATGGTGAGAGAGCTAGGAAATTTCTTGACACTTACAAGACAAAAGTTGAAACTTTCATCTCGGAAAGGCCTTGTGAAAGATGGTTTAGCTCGCAAAATGATATGTTTCTATAGAAAGGGCTATATTGTCTCCTAAAATGTATGTTTCTATTGAACGAGCTCTACCTAGTCTTCTAAAATACACTTATCTCGTCTCAGAAAATATATAGTGTTTATTCAAAAATCTCTGTCTCATCTCCTATAATGTATGTGTTTCTATTGAAAGAACTCATCTCCTATAATGTATATGTTTCTACTGAAAGAGATCTATTTCATCTGGATAAGTGTGTCTGTTTGTATTGAAGGAGCTTTACCTTATCTTCTATAATATGTCAATTTCTATTGAAAGAGCTCTTCTTATCTGGATAAGAGTATCTGTTTCTATTAAAAGAGCTCTGCCTCTTCTTCTATAATGTATATGTTTCTATTGAAAGAGTTCGATCTCGTCTGGATAAGTATGTCTGTTTCTATTGAAAGAGCTTTGCCTTATCTTCTATAATATATCAATTTCTATTGAAAGAGCTCTTCTTATCTGGATAAGAGTATCTGTTTCTATTAAAAGAGCTCTGCCTCATCTTCTATAATGTATATGTTTCTATTGAAAGAGTTCTATCTCATCTCGATAAATATATCTGTTTCTATTGAAAGAGCTCTGTTTCATTTTCTATAATGTATATGTTTCTATTGAGAAAGCTCTATCTTATCTCAGTAAATGTGTATGTTTATATTGAAAGAGCTTTATCTCGTCTCGTAAAACGTAGACCTATGTTTCTATTAAAAAAATTGTGTCTCACCTTCTATAATTTATACGTTTCTATTGAAAAAGCTCTATTTCGTTTCGGTATATGTTTTGTTTTCATTAAAAGAGCTCTATCTCGTCTAGAAAGTTATTAAGCCAGAAATAATGGTGTTAGAAACCGATGAACTGACCACACATTATCATACTAACAACTATGGCCTGTTTAAACCCTTGTACGTTCTAGCGCCAAGAATTTTATACATTTTTTTCTCTGTTATTTGAAAAGTTAACTGTTTCTATAATGAAACTCACTCTTTTTGCTATACCTTGACGCGAAACATTGTATATAAACTTTCAAAGAGGAATAGAAGTTGTTTATAAAACACAATTAGCTTTATTTTTAAAATTTTGCCTTTTCTTTCCCAATAAAATGATCTCCTATCAAATGAACTCCTTGGACAGATTCTCGAAGAAAATTACCTTTAGGATCCTCATTTAATACGATCGTATCTTGAATTTGGCCCCGAAACAATAAAGAAACAAAGAAAGAAAAAGCTTTATACTTTTTTTTTTGGCATATGTCAACTGTTAGTTTTTCTTTAAGCTGTAAATTTCGGAACATTTTTATGGAGGCCATGAAATAAAGGAAGGAAAGTATACTTTACGTGTACTTCAAAAGGGACCATAGACTTCCCGAAAGACATACATTCATTTTTCTTTTTTTTTAAAGGTTTGTTCTAACAGGTATATAATAGATAAAGAAAAGGCTGCCATAAAACTTCACAAAAGAACAAACCGAGGAAAACGTGTGTTTTATATATATTGTGTTTGAGTGTGTATGTATATAAATATATATATAGGTGTGTGTTTGTATCAGTTTTATCGAAAGGATTATTTTTTTATATAATGATTTCGTTATAGAAACGAAAAGAAAGAACATGATTAAATTAAGTTTAATGGTAATTAGATTCACAGAAGAAGCTTACATTCGGGGGAGCAGGAAGGGAAAAGTTATTTTTTTAAACAACGAGGAAATGTTTTCTAACCAATAAAATTCACAAAATTCCTTTAAATGGGGGCACTTCTGTCCTTGGGTGTACAATACATATCATACATGCACAATGTTAGTTTTTTTTCTATAATGGAGTTAACTATTGTCCTGTGAGCAGCGGAGTGGAAGAAGTGCCAGTGATAATATTTTTGCCCGAGCTACACATACACACACAGACACACACAAATAGTTATATATGTGTTCTGTTATATATCATTACAAACAAATTAACATCAGAACCAATTGTGATAAGTTTTTTTCTTGGTTTCACGAATGTTGTGGTGGTCTTTTTGTAATGTATTTATTAGTTTGCTCGCGGCATTCTATTGTAACCCGTTCTTTCCTCCTTATGATGTCTCGTGCCATTCTTTATTATTAATGTTTTTTTATGCATTATATTTATCCTTTGTCCAATTTTTTTTACACATATATGAATACTTTTTTTTCAAAATGAAAATCTATTTACCACATTTCTTACACCTGGTTTGGTGACTATCTTCTAAAGATTATGGCGGATGAATATACTAGGAGAACAAACCTATTATTTTCTGTTTTTTATACATATTTTTTTTTTAGCTTTTTATATTTTTTACTCTTCCTTGTTACTTTGTTGGAACAGTATAAAATCCGATTTCATTGTGACGTCAGCGTAATACAATTCGCAACTTATCAGTCTTTTGTTTGATTTCTTTCCCTCGGGCTACGTCTTCTATATATATATATATATATATATATATATATATATATATATATATATATATATATATATATATATAGACTATACATATATGAACCGTCTTGAATTATATCTTTGTAGCATGCAATCCTGGTCTACTATTGTAGTGTTACCATAAGACAAATATTTTGTCTCCATATTTATATGCCTCTCTCTCTTTCTCTTCTATTAGGAAACTTCTTATAATTATACAATTTTCGAAATATTTGACCTATCTTGTTTAAATACAGTATTTCAATAAAGAATTTTACGGTTATTTGAGTGGTTAAAAAAAAAAAGAACTTTGACAACAAATCTCTGTTGGTTGCAAATATGAAAATAAAAAGGAAACTTAATATCAGAGGAACATAGTGGCGCAGTTGCATCTTTGAGAATTTTTAGGGGACAATTTTTAATTGAAAATATTACAATCAAAGTTTAATTATACCATAATGATGGTTTTCAGAATAGCAAGAAATTCCGTAATAGAATAAGATTTTTAGTTTACAAAGTAAGTTACTTTGTTTTTCTGACTTCCAACTCTGGTCTCTATTCTTCTTCTTCTTCTTCTTCTTCTTCTTCTTCTTCTTCTTATTATTATTATTATTATTATTATTATTATTATTATTATTATTATTATTATTATTATTATTATTATTATTATTATTATTATTTGCTTAGAGAGGGAGTAAATTTGAGGGTACTGTGCTGAAACACTTGGAAGAAATGGACTTTGCTTAATGTTACAAGCCTCCACTTCTTTCTCTATTTCTTGCCCCACTATAATTATTGTAGATGCTGTTGTGTTCTGGAAATTTATTTTGTTTTATAAATTATTGATTCTTTTGTAGTACTTGTATGTTATTAAATATATGGTCAAAGTGAAATTTAAAATAAATATATATTTTGAGTTTTTGTTATTTTGATTGGTAGATTTTCTTTAGTTTCTAGAACATTGACTGATTGGAACGATTCTGTTGGTGTCAAATATACAAGTAAGAGGAGAGAAAATAAAACAGGTGAATAGTTTTCTATACCTGGGTAGTATTACTAATGATAATATGAAGTGTGAACGTGAAGTAAAATCAAGAATAGGAATGACGAAAGAAGCCTTTGCGGGGAAGAAAATACTATTCTGTAGGACTTTGAATAAAGAGTTAAGAAAAAAATTTATAAAATGTTTCGTGTGGAGTATTGTACTGTTATGAGTCAGGAATGTGAACATTACGGGAAAATTATAAAAAACAACTGGAAGCTTTCGAAATGTAGGTATGGAGAAGAATGGAGAGAGCGGAAATCGAATGATAGTGTCTTAGAAATGGCGGGAAGAAAAGAACACTTTCAGATATTATTGAGAAGAGAAAGAGAACCTGGTTGGGACATTAGTTAAGAAGGAACTGTATCATTAGGGACTTGTTAGAGGGTATGGTGGCAGGAAAGCGAGGAAGAGGGCGAAGAGGACTACAATTAATGGACGATATCAAAAGAAAAAAAAATCATACTTGAAGACGAAGAGGTTAGCGGAAGACCGTGGAGCATAGAAGGTTCTCAGTTACGGCAAGTGACCTGTAATAATGGCAGAATACCTATGACGATCTAGAACACCAAGCCATGAACAGCAAACCACTCCGTGACTTGAATCCGATAAAGTTAAATATGTATCAATCGAAAGATCTAAATGAACTGTAAAATGACACTGCTGGGGGTAAATCCTTACGCGTACGTTTGGAGAAAATCGAATTTTAAAAAATATAGTGCTAAAAAAAAAATGTCGTTCGTATCTTACGATAAGAAGATCAAAATCACGTCACCCATTAAGGTGAAACTAATACTTAAACATATTCTAATTAACCCTTTCATTATTCCACTTGCAAGAGGATAGACAGTACATGTTATGGTTCATGAAATATACGCGTTAAACTTTTGATTTTAAATATCTTTCAATTAATGTTTTCAGTTGTACGCAATTCTTTTGAATAAAAGTGATGCAGAGCAAAGGAAAGATAACAAAATATTGTATTTAGTGTTGAAAATTAGCATGCAAGAAACACAACGTATTACTAATTGTACTAATTTTCTAACGATAATGTTATTAGAGCACAGCCAACTTCCATTACGGTTCTTCGTTCATTTGTTTGTTTATTGGTGCGTTTATTGTTTTTGTTTACCTAACAGATCCAGACCACAAAAAAGAAAAAAAGCACGCAAAACATACGAAAATTAATATAATTAGATCTTCTAAACAGAAATGACCATGACTTTAGGCAGACACCATAAGAGTGTTAAACATTTTACAAAACTTTACATGACATAGTTTTCGCTTTTTAAGATTCGTAATCCGCTATACGTTGACAAGTTTGTATGGGTTATTTGCTTAAACTTTTCTACACGACAACTTAAAAAAATACTGACATCTGCTAATATATGTATAACATTTGTACCATCTTAGTTTCAGTAGCTAGTATACACGGTAACATGAAAACAGAAAAAGGAATAATACAATACTTACTTTTAATTACTGTCCAATATGAGAATGTAATGAATAAATACCTGGTACATTGTATCTATACACAATAATAATACAGTAAATGCAATAGCTTAGGTTAAAATAAGGACTTTCAGATTGAATCAGTTGCTTCAAATTTTGTATCTGAAAGCTATTAAATTGATGTCTCTAAAACCGACGGATGAGTGTATTTGTAATCTTTTAATTACATAAAAATGTATTTATATGTATGTAAATGTATGTTCCAACATAGCTTTAGAACACCTGGAGAAATTTCAACTAAACTTGGTACAATAGCCTATGACTAACAATATATATTGTGGGGGTAAGACTATCGTAGGATAGGGTGGGAAGAGTGAATCGTGATACATTTACAACAACCCTAACTTGTTAGGCAACACTTCGTGACTTAGAACAACATTGGTTGCCTGTACAAGAGGGGTAACACTTTCTTCGACATGTGTATCCTACGAGCGGAATGGGTTCAAATATTTCCATAAGCTTATTCTTCTTGTGAGAAGAAATGGGAATTTCAGAGAGGGTCAAAGCCGAAAGGGTTCCTCGTCATTAATTATTTTAATCAATTCTTTATTTCCAAATATTTTGTATAGATATTAGTTCTTTCTGTGTGACGAACGCGTATTTCAGCTAATTAGAATATCGTCGCTGCGCCTCGAAGAACCGCTATGTGATATTTTTGTCGAAAATGAGTTATGCCGTGCAAATAAACCTAAAAGCTGTCAGGTAGCGTCCCTATAATGTGATAAGTGAATATTTAATTGTTTTGCCACAACTATGAAAAAATAATAGATTGAAATTAAAGGCTTCAGGTTCTCATAACGTACGTATCGAGTAATGTATACAAATCCTCTATGTGCTTATAAAGGCGCAAAAGGTAAACCGACAAGTGCTACGTAAACACTAAAACAGTAATATAATATTGTTGCAGCAAGCTACAACAATGTCCAGTGCATAATATACGTAGAACCAATTTTATTATATTTTTCAAGTGCTTCCTTATATCTGGCAAACCTTTAAGAGTTTGGAATGTTTTTTGCTCTCGTGAAAAGTTGTGGTTTTAACACACAGCGGTTCTTCGAGGAGCAGCGACGATATAATGATTGTTGAAATATGCTACTTATGATTTTTCGGTATCAGACAAAGCTTCAGATTAAACGAATATTATTTAAGGATGTTTTGTCTACGACTTCTTTGGATTTTATTTTAGCCCATTGACTTATATGCAGGAATATTTTCCTTTTTTTTTGTTTGTTTGAAATGAACAATGATGATAATGACATGATTTTACTGATTTATTTTCGAAGTCTAGCTAAGTGGTTTGTTAACAACACATTTGCATTTCATATATAACTTTGATTTTGCTTAAATACATGGAACAATTTAATTTTCACAAATTGAGGGATTTTAAAAATGGATTCGAGGAAGAAATCAGTGAAATCAAAAGATTGAAATTTGAAGAAAAACATAAAAAAATAATCTCTATATAAATCAATGAACTAAGAAACCAAGATGATTTCAATACTCTTAAATGAATGTTGATTAACTGATTGGAATTTAACATATACTGTATTTTCAGCACAAGATTATATGAAGTGGGGTAGGTATATTGCATTAAAGTGGTATATAAACCACTGACCGGATTTGAAATGAAATATTTCAGTTTACGTCCCACGATTATGCCAGCTAGGCTAAAGGAGACGGTGATGATGGGAAATGAATGAAATGGTGGAATGAAGAAAGTGGGAGGAAACGGGTGAACCCAGAAAAACGCACTACACGGTGTTTATTCACCACAAAGTTCACTTGGTGCGAGCTGGGATCGAACGAGGGACCTCATGCACCAGAGATAAACGCTCTTTCACTGACCGAATTTGCATTTGAGTGGGATAAGCATAGGGCTAATACATCGGAAATCGAACCCAAACTAAGAGTACAGAAAGCATTCGGATTAGATACTTCATCACGAAGGGAAGCACTTTATAAGGAAACGAATATTATATTTTTGTGTTAAAATAATTCTACAACACATGAGATTCTTTTATAGCCATGTGCACATTATACCTTCCAAAATTAAGTGTATTTACTTACTAAATTCTTATTTTAATTTACTCAAGAGATTTCTGAAACAATTTTGGAAAAACCTTACTAAATAACTATTACATAATTTAATTTGAAAACTTCTCCAAAATTTAAGGTCAATTTTACTAAATTCCTATTACATGTATAATTTAATTAAATGTATCATCCCAACTTTTAGTCTACATTTTATTAAATTTTAGTTATGATAACTGTTTTTTTTTAAATCCATTTTTGTGGGAGGAGGAGGATAAAAAGTAGTATGAAATTCCTACAATAGGTTACTTGAAATATTTTTAGAAATACTTTGCTAAATATAGATCTATCCTGGAACTTTTATGATAAGTTTTTTTTTTATAATTTACTCAAAAATAAAAATAAAAATCCTGCAACTCCAGATTTTTAAAATTAAAATTCTATAACAACTTATTCATTAATCCTACTTTTCTGATATTCAGTAAATTCACATAACAATTTACTAAATTCTTACAAAATATTTCCGGACTTGAAGGGTGCTAAGTGACACAAATGATTGACTATTAGAGCGACGCCGGGATAGAATGAAAGATTCTCCACAACACAGAAGAGTACTCTATCACTGTGCCACTGTACTTTGCAAATTGTTACCTTTGTAATAATGTTCGTATTTAAATTTAGTGGCAAAACTTAGCGAGAAAAAAGTGAGTTAGGGAAGCAAGCTTCCGGGGAGTTAGTTAGATTTCTCCCAAAGGAGGCGGAGGTAAAAGACCGCTACTCATGCACAGTCGTGAATATATTTACATAGACACCTTGATACACTTGTGCACATAATACAATTATTTACGTCCACTGCTTAACTTTATTAACTGCCGTAAACTATAGTATCTAATAAACTTCTGGTTTTAAATCAGCAAATTGTCTATATAGTAATACTTGATAACGCAAATAGCGACATCACTTAGAGTCGGGTAGAGGAGCGATAACGCAGATACCGACGTCTCTTATAGTTGTGCAGAGAAGCGATTACGCAAATAGCGACATTTCTTAGCGTCGGGTAGAGAAGTGATAACCCAGACACCGACATCTCTTAACATCGGACAGAAAAGCGATAACACAGATACCGACATTTTTTAGCGTCGGGTAGAGAAGCAATAACGCAGATAGTGGCATTTCTTAGCGTCAGGCAGAGAAGCGATAACACAAATAGCGACATCTCTTAGCATCTGGCACGGAAGTGATAACGCAAACAGCGACATTTTTTTAGCGTCAGGCAGAGAAACGATAACACAGGTAGCGATATCTCTTAGCATTGAGCAGAGAAGCGATAACGCAGATAGTGATTCTTTATTATTAGGATTAGCGTGACACACAGACTGCGACGTTTACCATTTATTTTTAGGATATGTTAAATACTATAATGCGTAAGTAAACAAATTTTTTCTGACATGTATATCGTAAAACTAAGAATACTTCGAAAATTCAGGGAGACAATTGGTTTCTTTTATCCCATCCTCTGCAGGTAACTATGCCATCTCCCCTAACCTTCAATGGCTACAGACTTCGTTCTTACTAACAACATGCGGAAATAGAGGACTAATGCTTTTGGTCTGGAAATGTATTTACATGCAGTAATTTATAAATGCGGTGTTTCTCACAGGAAAAGTGTTTTAGATTAGCCCACTAATAAATATCATTTATATACGGAGAAGAAAAGGAAATAAGTGTTATCTGCTAATGGAAAACGTTTAGGAAATTTTTTTAAAAAGAAAAATACATTACATTTGTTTATTCAGGGTAGCCAGTTTTGATTCCTTTCCAATCTATTTATTTCTTTTTTCCCCGCCGCCTGCATCGTTTTCGAGTGCAACAAATCACCAGCAGTTGTTATTCTAATTAGAGGGTTGATATTAGGTCTGTCATCTGACTATCTGAGTGTCGGTTGTTTTTCAGAAGAGTGTTTTTGTGCCTTTGACGATCATGGTGGTCTCTCCATTCCTCGGACGGGTGACTGCAATGCTACATTCATCATTGCCTTGCTAAGCTGCCTCCCCTTCTACTCTTTCCAACTAGCCAAGAAATCCACTTTTTTTTTTCCTCTCTCTCTTTCATACTGCTCTTTCCCCTCTCTGGAGCTTTGATAACAGCTGCTGTCAATATAGAGAAGAATCCTTCTGTGTTTATGTGTGTATTTCAAAACATTGTCAAAAAGAGACTATGTTCGCACACAGTGGAGTATGCAGAAATTCATAAAAAGGGCTGTCAAATTCCCAAGTTAATGTCATTACAGGCGTTTGCATAGATATCTTAGTATGGTATATATTTATTTTTTGCATAATATTTTGGTAAAAGGATAATGGTTTTAAAACCCAGAAAAACCCCTTGCGTATGCCACTGCCGGCAAATATGTTATTGTTTCATTATTTTACCTTATTAGTATAGATATATTTCTCTTAATCTTAATAGGGTACTTTTTAAATATAGTTAAGTAATTAAAATATACGAGGTTATGTCAAAATCTTTATTACAATGAAATTACATTTCTTCATAGTATAACGTCCCTCATTTGTGTCCTTTAAGTTAAAGGAGATATATGATTAATGGAAGTTAATAATTATGATATAAGTGATGAAATGTAGGGGAAAACGGAAAAACTTCTAGAAAATCCACGGACATGATACTGTCCACCACTACAAACTCACATGAGACCAGGAATCACTCCCACTAGAGACGAGTGTTTTACCATTGAGTCTCTGTCCAATTTAAAGTCATTCCCAAATCTCTTTCTCTTTTAACTTTCGTCGAATTTTTCTTTTCTTAAGAGTCTTCATCCCGGCGAAATTAAAATACCGCTAATTTTACAGTAATTATGTGATATCTTCAAATAGATAATAGATAATTGAAATATGGAACAAAAGCGCCCTAGACAATATTATTTTGCGTGAGGTACCGTTATCACAAGTCACCTAGTGGCTTTCCGTTTTCAGCTGTTTAGAAACGCGAAAATAAATGCCGATTTTCAAAATGGCTCAAAATCGAAACCAGATAAGTGAGTCGTGATAACGGTATCTCATGTAAAATAATACTGTCTAGGGCGCTCTTGTTCCACATTTCGATTATATTTTATCTATTTGAAGATATCACATAATTACTGTAAAATTAGCGGTATTTTAATTTCGCCGGGATGAAGACTCTTAATATGATTTTGGTCCTCAGACTGTTTTGAACCGTAGATCATTACTTCTTTGGTCATAGTTTCCCATGACACTGGCGTTCTTCTGCTTTTTCGCAGAGAATCAAACCAAAGGGCCCTACATGGAGAAAGTGTTAGTCATTGGAATGCTTTTTATCTGACAGTATACAGTACCGGCAATTTATTTTTTTAAAAAAAGTTTTTAAAACATTGTGATTTCTCAAGATATTTTGTATTGTCGTATTTATAATATGATTTAAATAGATTTCAAAGACTGAAAAATAGTATACTGTATTATATATTTTTTAAAAGGGTAAAATGATAAATAGGTGGCACCAACTACTAATTTCTTCCATGTGTTTAAATTTTGACGCATCTCTCAGTAGCCAATCAAAATGTGCAGAATAAAATGAAAGAAAGAAAGAAACTCTCGGACAAAGTAAAGCAATACTAAAATGTTTTTACCTGTATGTTCGTTACTTTGCCAGTTGACTGGTTAATTTAAGTTGTAACAGTGAAAAAACTGGCATTAGAATCTTCTTACTTAAGCAAAGAATTATTATCTATATATTTTAACAGAATCGGGTTTATGAAATATTCGGAAATGGAAATATGCTCTTATATCATTATTATTATTATATTTTGAAGCAAAAATAGCCCGATTGGGAGGAAGTTTTTGAAATTAGTGTTAAGAGAAAATGCTGTAGAATAGGTGCGTTGTCCTGATTCGTACTCTGCAAATCAAATCCTTAAATTTGATTAAGAATTGGATTTAACATGGTCTGTTTTGACTTAAATATGACCAAAAGTAACATTTATTATTATTCAGTGGCGTATTTACGATTTTGTTTCGGGGAGGGCTTTGCTAACTTTCGGAGGGGGGAGGCTTTGCCTGAAAATGTGAAAATTCTGCAAGATATTTCATATACTTTACTATAGTAAGTAAGGTTTCGGGGGGGGGGGATTAAGCCCGGAAGCCCTCCTAAATACGCCACTGTTATTATTTCTAATCTGAGTTACATTTTTGGCAATCTATATCATATGTCCTATACAAAGTTCCAAAGCTACAATACCAGGGTTGAGGTCTTTCGGGGGATGTAAGTTTAAATTCATTTCAATTTTCTTTCTTTAAATAATCTTTGGCGTCAAGAGAACAATTCAACCAAAAATATCAATGAAAGAAAAAAAAGAAGAGAAACATAGTTGTCAAAATGTCTTCCATCTTGTAAATTGCATATACACTCAGGTAAGTTGTCAATATCTTCATAAGCTAACTTCTTTTTCTCATGAGAAAATTTCGTATACATATATATATCTATACAGTATAAACCTGTGTGAGAATGAGTTTTTAAAACATTTTGTACTACGAGAAATCCCTTGACAATCAACTTGATGTGAGAACGAACGAAGTGTGAAGAGAGGTGACTTGGTGAACTACACAACGCAACAGATAAAATGATGGAACGCCCCTCCATTATTAACACAGGGGACGCGGCAGGGACAAAGAAAACGCAAGTGCAAAATGTACATTTGTCTAATGTTTCTCCGAAGGCACCAACCTCACTAACACCAGTAGGAGTGACAGTGTGATGGTTTTATAGCTCCCTGTTGGTGTCATTACCGTCACATTATTGTGAGAGAAAAGGGAAGGGAGTTCATTTCTCTCCTCTTGGTGGGTGGTTAAATGCTTCCTAAAAGGTTACTAATTGCCCCTGATGGGCTGTAGGGTACGCTTAAGGGGTGGGGGAGGGACGGGAACGGAGATACAGAAACACATATACACTCCGCTGTGCTTTATGAAGTTGCAGTTGTTTATGCTCCCTTACACACGATTCAAATAGGTAAGAAAAATGCGCATTTTACTCTAAATTTACTTTAAGAATAAACTTCTCAGAAATACGTTAGTAGTGTCATGTACGAAGTACTTGTATAATCGTAATTATAATTTTTATTCACACATTCATAAACTCATAAGCTCTTAATCTTATATTCTAAGTTAATTACTTCTGTTAAAAATAATAAACTTTAGATGTGCTTGTTTACAGGTTAAAATTTTGTTCAGAGTATAGGCACTTCGGATACGAACCCGAGGATCCCACGTTAATAATAGATTCCTATTTCATATAAGGTCTCTATTACGTAACTACACCAACCAAATTAACGGTCATAATTCATGGCTTAAAAGAATCTGTGGTTTCAATGATGCTGCTGAAACCGCAATCTTGACTTGAGCTTGAATGTCGCAGAAATTAGAACATGACCACATAAGAAAAGAATAAAAGAAGTCATTTATAAATACAATAATTAATAAATGTTCAAGTTTATAACATTATAAAAGTTATCAATAAATAAATACATAAATTTTCAACTTTGCAGTCTAATCCTGTCAGAATTATTAAACCTATTAGCTACTCCTTCCCTGCACTCTAGTTTTATTCCTCTGCTCTCGACGTTTTACCCGTACCTGAATTATTTTCTGCAGTACCTCCTCTAAGATGTACCTTCCTACACTGTAGAATAATAGGATGATTTTACATATTTTGGTGCGAGCGGTCCCAGGTTCGATTCCCTGTAGGGACACTCGCTCGAAAAGGTGTAAAAGATTTTTTCAAGCCAGTCATCCTGAGTGAGGTTTTCCTGAGTTTTTTCCTCATTTACACCAACTAACATACAGGCCACTGGCCGCTTTCTTCTTTCCCAATCCTTTCTTCCTTCTGGCCCCGCGTAGCGTAGTCGCTAACGCTCTCGCCTTCAGTGCAAGGGTTGCCGGGTTCGATTCCCGGTGGAGACACTCAGTAGAAAAAGTGTAAAAGCTTTTTCAAACCAACCATCTTGAGAGACATTTTCCTGAGTTTTCCTCATTCACACCAGGCAAATGCCGGGATGGTACCTGACATATAGGTCCTAGGCCGCTTCTTTCTTTCCCTTTCCCCGGATAGAGTGCTCACCATGGGAAGTCATCCCTCAAAATGTGAAGGGCTAACATGGCCATAGATGCAGAATGCCCAGAAAGATCCCAAAATTTAAATCCTAAATCCTTTCTTCCTTCTCTTTTTCTCCGATAGTGAAATTGCCAAGGAACGTAATCTCTCACACGTCACGGGCTAACATAGCCAAAGATGCCCAGAAACCTAATTCCTAATCCTAATTCTAATGATTTCACATGCTCACAACACATTAAAAGAAATAAAAAACAAAGATCTAAATAAAACCGAATCGTAGATTTTAAACTGAATGATTAGATAAATTGTGAATCCTCACTAAGTTCTTACTCGATACTTCTTAACCTCTGGTTCGTAGTAAGCTGTAGTCGGGGAAAAAAGACACAAAAATATTCGCTTAAAAATGGGTTATGTATGTTTTAAGAAAATTAAAACATAGTAACCATTGGCAACTCCTTTTTAAAGAATCCTATTGTAAACTTGTACAGAGCAATAAATTCTCGTCCATCAAACAGCGTTATGTTTGGCGTCAACCGCAATTCCAGCTTCTTTGGTATGCACACATACAAAGCGAAATAAAACTACAGTTAGGAAAAAAAGAAAAGAAATAAAGATGTGTAAAGGCCAACATACACTAGCGTATTTTCAGCGCGCATTTTCGGTCCGTAAAATGATGTCGTAAATTTCGGTCCGTAAGTTGGCCCATACACCTAGCGTAAAAATAGGCGCGTAAAAGAAGAAGAAAAAGAAGCGGTCAGTTTTCGCTCTTCCTTTTGCCTGTTGTTTCAGCATGCGGTCGTTTTCCAGTTTGCTCAAGTTGTTTGAACAGGACAGATCTATGTTTTAAATGCAGGTCCTAATAACATTATGCTATGAAGGAAACGAATAAAAAGAAAGAACAAAACAATAGAAATACTTAGACTAGCAAGTGATATTCAATGTAGGAGTACTTTTTATTTCTTTTCATAGTATCGGAATGTGAAAGTTCCCATAGAATGTTTTAACAAAGTTAAATCAGACAGATTTAAAAAAAAGAAAGAAAGAAAGAAAGAAAGAAAGAAAAACAAAAGCTAAATCCATGATTTTGCGAAAGCAGTAATTCAATTTAATAAATTTTCTCATTAAATTTGTTAGATTTCTCGAATAAATAAATAAATAAATCTACCCTCTGTGGCGTAACATATCTCATAGAACCAGGGCATACCATCCAGCTTGTGCCACTCATGCCTTTAGGGCAGGGTATGAATCCCGGGGCGGAATTTCCTTCTATTTTGTTTTAATACCTTCCAAAAGCAACAAATTGAAACATGGGTCCCTCACAAAGCAATCAACTATCTCCTGTTAGGAACTATTTTATCCCCCTTCAAATATACACAACCTAATTCGCGCACTGCTATTGGGTAATATATGATCAGCACATCTGCTGCTCTTTTAGAATCTAGTCCTTAATGAAAGGGTCAACAAAAAGAAGGAAAGTCAACCGTCTCCAAGTACAAACAAACCAAGTTTTAATTTCGAAGTGTGACTTGACAAGCTATTTAAAAGTTACAAAGAATATCTAGAATAATTAAAATTTTATATTTAGTAAACGAATTAACACTTAATCTGGGATATAACATAACCAAATGAAAACAATATCAATTGTATTGTTGTACTTTACTAATATGAAATGCGGCAATTAATTCACTCTCCTGTTTTCTTTCACAATCTTTGAAGCATAGCATTTGTTCTAACAGTGACGATATTAATGCACCATGCTACATTATATTGGATAGTACATTTGCTCATAATAAGAATTTTTGGAAGTTAAAATATCTTTTTAATACAACTAATTTTTAAATATATAAGTGCTTGTGTTATCCCTTATCCATTTAGCAACTGTAGAATAGATTGCTTTATATTTAGAATAGTTCTCATCAGAGTCGTAGCTAAGTTGGGGGGCCAGCGGGGCGGTTGCCCGGGGCGCTGATAGCAAGAGGGTGCCGAAGAAGCAAGAAGAAAGGAAAGTATTGGAAATGAAAATAGATTTGTTAAAAATTTTCTTGCTCGCTACGCCCGCAATCCAAATGTTTCAATAAGAGTTAGAACAAGTTTTTACTTATTACTTAAAAAAAAAGCTATTATATATGATTTCTTAATGACGATGTGACATACATGCTGCCAAGTAATGACTTACAGTGTAAACAAGAGCGTTTTCAAAATCAGAAACGGTCACAGTCTTAAATACGTACGTATTCGGCATTTTGATGATGATTTTTAGTTAATCACATTTTTCTAACCAATCGTTTTAATCATGACGGTGAGAATAAAGGTATGAAAAATGAAAGGAGTGAAGAGACACACAAGTTGTTGTTTGCGCGGGAATATTAAAAATGAAGGTAAACAAGGAGAATAATAACGTTCTTGAATTTGAAACAGTTGTAGAATAGGGTCTTAATGGGTCAGAACTTGACTCCACGAATTTCGTCTTTTTCAAAGACTGATCGCTACCAGTGTTTTTTTTTTTATTATTTCATTGACATGAAATGCTTCCAATTTAAAGAAATTTATTGGGATCATTTCTCCATTAACTACTTGTATCGCCAGGATTCTTTTTTGTGCTTACGTATCTAGTTGTGTGATATTTTTTATTTATCTACATACATACAAAATACACCCACCCACACACACATTATATATATATATATATATATATATATATATATATATATAATATATATATATATATATATATATGTGTGTGTGTGTGTGTGTGTGTGTGTGTGTGTTTTAATATTTTTATTAATAAAAGTAACCTTAAATTCAGAATTTTCAGTCATTAAGAAATTAAGTAAGTACTATAATTTTAAACATACAATATGTGATCAAAAGTATCCGGACACCCGGCTGAAAATGACTTAGAAGTTCGTGGCGTCCTCCATGGGTACTGCTGGAATTCAATGTGGTGTTGGCCCACCCTTAGCCTTGATAACAGCTTCCACCCTTGCAGGCATACTTTCAATCAGTGCTGGAAGGTTTCTTGGGGAATGGCAGTCCATTCTTCATGGAGTACTGAACTGAGGAGAGGTATCGATGTAGGTTGGTGAGGCCTGCCACAATCGGCGTTCCAAAACTCCCAAGGGTGTTCTATAGGATTCAAGTCAGGACTCTGTGCAGGCCAGTCCATCACAGGGATGTTGTGGTTGTGTAACCACTCCGCCACAGGCCATGCAGTATGAACAGGTGCTCGATAGTGTTGAAAGATGCAATCGCCATCCCTGAATTGCTCTTTAACAGTGGGAAGCAAGAAGGTGCTTAAAACATCAATGTAGGTCTGCGCTGTGAGAGTGTCACGCAAAACAACAAGGGGTGCAAGCCCCCTCCAAGAAAAACATGACTACACAATAACATCATCACCTCCGAATTTTACTGTTGGCACTACACGTGCTGACAGATGACGTTTACCGGGCATTCGCCATACACACACCCTGCCATCGGATGGCCACATTGTATACCGTGATTCGTCACTCCACACAACGTTTTTCCACTGTTCAATCGTCCAATGTTTACGCTCCTTACACCAAGCGAGGTATTTACCTGCGTGATGTGTGGCTTATGAGCAACCACTCGACCATGAAATCCAAGTTTTCTCACCTCACGCCTAACTGTCATAGTACTTGGAGTGGATCTTGATGCAGTTTGGAATTCCTGTTGATGGTCTGGATAGGTGTCTGCCTATTACACTTTACGATTCTCTTCAACAGTCGACGGTCTCTGTCAGTCAACAGACGAAGTCGGCCTGTACGTTTTTGTGCTGTACGTGTCCCTTCACGTTTCTACTTCACTATCACATCTGACACAGTAGACCTAGGGATGTTTAGGAGTGTGGAAATTTCGCGTACAGACTTCTGACACAAGTGACACCCAATCACCTGACCACGTTCGAAGTCCGTGAGTTCCGCGGAGTGCTCCATTCTCCTTTTTCACGTTGTCTAATGACTACTGAGGTCGCTGATAATGAGTACCTAGCAGTAGGTGGCAGCACAATGTACCTAATATGAAAAACGTATGTTTTTTGGGTGTCCGGATACTTTTGATCACATAGTGTATGTAGTAGCCAAACTACATTTTGGATTTCAAATACGAACATTAAACATATTCTTTACCTCCGTCGATCAATATTAAGAAATTCGCAAATACTGTCTCTTCAGAGTTTCCGTTACATTTCACAAAATATTTTTGACCGTAAAACGATCAAAATTAAAATCTTCTTTATGTGGTCACATACAGAATAAAATTACAAAAGTTTATAATTATTACTAGAAATTGATGCTGTTACCCATTTCGAACATTTTTAAATCACATAGTTTCTAACGTATTAAAATTTCATTTCTTATATATAGTATGAAACGTAAAAAGTTGTAAATTTTTATAACTTTTCTCAAAGTGGATTTGTGTACAGCAAAGGCAATTTGATAAGTTTAACAAAAAGTCCAAAATAAGCCTCTTGAAAACAGCTTTTATTTGTAAAAGAATAGAGAATGATCACTTTCAGTTGTTGCAATAGTCTGTGCAAGCAGCATGATAAAAATTCAACGTAGCATAACAAGAACAGCTGTTTCTCTTATTTGTAAATAAATAAATAAATAAATAAAGGAAGCTTGATAAGGTGAGTGTAGGGACGCCGAATTCTACTTCGCCCCTGGCGCCGAAATCTCTAGCTATGGCTCTGTTTTTCATCCACCTTCTACACATTTGTATTGTTTACTAACACTTATCGATTCGACTGTGATATTCCTCATTATTGTAATATATATATAATTTTTCGAACTTTTAATATTCTCCTACACCGGACGCAAATTCTTATTAATTAATACACTGAGAAAAGTCCGTTATCCGGACAGCGGTATATTGTACAATTATACGGAATCATTATGTTTACTACAGAAACCTGCACGGAGTATACGTTATCCATATGCTACAGACTTTCTCCGCTTAGATGCTACATCATGCCGTTGCAGGATGTATGACATCTAACAGTCTTCCATATATCACATACGTATACGTTTGTTACATACGCCAGTTGTATGTTACGTGCGTATATCGGTATGTGAGATCCTGACCACCTATATACAGTTCTTTCGTTCGTACAGAAAGTACGTTTATTCGAAACATGTATGCGGAAAGTATGTATATAAAATGTACTTTTTTTAGTTATACATTTGCTGTACGTTAAGTCCTAAAACTACATGATTTACACATGTAACCTACGTTTTTAAGTACGCCACATACATTTTTCTGAGTATATAATTTCACAATACGCCCTATGTCCGCCTCTCATGTTAGTGTATAAGATATAAGAAATTTACAGCATTCAATGTAAGGTCTACTGAAAAGCTTTTGACACAGTAAGCAGACACTTTTGATCGGTGTAAACCAACTTTTAAATTAAAAAATGATTGATTCAAATGACTGGACCAAACCACATGTTCAAATTAAATATAACAAATTTGGTGTTTTTTAAAAAATAATTTAGTTAATTGTAAACAAATTAATTTAAGTTTTTGGCCAATGTAATGACTATTAGTGAATATTCTACGTTTGAACGCATCGTTGGATGATTAACAGTTAATGAAAATATACTGAAACTAATTGTAAATCTGAAGTGAAGTGATTCAAATAAAAACCGTATAGATCTAATTAAATACTATTAAAATGATTCCTCAACAAAGTCTTAAAATTCACTTAAATTAGGAATATTATTAACAAATGTGCTGTCCATCGGCGATTAGGGGCGTGAAGGTAATTGCTGCCCCCACTTTTTTGGCTTTACACTATAACCTAATTACATGCCCCTTACTATTAGTAGTGTTTTGTCCCCCTTTTTAGTGTTCATACCCAATTGCCGTCACTGGTACTTTCCATTGCAAGCGAATAGATCTGTGTTTTTGCGCAACTACAATTGATTACGGAAAGTAAGATAAATTTGACGCTTGATTAAAATTATTATAGTTATTTAGTATACTAAATATTAAATTTGTCTTTAAAAAAAGGTTTGCACGTGTATGTTATATGGGAACATAAGAAACTGCAAATAATAAAATGTGGAGTTGTTACAAATGATTATAGCTGTTTCATGAATTTGGCGTAGCTATGATATTTGGCATATCACGAAGCTTTACCACAATATAGACCTTAATTTATTTAATTTCAAACTTAGTCAAATTCGGTCCAAACATTAGCTATTCACAACACTCTATTCTCCAATTCAACTCAGATTAGTTTTTTTTCAAACAAAGTTAAATTATTCTGAACGACTGGTTTGTTTAAATTTCACTACATGTTGGTACAAACATCCAACTGCTTATTAAAATTAACTGAGCTACCCAATCTTAGTTCAGATTTCTTTTTCAAATGAAGTTTAAACTGTTGACTCATTAAAGACACTTTGAACCAAATCCATTCGTTCGTTTAAATTTATTATTATTATTATTATTATTATTATTATTATTATTATTATTATTATTATTATTATTATTATTATTATTATTATTATTATTATTATTATTATTATTATTATTATTATTATTATTATTACATTTGTTTCACAACTTATGAACCAATGATTTGAAGCAATCTATGTCGGAAGAGTTTCCATTTACTGGTTCAGAAAATAAACAGATTTGTTTTATTTTAAATTTTCATTTTTCTCAGTGTAAAGATCCGTCGAATTGTATGTTTTTAATACTCATAGTTCTTGTATTCATTGAATAAGACATATTTCACTGTAAGAAAGCGTAGTTATAAGGAATTAAGCAGAAAGTAAAAAGAAAAATGTAAACAAACTTGTATGTTATACGAAACTGAAAACAATTAAATACCAATTAATTTCGAAGCTCTAGTAGTAAAAATGACACTAAAATAACACTATTAAGTAAGAAGTTGTGTCAATTATCATATAAATTCTCCTGACACTGATGGACATGCTACTTATAAACATAATAAAACGATTAAGTTGAGTTGATTTTGAATTTAACGTCCCTTTCAGCAGCGAGCCTATATGAGACGAGACCTACTGATTAACATGATTAACATCCCACCGGGAAGCGAACCTGGATCTCCCACGCCAAAGACACGCACGCTAACCGTTTAGCCACAGAGGAGCTCAGTAAAATGATTAAATTGTTCGTGAAAGAAATTATTTAAGTGTCAGATATTCATTGTTATTTAATATTTTGTGGTAATAGACCTTAAGTTAGCGTTTATCTGGGAAGAATTGATAGTAACCACACCACAAAAGTTGAGAAATGCTTTAATGGCATACTACAAGTTAACATGAACTATGAACTATTATGAGTGTAATCCTGTTTCCTGCAAATGGACCGTAATTTCAATTTTGGTGTTAGGTATGTTCTGTTTTGAGTCTACTTAAGCTTTTCAAATAAGTGTTGGTACAGTTCCCATCATGACGAGATATAATAAAATGTTGAAAAATATTCAACATAGCTGGTACCCTGGATTGAACTAGAACTTTTAGGCTGAAAAGCAAGCACACTAAAGCGAGCAGTACAATGATTGTGCTATTTAGACTTAGTATGTCAGCATTAATGGTGAAATAGGATTATTAGGTCTATTAAATTTAAATGTATGTACAATCTGAGGTTTGAAATAATTCACAAAGAAAGAAACATTAGGCCATGTATTGCGATTTCACACATTTTCTTTTTCACGAGTAATGTTAAGATCACGGGAAAAAAATAGTGACTTTCTGAACCTATTTTGTTACAAGTTCTTGTAAAATTGAGAAGGTACTTAAAATAACAAGCAGCAGGTGGTCGAAATAGCAAAAAATTTTCACCGAATTTCGATAGTCAAACGCAATTTTTTGCTGTTTTATCAGGCAGATATCGAGATAATACAGTATCTTGTTGAAGGTCAGGATTATTATTTTTTATTCTTAAATATGCCTAGTAAGTACCTGTAGCCTCTATGCTGGTAGTGATTTCTTTCAAAAATATTGTACGGGTAGCGTGGGACAAAAAAAAAAAAAAAAAAAAAAAAAAAAAAAAATCAGAAAGCTGAATTTGAACATTGTTTGGTGAAGGAGTGTTCTTCATAAGAGTGGAATGTAATTTATCTTTGCTACTGGGGACATTTTTATTCATATTCGACCGGAGAGAACCAAGTGAACGAGAAAGTATGTCTGGAAGTAACATTTTATGTTGGTTGCCAGGGACGTACGCAGGGGGTGGGTCCTGGGGGTCCGGACCCCCCTCCCCAAAATTTCGACTTTTGTGTAAATTTAGCCTAATTTTAGGGACAATTTTAGGAATTTTAATATAAAATACCCTCAAATTGAGTTTGGACCGCTCCCGAAATAAATTCCTGCGTACTCTACTGTTCGTTGCCCTAACCTTCTTTCCCTTCTCTTGCTTTCTCTCTCTTTTCTAAATAGCATGACAATTTTAGTTTGGCGGGAAATGGTGACATGCTGTTAAAAGTCATGTTATACTTCTTTTTTTAATATCAGAATATGAGCAACTCTAAAGGTGTGACTTCATTTTTATAACCATCTTGACCTCTCTGTGTGTGGGGGGGGGGACTAATTGTCAAATATTAAATTTAATGTTAAAATCGTAGTCGAAAGACATCATGTTCGATTGGATTGGGTTTGAATTTATCGACCTCTCAGACAGCGAGGCTATATGAGAAGTGAGATCCAAACTGCGTGAGCTTCTGTCGAGAATCGAACAGGATGTCCTGCGCCGGAGAAGCTTACGCTGACCATATAGCCAGGGAGGAGCTCTCATCATTTGCGAATTCTAATTAGAAAGTATTGGATTTAAATACCTTTTCCTCTATGTACTGAAAGTTAATTATGAATTTTAAATAGGAAATAATGTCTCGTTTTGTGCAATAGAAAATATTAATTTAGCCGAAATCATGTATTGTATAGAAAGACTGAAACTAGATTGGAATGAAGATTTCTGGTGAGTCTACCAGCAAACCTCAGCAACGATTCGCGAGGACAACTCAAGAACAGGTTTTCTCTTCTGAAAACAATAAGACCAGACCAGGGAGAAGGCCGTGGAAAGGGCAAGAGACCACCTGCTGCTCGAAAACCCTTTCATCTGAGCCGTTTTTACGCGCCGTATTTACGCTCGAAGTTAAAAGCAGCCAGACTTTTCAAGCGTATAAAAATTCGGTACGTAAACGTACGCCAGGTCCCATACACTAACGTATTGACAGCTGCTAACAAGACTAGCGCATGAAATTTTATGGCTACGACTGAAAAATACGTCAGTGTATGGCTGGTGTAAAGGACAACCTTCAATGTCGGTCGTTTTACGTCGAAGATGAAAGTGACGCAAGTGACCGAAAATGTAACCCCTGAAGGTGTTTTGGAACTTTATGGCATTGGAAACGGGGGTGGGAATACGGTCATCTTTTCGACGAGGTGCTTCGTGGGTGGCAAAGCACTACAAACGACAGACACTCTTTTTCGGTGTCTCAAATATCAGAAGATGTTGCGATGACATTGTCCAAGAGGACACTTTGCTTGCTGCAACCAAAGAAGATTTATGGAAATCTTTGGAAAGCAAGAATCTGAATTGGCTGGATGACTAATTTAACCATAGTATCTGGATGACGTCAATATTTCAAACAACGCTGATGTGGTCTGTTGGCAGCACAGTGATGCGACCACCGACAACGTATTTCTTGATACATTTATACATTTCTTGTAAAAAGACGTTTCTTTACTAAGCTCTGTGGATTACAAGGGTCTAGTTCTATCCTTTAAATATTAACACAATTAGGTGACCAGCACTCCTTCCTACTCTAGTAGATTTTATTGCAGGAGATCAAGGGTTCGATTTCCGTGGTTGACATTATCGAAACACTACAGCGATTCAGATTTCATTTTCACTAAAGGTATGGTACTATGTAGGGGAGGCGTTGTCTAATGGTTAGAGTGTTGGACTCATGTCCACGTGGTCCCGGGCTCAATTTCCTGCCGGTGCTTCCCAATTTTCGGCATTCACCCAGCATCATGAGGTAAATTGGGCAGTCACTCGAGTAAAAGTTGTGACGACCATTAGATCTAGAGAGCTCTTAAGAGTCTTCATCCCGGCGAAATTAAAATACCGCTAATTTTACAGTAAGTAAATGATATCTTCAAATAGATAAAAGATAATTGAAATATGGAACAAGAGCGCCCTAGACAATATTATTTTGCGTGAGGTACCGTTATCACAAGTCACCTAGTGGCTTCCTGTTTTCAGCTGTTTAGAAACGCGAAAATAAATGCCGATTTTCAAAATGACTCGAAATCGAAAGCAGATAAGTGAGTCGTGATAACGGTATCTCATGTAAAATGATATTGTCTAGGGCGCTCTTGTTCCACATTTCGATTATCTTTTATCTATTTGAAGTTATCACATAATTACTGTAAAATTAGCGGTATTTTAATTTCGCCGGGATGAAGACTCTTAATACGCCTCTTAGAGACAGGAAGACACAGAGCGTTGACCATGTGTTTGTCGCTATGCTGGGACGTTTCAGCCGGTCGCTAACCGATGGCGTTGAAGTGACTCATGGCCGCAAAATAGAGCTATTACGCCAAGTGGCTCATCCTACATAGCTTTGCTGTTGACAAAGAAAATAAATACAAAAATTGTTATGGCTGATTGACTTAGAGTTTAGTGTTCCGTTCACCATCGAGACTGCATGAGACGTGGACCGTGGACTTACAGTTTAACGTCGGATCCGAATCGCATGAGCTCCAACCGGAAATCGAACCAGAGTCTCTCATGCTGAAAGCGTGTACGCTAAGTATATAACCACAAGGAGCACTCAATAAGTCGTAATGGTTGTCAATTTTTGGTAACATAAATATGAGAATAAATTCAATATTTTAGTGTCAGTGGAAACCAGAGAAGGTCATTTTTTTTATTGGACTAGAGTTCATATTCTTCAAAGGGACTCGAGCTCACTCCAACAATATTGGATGCATAGGCGCCGACTTTGGGGCGGGGGGGGGGCAGGACACTTTTGGCCCCCTCAATATTTAAAGGTGGGGTCCTCGCCCCCCCCCCCCCCACAATATAATCCAGTCGAGGAAAAATTAACAAAGAGGAGCAAGAATTTCTGTCATAAACTTTGTCGTGCCTTTAATTCAATATTAAGAACAGCCTTCTTAGTCGGTAGAAAACGCTATTTTCAAAACTGTGTTTAATAGAGCACTGAAGTTTCAAACAAAACACTCTGGCAGCATTGATGTGACAAGTAAAGATCAATGTGGTACGCAAACTTGCAGTGAAATTCCCAAATTTTGAACTTGAATTTGTTTTAATGCCTTTAGGCAAATGCGACTTAGGTCATGAATTTCGCAGCAGAGTGGATGAAGAGAACCGAGATCTGGAGAGGGAGGGGCTTCATCAAGCAGTTGATAGAAAACGGCTGAATATAAGTTTATATTTATTCATTGTTTGATCCCCCCCCTAATATTTTCTTCAAGTCGGCGCCTATGATTGGATGACCTGCGTGCCCGCATTGCAACAGCCATTGCTGATATTCACGCCAACATGCTACAAATGGTTTGGCAGGAGATAGACTATAGGCTTGTTGTGAGCCGTGTTACGCGAAGTGCTCACATAGAACACTTGTCATATGTATGAAGAAGCTCATATAGAACACTTGTCATATGTTTGAAGAAGCTCACATAGAACACTTGTCATATGTTTGAAGAAGCTCACATAGAACACTTGTCATATGTTTGAAGAAGCTCACATAGAACACTTGTCATATGTTTGAAGAAGCTCACATAGAACACTTGTCATATGTTTGAAGACGCTCACATAGAACACTTGTCATATGTTTGGAGAAAACTTTGACAGTTTACCTTTCTTAAAACATGTTTCACAATAGCATGTGTTTATTAGATTTCACAGAATAAATTTCTGAAATCGTGTCCCTCATTTTGACTTGTTCTGTATTTTTATAGCCTTGAATTTTATGTCGATGTTTCCAGACCAAAGCATTTTACTTTTCTTCGAATGACAACTTTGACTGAGCTATTCTAACACCGTTAATTCATTTTAGTTAACAAAGAACTTTCCTAAAAACCTTTGACTATATACAGCTGTTATTTATTTAGTGTTTGAGACAATTAACTTTCAATTAAAGAGAATTAACAATTAATTTTTGTCTCCACAGGGCCAAGATCTCGGAGAATAAAAAAGAAGGAGAAAAAACCAGATGAAAAGCGACCTCGGACAGCGTTCACGCAGGAGCAACTGGCCAGGTTAAAAAAAGAATTTGAAGAGAATCGGTATTTAACCGAGAAACGAAGGCAAGACCTCGCTCGTGATCTCAATCTTCACGAGAACCAAATTAAGATATGGTTCCAGAACAAACGGGCGAAAATCAAGAAAGCATCTGGTCAGAAGGGCGGATTGGCTCTCCAACTGATGGCACAGGGGTTGTACAATCACAGCACAGTTCCCGTTGATGAGGATGAAATGGAGCAAAACTGAAAGATGAGAGACACCACATGTGAAAGTAAGTGCCACTCATTCATTAACTTCTTTTCTGTTTATTTAGTGATTAGAATCAATCTTGTTGTGCAGGATCATTAGGACAAGTATAGCAGCTTCTTTACCAATGCGAAAGAAGTGATTATCAATTCACTCCTAAGGCTGTTAATATCTCGGGGAAGGCCCTCGGTGTCAAAAGATAAATATCGCCTTGCTTACTTATTACTACAACGTACACTGTTAAAAATAATTTCTTAAATTTAAGAAACCATTTATCTGAGCACCGAGACAATATTTTCTTACAAATGAGATTTGGCAATTCTCATTCATAAGGAAAGTAACAGTATATTTTTTCGTTTCGCTTTATACAACCTCATCTACTTTTCTTCATTTCTCATTAATGAGAGTTTCAAAGTCTTGTTTCTAAGAAAAGATATCCTCGGTGCACAGATAAGAAACGGGTTCTCAGATTTAAGAAACTATTTTTAACAGTGTAGCGTGTTCCTGTAATCCAGCTCTCTTGGAGCTGAGATAGTGTGGTGAGGAATGGCCTATGCATTGTAAATTAATGAGTATGAAATATTGTGTGCAACCCGTTATGTATATTCGTGACTTCGCTTGTGTATCGGTGCTTTTGCTCACTTTCCCTTGGAAACAAAATCCTGTTGGCGCTTCTACGCGTTACTAAAAATAATCTATCGAAGTTTGTATATTTTGTACAAAGGAATATGTTGTCACAGATTTAAAAATGTTAACAAATTTAAACTATTTACAAACATACAGGACATATATTTAAAATATATATATATATTTATCAAAATAGGCTTTCTACAGTGTCTTACCGCAGAATCATGATTTACACAATGAAACAATTAAAATATATTTTCTCCGAAATGTTACAGTCTATTCTTGACTATATGAATAAACTCTGCACGTTAAGGTCAAAATTAGGTAACTGAAACTGCGATAGTAATGGAAGCTTGAGAGGTCTACATTGCACCTTCGTTCAATTTTCCCGAATCAACGTTTTTAGTGAGTTTTTCTTCTCTTTTTTCTGGATTCTCGCGTTACAGTTTTTTTTTTTTTTTTTTTTTTTTTTAACATAGAAAGTACATCAAGGATTAGATCTGTAGTTAACATCGAACTTAAGGAGGGGCAATTTAAAGTTTAAAGAAAGTCAAGTGTCTTCGCGAATTTTGTCGAGGAATTTGAAGCTTAAAATATAAACGTAAAATGATAATCATGTCTGTTGTCCTGTATGGTTGCTGAACATGGTCGCTTACTCTGAGAGAAGAACGTAGAATGAAAGTATTTGAGAATAAAATCCTGAGACGAATATTCAGACCCAAGAGGAATGGGAATGGGGAATGGTGGAAATTTGATAATGAAGAACTACGTATTAATACCTTTTACCAAATATTGTAAGGGTCATCAAGTCTAGGAGGGTCAGGTAGGTAGATCATATAGCGAGAATGGAAGAAAGTAGGAAGGTTTTCAAAGTTGTTTTTTTTTTACTGGAAATCTAAAAGAAAAACATCCATTAGGACGGCTTAGTCGCTAATGGGAGAATAATATTAAGATGAGCCTCGCAGAAATAGGAGTACAAAGTAAAAACGGGATCTAGTTGGATAAGGACAGAAGTCGACGGAGAGCATTTGTGAACGCGGCATTGAACCTCCAGGTTCCATAGACCATAGAATTAGTTAGAAAACCAAGTAGTTTGATGTTACGTGTATTCTGGACCATGCAATACCTTTTAAGAGAGAAAATATAGAGGCGCATCTCCTACACGCTACCTCTTTGATTTTGAGTAGTATCAGTGACGTGGCGTGACACTTTGACGATTGTTACCGGTTGCTGATACTACAAGTAACTCTCGTTTCTCAATAACAGAAAATCTAGTACTCACTTTTTCTTTCAGAGTATCAACCATTTCAAACTATAGGTATTGGCAAAAGGGTCAAATCCCACTTCATTTACTCTTGACCTTTTTGAACAATGTGACTCTTCAGGTTCTTTCAGTTTTTTTACTAAATATTATTGAAACTGTCTCTCAATGATCTTAGACATTCTTCAAACTCAACCGTTTTCTTTCTGCAGTAACCTACATCATGAACTTTCTTTTGTAAGATATTGAACAAGATTTCTTATCTTGATGCTATAACAGAAAACAGTTCAAGTAAAAAATTGAAGTCAAAACTTTGAAATGTTTGATAGAATTTTGCTACACAAACTTTGGTTTGAGAATCCTATTCGTCCGTTTTATCCATCATGGATTTAAAGACTTCTAACAGTTCATCCCTACTTCTATAGTTCCATACCCTGTGTTTGAGACTGTTGGGATACTTTCGTTGACTAAATAATCCAGAGCATTTGTTCTTTTTGAAGACTTCGAGGAAGAAGAAGCAAGTCCCAACACAATTAAAAAAAAAAAAAAACACCTTATACCCTTTTCCAGTAGCGTAACTTGAAGCTTCAGTGCCCCCGCATCCCAGTTATGCGCCCCTAGTTTCGATATATTTTGCGACCCTGGAGCTCGTTCGCGCCCCCCCCCCCCGCCACGAGGGTTGCGGGGGTGCTATTTACGCCTGTGCCCTTTTGTATAATCAACGGACTTTTCTAAAACTAAATTAAGTCTATGGGCATAAGAATGAAAATATAATTAACAAGAGGCTGCAGTTCCCTACCTCATCAACCATAACTGGAGTTTCATCAAGTTTTCCGTATTGAAAATTAGTCAGACAGTCAAACTACGGCACGATGAAGACGATTGCACAGTTCTTTTTCAACACATCAAAGTGCATCAAAGTGCAAATTCAACTAGTAGGCTAGCGGCTAGAGTTGGAAATTTGTTGCATCGAAAGTTTTCTATACTAAATTAAAAACAAAATATTTTCAACCTAATTAGCATAAATTCTAAATAATAATAATTACTCGAATTGGAAGGAGCGCGGGCAACATCTCTGCTTTGCTCTAATTATTACTATTCCCCCTTGCTCTTGAAACAGTTCCCATATAGCACAATGTGTTTCATCGATAGGCATTTCTATATATTTAATGACACTTCAGGGACTGACAATATCTTTGCTCCTTCAGGCATGAGATAACCATCTAAATTTATATATACCGTTTAAACAGAAATAAAATCTCAATTCTTTTTTTTTTTAAATAATGCCCGTAAGCTCAAATTAACATTTAATGAGAAACTTTATTTTGAACCAAAGTAAACCTATATTAAATTTTTGTACGAATATCCTATGGAATATATTCTTCTTGTTCACTGTTGCTGTATTATTCAAATTTAAAGATAACGTATTAACATACAAAAGTCGTGTAAAAATGATAGATTAACATATAAATAATGCACTGGAACATCAGTCTCACAGTAGCATAGTATGAAAAACCTGCTACTTATATTTGTCCGAAATTGTATGCTGTTAAAACAGTGAAATAACCTTATGAATACGGAAATTACAGCGAAGTTTCTATCCTTAGAATGGGGAAGCAAACGAAACAGTATAGTCGAGTTACCGCCCGCTCGATCCTCTACAGCGAGAGGAGAGCGAATAGACTCCTAAGCGGGCGGTGAGTAGAATATACATGTTGATGATATTCTAGATTCTCCTTGTTTTGACAGGGAACGTTCCTATTTTTTCCTGTTCCACTCAGCCGAACGGTAACATAAGGGCTATTCCGAAAGTCCAAATACGAGCGCGCAGGATGCTTCTGGCTGGCACGCTAAAAGGTGCTTCTGGAGTGAACGAACGCTATCGGGGTTCGCGTTACCTCTGAAATCTGCGGTATCAACAACAGTATGCTCCTATTTGGTGTTGGCATGTTGCATTCGTTCACAATGTAAATGAAGCATAGGATATCCAAACTTAAAAAAAAAGAAAGAAAAGAAAAAGCAAATGTCAACATCTTCCCATGTCGATAATGAAATTTGAAGATATATGAAAAGAACGAAAAACTAATATTTTTACCGTTACCGCCGGTAACAGCGGTAATATACACTACACGTCCCTGAGTAGTATCAAATAGCTGGATGAAAAGTTGGAAATTTATTTACATATAGAAGTAGCGGCAGGAATTCATGTAGTTCAAATTCCATGTTAGGTCCACGTTTCATATAGCGTCACTGTGGAAAGGGACGCTTCCAGCGTCCTTTGTTATCAGAAAGGCAATATAGGACAAGAGCTATATTTTTAAAGTGGGATATAAACCACTGTCGTGCTTCGAAGCTCTTTCAGCGGGAATCGAACCCGAAACCTCGTGCACTAAAGAAGCGTGCAGTAACTGCTAGATTGATGATGAAGACTCACGTGTCTGTTTCTAAATCGATTATATATAACGGGTACAAATTATTTTTTCAGTTAGGGTAGGCCTATACTATACTCAATATAAAAACAAAATTTAAAAAGTCACTATTGTATCACCAAGGAATTCATACGGTGAAATTTATGGGAAATAAATGGTCATCTTGGTTAGAATTACCTACAGGGGATGCGCCTAGTACAAATTCTCATGCTGCAGATGAAGGGAAAATGTAATTTGGAAAGCGATTAAAGGAATCAAAATCATACAGAGTTAACTTCCTGATTCGCTTAACGTAAAAGCTTAAATTTAGTGTTTATATACAAAGACTTTTACTTCTTGAAGATATAGAACAGAATGAAAGGAAATCGTGCATATTCAATGTAGGTATACAGCACAAAAAACACGGTAATTTGTGAAGTACAATAATATTAAATTAAGCCAGTAGATTTATGTGTTCATTCCTTAATGCAAAGTGACCAATAACCGATCTTTAAGAGAACAGCTTTTCATGTCTGATATTTTGTTAAGTACGTATGAAACGTAATGTATGTATGTATGTATGTGTACGTACTGTGACTGTGTATGTGTTTTTAGCTCCCTTTGCTACAGGCATGAATATTTACTAGCGCAGCACAGAGCACTCGTTTCAAGTCAGGAGAGTGAACTCAATTCCTGTAATTAGAATCTACGTGATTACAAGGTTTCAGCCACTGATGCTGTACTCGACTGCTAGTTCGTGCAATTGAGCAAAACCTGTATTTAGCACCTTATTACCTGCCACGGATTTTAGCTTCCGTGTTTTCGCTCGTAATTGTCAAACTGTTGTTAGCTAAAATGCCACCCGCCGTGTTTTAAAACGCACTAACAAAATGATGACAAATTTAGCAATATAATTCTGTTATTTTTTAAGTAAAAAAAATCGTGTAACTTAGTGTTAGCTGTTATATTTTCTTCTTTTTGGTACATTTATTTGTTTTTCACTTGTTTTTGCTTTAGCCTGCAGGATAATTTTGTCTTTTGTGTGTGATCAAGTCTTTGGTCTGATTTTTATGTTCTTGGTATTTCTTCTTTATGCTTTTGAAAGTTTAGACAAAAATGTAGTTTTAAAAATATTTAATGGCACTTTCTATACAACAATGATTGTAATATTTTAACCACATACAGATACATGGGCACACAAAAAAAATCAACACATCAGTGACGGCTCTTTGTTACATCTTTAAAAGTTTAAATTTTATTGTTGCAATCTAAGAGAAGAAATTTTATCTAATGTGCTAATGCTTGTAGACCTATACGCATTCTGAAGCTGTATGAAAGTTTTATCTCTCAGAAGAAAATTTCCCTCGATTGACACAAATTTTCCTTTTGCTTGTCAAATTTTCCCTAGTTTATTGAGTGTCCAATTCCTATGACAGAAGTAGCAGAATTAATTTAGCTATATTAAAGGAAGTGTCAACCACATTATTGTCTTTTGCTCCTAATTCTTTTACTTTTTTCTTCACTTTTTTTAAACAAAAAAAATACACAAATATATGTACCTAGCCAAGAATAGATTCAAATTACGCTACCTTAAAAAGACACTGTCTCTCACACACACACTATTGGTATTGTATTGGTTCGTTTTTGAAGAACAGAGAAAAGTTTAAACATTTATATTGGTCAAGTAGTCTGTGCGGCGAGAATTTCCTTGGATTTTCACGTTTTTTTCGGGAAAAAAATCTCTTTTTCCTCTTTTGCTAAATTTACCTACGAAATTTCCCTACATTAGGAAAATTTCGCTCAAATTACGAAACTGCTCGCAGCTTGTATCAACGAAATCTATTTATTTATTTATTTTTTACCGATTTCACTCCCCTTATGGAGTCACCACTGAACCACAATTGAAAGAACACATTTATCAGTTTCAGAATGGTAAACCTGTAACAGCATTTAAATATTCTTCGTATTTCTTTTTCACTTTACAGTTGTTTCACTTTCTAAACAAAAAAAGTCGACTTTAGTCAAAGCGGTTCAGGTAATTGTGTTTTCGAAAAATACGAAAATATTTATTATTATCATTTTCATATAGTTCTGAACAACTATTCCGACTCATTTCTTTTATTATTGCATTAAAAGGCAAATGTTTCATTACTTATGTCATGTACTCTAAATTATGTTGCGAGTGTATATAAGTTCCCATTTTTTTCATTTTTATATCTTTCGTATAATGTATACTTACAAAGCCTTTCCCCTTTTATATAACTTGCGTTGCTGTGAGCTGAAGATTGTACATTGTTTTTGTTTGGATCTAGTTTGTCTTGGGTGAAGACAAACTAGGTGTTGAACCGAGCATCATAGAGACCAAAAAAAAAAAAAATCTTCTTCTCGCCATGCCACTCATAATTTCTAATTCGATCTTGTAATGACACATTTCTTTCTTCAGTTCTTAGAAAATCAGGCGACAAATATAAGGAGCAGAAGAAAATTAAATATTTTAATTTAACCTCCCTTTCAGTTCTTTTACTTGCATGGAACTAATATTTCATCACTAACCAGTCAGTTTCGAGGACGATCCTTTTCAAAAAAAAAAAAAAAAAAAAAAAAATCTGAAACAAACTAAAATTACACGGAAGAAACAAAATCCAGAAAAAAAGACGGTTTACAGGTAAAAGAAGCAAAACTTGAAATTTTGCACTGTAGCAACGAACATGAAAGCTAGTTAGTCATTTCATCCTTTTAATATCTTGCCATTCAATGTTTGCTTCCTTTTACGATTTGTCATGTTTTACTTATTATTGAATCGGTGAGCGAAAGAACAGCACAATTCCAAAATTGCACTTCATGAATATTTCATTTTTTTTTAAAAAAAAATAATATTATGGTGTGTGCTTAATGAAATTCTATGCTATCCTTTATGAAGGTCATTCTTAAGTTACACAGTAAGTTGAAAACTGTTACTTCATCCATGTTGACTCTAGAACTACTACTTAAATAAAATTAATACTTTTCTGATCAGAGCATATTCTATATTTATTTATTAAAAATTAAAATAAGGCGTGACAGTTTCAATAACGTTATCTTCATCAGACGTTAACTGGAAGATATATATCTTCATAATATTAAATTATTATTATGATGATATAATTTTAATTGTTACATTTTATAATTTTAAATTTTAATATGAGATATTCAGGTATTGTTATAATTTATTGTTGTAATCCATAGACAATTTTTTTCTTTGACCTTATAATTATATATTTAAATTGTAATTTATATGAATGCAGTGTAATTATGCCATTTCGATTAATAGTCTTATTATTGTAAGTTTTATTGAGACTTATTGTAATAGCTTGCTACTATAGAATATTTAATAAATTAATTTATCGTTACATTTTAAATTTATAATATAACCGTTTTCTTAGTCATTATTATTTTCATTTTTCTCTTTTATCATTATTATTTTAATAAATTATTTTAAATATCAGTTAATTTTAAAGTTTTCTCTCCATTCAATGTCTTTCATATAATTTTATTTATATTGCTTTTCTTAATGATTTCTCATTTCCGTCATTTTTATCTTCCATTCGTTCTAATAATCTATCCCATAATTCATGTATTTGAAGTCCATTTGTCCAGTTCGTTAATCTTTTACTTCCTTCTCTCTTAATTCTCCGCGTTCTTCTTTCAATTTTCTTATTATTGTTCTATTCTTTTTTTCTAGACTTTGGACCTCTTCCCAATCTAGATATATCATGCCCCGTTTCTGTAATATGTTTGTATATAGTGTTATTCTCTCTTTTAAGTCTCACATCGTCCCTATGTTCTTTTACTCTTTCCTTAAGCATTTTCCCTGTTTACACTACTTGCTCATCTTCTTCATTCATGTCTTTCCTCCTACTTGTCATTTTCTTAATCATTTCCAAAACTCTCTGTATGAAAACTGTTACACAAATCCATAAGAATGTTTATTTCTATGTATTCAACTAGTACTTTTGTCGTTAAGTGTTATGGCTTATTTTGGACTTGTACTATCCTTACACTTAGCATTTCTAACGAAGACAATTATAAATTATATTACTTGTGTAATCTAACTTACATGTGTTTAGGACTTTCTGACAATTTACTCTCTCCCTGTTCTTGTATCTTTAAAATTATAATTTCTAATTTTCTTTTGATTCTGAAATAGATTGCTAATCACTTTTTTTTGTAAGTATATAATACAAATTTTGTTATTTATCCTTTTTAGGTCTTTGTATTCATCGTAGAATCAGTACCAATTGTGTTGTTAGTATGTTGTTCAACCTCTCAGTGTATGCATATGTGCCGCCCTTTTTCTCTTCGTGATGTCGTGCACGGAACAATGGACATACTCATCCTACTGTCTTGACGTCTATTACTTATTTTTTTGTAAAGAAAAACTCATTGAATCACTGTGATATACCAACAGAGGACTTAAGAAGCCCCGTGTTGGAAGAACCAAGCAGAAAAATATGGATGACGGAAATGTTCCCAGCAAATACAAACAAGAAAGGTAAGATACTTATTTCTGAATGAGAGTTTTATCAACTTGTTTTGGTTCTAAATTTCTTAACAAATACAAAATCAAAATATCAGCAAGAGTTATTACGATCATTAGTATTCGTAAGACACAAAAAGTTAGCGCGCATACATTTAGTACGCGTGAATCCCTGTTTGGTTCTGTAGAAACTTAATTTTCATTAGATCTAGTTTTTTTATTCAATTAAAACTGTTAAAATTAAGAGATAACGAACTCTGAACTAGATAATTCAAATAGTAATATTGGTGTCACAATGAGTTTGAACTTATTGGGCGAAGTTAGGTTGTTTTTCTTCCCTCTCCTTATGACTTATTTAGGTTGGGTTGTTTCACTTTCTATTAAACGATTAGGTCTGGATAAGTTGTCGTAAGTTTGGATGTATTATGTTAAATTATACAAATGGCGATTTGTTATTTGGCTGCTTAATGTTGGACCCCAGCCGTTTCCCTTTTTATGTTTCTTTCTATTTATTTATTTTCAAGTGAAGGTATGACAGAAAAGACCCTGGGTTTACTTGTGTGCTGTTAGAAGTTAGCATATTAACAAATATTTGATGTTATTTTTGACTGTCTGCTTTTGAATTCGTTACATTCTGTTTCAAATAATTCTCCAATTACTTTTAGAATGCATGATCAACACAAAATATCCTTTGCCCTCAAAGAGAATTGAAGCCTGAAGTCATAGACCGTATACTTACATGTTAAAAGCACTTTTAACTTATTTTTATTATATTTTCTTCGGTTTTTCAGTGTCAATGTAGGACATTTCGACATATACTTCTTTAAAATAAAGTGCTTTTTTTAATAAGTGTACACATTCTTTGGACTATCTAAAATATTTTTAGAGGCGTTTTAAACAAATCAATTTACTTCCTTAATATTTGAATTCGTCACGGAAAAAGTAAAATCAACAAGTTTAGAATATAGCCTTAGAAGTCTATTATAAAATTTGTTCTGTTGATTATACAATTTGTCAATTTCATTCTTAGCCTATATATTTTATTTTTTGTATTAATAACATTTGAAAGTGAATTTACGTGAGGAAATGTACTTTTTTTTTAAAATCCATTTATCAACAATATATTAGGAGTTTTTCAAACAAGTAACTTGTCACAAAGCGACTATTAAAGATGGTAATTTCTGTCATTTGTGCCTACTAATAATCATGAATGCAAGTACAAATTATTTAAGTGGTGTGACTTAATGATCCTGTTAGTGTAGAAGGTAAATATTAGATCCTTATTTAAGGGAGATGTACACATGTACACACTGTTTTAATAACATGGTTCTAGATCCTTAATCTTATTGAACTTTTGCAATAACACGACAACATTGTCTCCAATCTTACTTTGTTTTACCAATATTTGTAAGTAATTACAAAACAAAGAACTTGCATTTGTCCAAATGACTTAGTACGTATTCTACAGATTGGCAAAAAAGAAAATGTTTTATTGATTTCTACATTTAGGTTTGTTTAATGTGGAACAGTTTTGTTTACTTTGTATTAGACAGAGAAATGTAAACGCTTGCTAATAACACAAGCTCTCAGTCAAATTATTCTTTTGTTTTGTGTTCATACAGTCACTTAACCATATTAGCGTACTTACATGGAACAAATTTAATTGTTAGTTTAGACATGTCGAAGAAAATTAATGCATTTCTTTCTCGTTATTTACAGTACAGCACCGGAAGGAATTATTATTATTGACGATAGCGCACACTTTAACATTTATTCCTTTAAAATGACTCTTGGTTATTTGATTTCGAGTTCAGTGTCCCTTTTTAGTATAAAGATTATAGGGGACATGAACTTAACGAAGCTAAATTGTAAAGTGGTGTCTGAACCACCTGAGCTTCTACCGGAAACTGAACTTGGGTCTCTTGCACCAAAAACGCGAATGTCAACCATACAGATAAAAGGGCATTAAAATAAATTATCTTTCCATGATCTTTCCATGAGCATTCTCCATGAACTCTTAGATCAAACTCCAGGTCTATCACTTTACGCATATTCACCGTTAGATCATCAGCTTGCTATCCGTGAACATGATCAGGCTACCACTCACTATAACACCTGTCGTCGTACATATTGTCACCATCCATTCATCCACTGTACATAATTTCATGAATGCACTCCTTTGTTTTCTAACTAACAGAGCTCCAAGTGTTTGAACCCCGTTTTGAGTAACCCCAGAGCAGAAAATTAATATCCTCGTCGCAACTAACATCATATATCTTTGCGTTCTGTTACTGCACTTAATTTCATCTTATAAATTACATACAATGCTTAGATCACTTTCTTCTGTATGCTAAATCAGATAAATATATCAATAAATAAATAAATCCTGATACCATCTCTCAATGATACTACTAATAGATGAATGCTCATGGCCCCAGAGAAGGCGATACCTTCTACGCCCATCTTCGAATGGAAATGAAATTGCACATTAAAAAATAATTTTAAAAAATGATCTTAAAACCAAAATATAATTATAAACAATTCATACTGATTTATAAAATAGTCACATTATAAGAGGTTCAATTTTCAGTGCTACTTGAAACAATCGTTGCTTTGGAGTTTAGCATTCCTAGGCTATGTGAGGCATGTATGTACAGTTTAGGATGAAGTTCGAACCATTTTATGGCATTCAATGTTTGCTCGCTGAAAATCAAACCCAGGACTACTTGTGTAAGTCGTGTGCACTAGCCACCAAATCAGCGGACAAAGCTTAAAGAAATTGCGGAGAAATTTGACTTTTAAGAAAATTCTGCGGGTGCATTGACCACGTATAACTCAGTTAATGTTTGTGTATTTACCAGCATAGCTTTGGAAACATTCGACAGTATTAACAGAAGAAAACAGTGCGTATATATTAATAACCCTTGATTAATAATTTCGACAACGAAACATAGCCTTCATCAGACACGTTGTGAAAGATCAATCCAAGAAGAACACCATAAATGTAAACAGAACATGAAAAAAGAACACGCTCAATCAATCTTCCCACAATCAATCAAGTTTTCCCTTCACTTGCTGTTCTTGGATTGAGTTTTTTATTCTGTTTACATTTACGGTGTTCTTCTTGGATTGATCTTTCATAACGTCTGATGAAGGCCGAAACTGCTAAACAAGGGCTATTAATATATATTTATTGTTTTGGTCAGTTAGGTTTATTAATAACTAAATTAAGTTTAAAAAAATAACAAAAAACAAAGGAAAAATGATTGGTAAACGCTGGCCCTTTTTGGCCATAATGCCAATCGAGACTAGTTGTAAATAAGTTCTCTTAGGATTCCGCTTGTTGCAAGTGATGCCAACAGTATAAGGTAAAATCCTATAATTTTCTTAATTGTTGCTTAATTGTAATGTAATGTCGATCTGTGCATATCACCTTAAAGCACTATGGTAGATTATAATGATTTTATTCCGATTAATCAAATACTTTAGTAAATTTATTATTATTATTTCGTTTATCATGTACCTAAGAAACGAAAAGTTGCGTGTGATACTTGACTAACTCGTTGGTAGATAAAGTGCGCACATTAACAAGGCTTCCAATTTTGTTAAAAAGGAGAAAAAAAAAGTAAAGAGAGAGAAAACAAAGTGTAGGTGTAGATATAAACTAAATGAGATTACAGCTCAAGTGCTATGGCCGGTCAGACGGCTATTTTCTCTCTATTTAGATTCACATTTGATAACAGTTAATCCATCCTCACGAAGATAGTTCAACGCATTCTGTTCTGTACCTCTTCCAAATATCAAACTCCGTGCTAGTGGTGCATTACCATAGACCTAGGTATATCTTCATTATATCATTCTACTAAAAACGAACTTGTGACACCACATTTTTCTTCACTTAAAAGAGGATCTATTACTTAATTTAATTGGATGTAAGCTTATTAGTTAAGTGTTCAACTGTGGGAACATTTGTACTATGCATTCATTTATTATGGTAAATAGTATCAGTTGGTAAGTTATTTATATACGGTCTATGTTCATTAGTTTAATGAGGGAACAGTCGCCAGCGATTGAAATACAAGAACGTAAAGTAGAAGGAAAGAGTAATAAAGAGAAAAAACGTAGGATTTAAATGTTTTTTGGAACACTTTAGTTAGAAACACATAAGTATTAAACCTAATTAATGTCACCACGTTTAATTATATGAGTTCCAAATAATTTTGTTCTGTACACAAACTTAACCACTTCTTGAGATATCTTTCCAAATGTAATGTTTGTATACAACGTATCTTCACGGGTAATAAATAGCACATATCTCTTTATACACAAGAATAAAAGTATGCGACATAAATGTTATGTAGATTTTTTTTTTCTAAACGAAACGAAAACAAATTCTACAAAGATGGGTATTTATAAGTGTCTTCCTCTCCTTTCTTTTACCTCATTGGCTCATTTGAAAGTCAAGTTGCGGTTAGAATTAAACGTAGCGTTATCGTTTGTCGCCACGTTTGAATCTACGGGCCAATCAAGTTAAGAGTAGACGTTGACAGATGAAGATCTACAGCCGCACAAGCTTCTGTTTGCTTAATCAGAGCAACAAATCAGCAATGCAGATTGTCTAGCTAGCTAGGGGCTCCTCTCGACAACATCCTTTTCACACGCGCGCACACACATAGACAGTAGCTGAACTTTATCAATGTCTGTTCACGAAGAGGAAGAAAAGAGAGAAAGAGAAGTGAAAACAAGGGAGGAATGAAGAACAAAGATAAATAGAATGGAAAGAAAGAGAGAACAGGTCGTTTTATCTGCTGTTAACTTTATGGAGGAATGTGCGTAAATAACAATGCGAAAGATTAGAAATAGCCTTTCTATATACTTCCCGAAATTAATTTGAAATACAGTCACCTAAATCCTCGCGTTTATTCTATGCTAGCTTACAGCATTGAAACTAACGTATCTTAAAAGTCTCGTAAAATGGTTATTTTCAAAGCCCAAAGCTAAGTGGTATTCAAATCCTTTTAAATTTTTTTGTGAGAGTTCCCGCGTGATTATCTGGTTAGGATGCTCCTTTAGGCGTGGGAGACGCGGGTTCGACTCCCGACGTCGAAAAGATCCCATATTAAGCTGTAGGTTTACGTCTAATATAACCTCGGTGCTGAAAGGGACGTTAAACTCCGAATCAATAAACCGTCTTTTATGAGCTTCCCAGTCAATAGAAGGTTATTTGCTGCAAATTTATAAATTTCCGTTCATTACAATCCCCCGTCAATTTCTTTGTTTTGGCACAAAGATCTCATTGATTTTTTAAAAAATCATCCGTCTACTGCAATATTCTTCTATCTCCAAAAATTATATTGATTATTATCATCCATCAACTGCAACACTTTTTCTAGCACTCCCAGAGGGTCTACTACCTAGCACGTGCATGTGATATCGGGTTCAGTCTCAACATACACACCCTAACAGTGAATTACATGCTACGTGTGTTTAGTATAAATAATATTAAATCCCCAAAAAGTTCATGCTACACTTTGTATAACTTTTTGCTTCCTCAATATGTAATTGATTAGTTGGTTGTTCTGGTATTTGAACATTCTATTTCATCACTGATGATACGTGACATACAATGGCGCAACCAGGATTTTATTTCGGGAGGGGCCAACACTACCTAGTACAGTAGTCTCCAAACGACGTGCTACACCATCTGATATGGACAAAATTGAAAATTTGAATTCTCCCCATCACAAGAAATTTAGTTATCCCTATTATTACTATGCCAAGATCTTAAAATAAGAAATCAAATTCACAATTATTAAGACGATATTTCGCACGTGATGCCTCAATGTAGATTAAGAGCACTTGTCACGCACAGTGCGTGTGTGTGTGTGTGTGTGTGTGAGTTTGCATATTTTTAAAGATATTGGACAAATGACAAGCAATAATGATTTTTTTTTTAAATTTCACCAAAATTTGTCTGTATGAGATAGGCCAGGTTATTTTCTGGGGGGACCTGGCACCCCCGAGCTCATAGCTGATTTCGCCACTGGTGACATATGTATGTTGACAATATTTGTAAATTTGTTCATCTATCCTATCAGAATAAACATTACTTCTTTTTTCACTTGGAGAAACGGAAATTAGCTCAGAGTATTGCCAAAGTTTGTTGGTTCTGTTTTGATATTTGAATGAAATACAAAACAATTTCCGTATGCAGTCAATGGAATAATTACTATATAATGACAATATGTGTTATTATAGATATTTAAAAAAGCAGAAATATTAACAGGACATTCCAAGAGATATGCCTAACATACGAGCAGTTAGCTGCAGTAACAATTTATATTCTTTAAAAAAAAAACTATATCCAAAACCAATAATTGTAGCAATTTTTGGGATTTTTTTTATAATTATTTGTTGAAAAAGATTCTTTCCTGATTTCATACGTATCCATCTGTATTTACATAATAATATCATGTATTTATTTTTAAAATTAATTTTCATATATGTTCATCATTATTAACAATAATTTTATATAGAAGTAAATATATTTTTCTTTATTTATTATACATAATACTTCATACATGTACTATTACTTCACATATTTACTAACTACACATGAAAGCTCTCAATGATTTTAGTATTTTAAGTGAATATAGAGAAATTAATGTGTTGTATTCGATAAGTGCTCTTAATACATACTATGAAAGTCAAACTAAATGATTTACAAATAAAAATGGCTTTATTCTTAACCCTTTCACAGAGGAAGTCGACTTTTGTCGACAGAACCAAATTTCCTTAACATGCGAATGTCGACGATAGTCGACGTGTTAAACTTTGTTTGTCCGTATCTTGGCTTTGTCGAGAGTAGTCGCCAAAGTTGTACCGTTCATTTTTGTTTGTGTTCTATTGTTTTCGATAAACAATAGAAATCACACAGAAAACCTTTGGTGACTACAATCGCCAAACCCAAGATACAGACAAATTTTAACACGTCGACTATAATCGACATTCGCAGGTTAGGGAAATTTTTTCCGTCGCCTTCCACAGTGAAAGGGTTAAATATCTAGTCCTTCATGTTAAATTCAACAATAAACAAACGTAAAATCGACTTCTGTGTAGATTGAACAATTACATTTTTTGAATTCTTAGACAACAGTAATTCTAGTTTTATTTTGTCATCTCCAGACCTAGTACGTTATGATAGAGATAACAAAATCATAACTGATCTCTAATTTCACATTAAATATAAAATATGAAAATAAACAGGACTATCTCGCAGCTACAATATTAAATAAACTATCTATCACAGTGGTTCTCAAACTTGTTGTTACCTCGACCCACATTAAATATTAAAAAGTACTACTTTTATGGTGGTGTTTCAAGCCAATTAAATTTTGTAAATTATATTTCTAATTTTTTCTTATAAAGGTAACACAGAGCTAACACTATTTTCAACGCAATGTCTTACCCCGTGACAGATTTTGACTCAGCCATTATCTTTCCATCTTAACCCAGCATCTTTACTGACTGTACAGCAGGGCAGGGTTCTGAGTAACCACTTACTCTTCACCCCATGAACAAACACTTTCAATTTTCATTTCCTGAATGTCTCTTACTTTACAACATATGTTTCTACATCAAAACACAATTTTCAGAATTAAAAGGAAAAACTTCTCGCGACTCACCAAAGAAACGGCCCGCGACACCCACCAATGGGTCACGACCCACACTTTGAGGAACACTGATCCATCATGTAATTAAATAATTATTTCGATAACATATAATTACTAAAAATTTTAAACTATGCCTTCTAGCGTCAAGTTTAACGCTCTCCTGACGTAAAAAGTATATCATGCAATTCGAATATAAAACAGCGTGTAACGAATGAAAGAATCCATGCATGAATTTTCGTAAATATGACATACAAATATTAAATAAATATCAGAAAGCAAAATAAACAACAGTCATATAAATTTGCATAACAAATAGTAATTAATACAGCATGTATACTTTTATAGTGACTAATAATTTGGGATACTACAACTTGTTTCAATTTGGAAAAATGCTTCCATTCATTTTCCCATCTATTTGCAACATTTGAGTACGAGAGACTTAAACCAATAGGTTGGTTGTCAGGGTGCGTACGTGCTGTCGCCATAGCAACCCTTGGACCACCCTAATTCAATTTGTAACTTCAGTCTTCCAGAGTCATTACATTTTTATCAGAGTGTAACGAATAGTAATGTAATATAAGAAAGGCCTATTTATTCTCGAAATTGGAATATTAATTAACAATTTTTTGTTTGTATAATAGATATAAACATTACCACAATACTATAATATTTCTCTGTTCTATTTTACAGGGCCCACGATGGTTATTTCCGACTGAAGCAGTTCATCTGTAGATAACTACATAATTATTCTGCTGCAATGTTCATTTAGTGTGTATGTATGTGTGTGCGTATTGTGTATTATGTACAATATGTAAATATGGCATAAAAGAAAACAACTTTAACATTATTGCATGTTTTGTACCAAAGCAAATTTTCTTAAGATAGACCTCAAAACATCGATTGCAAATACTATATACATATTACTATGTATTGCATTGACCTTGTAAATTAATTACATAAAGAACAGAATTATATATATATATTTAAAAAATGAATAATGTAAATAGATATACAAGCAGGAAAATATGCCCACTTAATATTATTATGTATAACAAAAGGAAAATACAAAATTTTAATCTTGTCTTTTTGTGAGATAAAATTGTTATTAAATTGAAAAATAAAATAAAATAAAGGTCCAACTATGTATGTTGTGTATATAAATACTCAAAAACAAAATAGTTCCATTTTCTTAAAAACAGATGACTAGAAACGGATTAAGATTTACTGACGAGGCTATATAAGTATTATTATTGTTGTTGTTGTGCCGTAAGTCACGAAGTATTACATAGATACAACATAGCTATATTTTCTTTCTGTTTTCTCATCTGTTATACTATTTAATTAGATAGGGGGCTAAGTTACTGTACAATAGGTGAACATACATATTACCTACATAAAGAGACAAAATAAATTATTCTCTTCCTATACGCTGTATATTTAAATGCCTCTCTGTATTATAATATCAATTATATAATTAACGATAATAAATCCATGTTCGTATTTAATTTTCTGGGTTTTATTTTAATTTTATGTGTTGAATAAATGCGTTTAGTGTATTGTTACATAATGAATAGGCAAGGTAAGAATATAAACATTACTTCTATAAATATATTGTATCCTAACTTCCAGTAAATATAAAACTACATGAACTCACTCACTCACTGACATAAAGTTACAGGTACTTCCGCTTGACGTGGAAAGTTGAAGTTTGACATGATTGTGGCTTTTCGGGACTAAACCACAGGAAAATCGCCAAAAGTGAACATTTTTAAGTTTTAGGGATCTACTGACAAGTAAACCTTACGTTTGGGTGAATCGAGTTGCTGACTGAGACACATATGAGAAAGTAGTACTAAATGTGGTCAGTATTTCAGTGAAGTTTTAGGTGCGAAGCTCCAGGGGTTTAGGAGATACAGCTACCAGAACATCACATGGAAGTACAGAATAGTCTTCATACAGTTGGAGGTAAAAGCTCTGTAAGACCTCTTGTAACGACAAAAGGTGAATAACAAATATATGGGTACATATTAGGACTAGGAGGAAGTCATATAGTAAGGGTTTACCTGACGGTGGCCATCTTGAAATCCGCCATTTTGAATTAAGATTAAGTTCTTAAAATAGGAATAGGGTCATGTGATACATGATTTAAGGCGCAAATTTAATCAGAAGAACAATGGTGGCGTTAATTTTGATTTACGCGCAATTGGTAAAAAGTTACAGGGAAATTAAATATTGTTGCTGCATATGTATTAGTCCTTTACCCCACCTTGTAAATTTTGTGTTAATGATAATAATTAAATAAAAAGCAGATGGATAAATATTAGGTCTATGGTAAGAGTTGCCTTGATGGCGGCCATGTTCAAATCCGCCATTTTGAATCAGACAAAAGTTTTAAACAAAACGCATAACAGTGACACCTTATTAATAGCAAATTTTACCATAAATCCAACGGTATAACCATTTTTGCTTTATCATTAACCAGCATTTGTTATCGCATAAACAAGTTGCTAATTTAAGGAAAAATGACCAAAGTGGAATTGAGTCATAATTGAACTTGGGTCTTTCTCCCAGAAAAGTCCTCAATTAGTACAATCAATATGTATTTCAGAAAAGAGTGCATGACTTGCACAAATGCTCTGCTCACAGTGAGCACACCTGACAAAGGCAATCGAGTTACACTTGACACATTTGTCGTTAACAATTCCGTCAAAGCAGTAGTCGTAAGGAGCGATCCATTAGTTTTGTGCTGGTTAATGATAAAGCAAAAATGGTTATACCGTTGGAGTTATGGTAAAATTTGCTATTAATAAGGTGTCACTGTTATGCGTTTTGTTTAAAACTTTTGTCTGATTCAAAATGGCGGATTTGAACATGGCCGCCATCAAGGCAACTCTTACCATAGACCTAATATTTATCCATCTGCTTTTTATTTAATTATTATCATTAACACAAAATTTACAAGGTGGGGTAAAGGACTAATACATATGCAGCAACAATATTTAATTTCCCTGTAACTTTTTACCAATTGCGCGTAAATCAAAATTAACGTCACCATTGTTCTTCTGATTAAATTTGCGCCTTAAATCATGTATCACATGACCCTATTCCTATTTTAAAAACTTAATCTTAATTCAAAATGGCGGATTTCAAGATGGCCGCCGTCAGATATACCCTTACTATATGACTTCCTCCTAGTCCTAATATGCACCCATATATTTGTTATTCACCTTTTGTCGTTACAAGAGGTCTTACAGAGCTTTTACCTCCAACTGTATGAAGACTATTCTGTACTTCCATGTGATATTCTGGTAGCTGTATCTCCTAAACCCCTGGAGCTTCGCACCTAAAACTTCACTGAAATACTGACCACATTTAGTACTACTTTCTCATATGTGTTTCAGTCAGCAACTCGATTCACCCAAACGTAAGGTTTACTTGTGAGAAGAAGAAAAAAATTCCAATGTTATTTAAATGGGCGTATTTTAGACCTATGTCTCATGTTTTAGACACTTGGAATTAGCACAAAAATTTAAAATTTGGTATGCTTGTACGCTTTCTATAGGATTATTTAACAAAATCACTAAAAATTAAAAAAATAACTTTAGTGTGCTCTCATGGGAAACTGAAAAATCTTTGCCATACTATTTATTTGGGATAACGACATCCCAAAATGTTGAGGCACTTCCGGTAGGATTAGAATGATGAAATTTGGCATGACTTAGCCTTTCGGAATTAACTCATAGGAAAATTGCCAAAATCGAATATTTTTAGTTTTTAGGGAATATAAAGGGGGGATGAAAAAAAAATCTCTATGTTATTTAAATGGATCGTTTTTTGACCTATAATCTCAAGTTTTTGGTACTTGGAACTGGAATAAAAACTTGAAATTCGATATACTTGTACATTTTCGTTAGAGTTACCTAAGTAAATCATCAAAAATATAAATTTCAAACTTTATGAGAAATTGAAAAAAAATCCCTATGTTATTTATATGGCACGCCTTTAACACCTCAAAATTATTGAGCGCTTCCTATAGGGCTAGAATGATTACATTAGGCATGATTGTATCTTTTCGGAACTAACCCACAGGAAAATTGCCAAAAGTAAATATTTTTAGTATTTAGGGGGTCTAATGGGAAAATGAAAAAAATCCTATGTTTTTAAATGGGTGTTATTTTAGACCTATAAATAAGCAAAGGATGATACATATGAGATTCAAGGCCGTAGGCCGAACAAACGCTCAAGTCTTGGAGTAAAACCAGCAGCTGGCTAAAGACTAGTTTGTATATAAAATGTACTTTATACTCAACTTAGACAAATTTTTGTTAACTTGAATCGAGGACATTAAACAGGCCTGTTTAATTTAACGTCCCACAAATATCTATTTTAGGATGATTAATTGTTTGATTGATTGATGTAATGATTGATTGTTTGATTAAGGTTTAATGCTGATGTCAGAGGATGATTAATGCAAGTGAATGATTGTAAAAGAATATGTTGGATGAGAATGTGGTATGAAACGGGAGAACCTCGAGAAAAATCCACACCACACACACATTGTTGTCTACCACGAAGCCCATACGTCCTGAGATGGAACAGGAATTTCTAGCACCAAGAGATGAATGTTTCTACCATTGTGGCACCGTGTCTCTCTGTTCCTTGAATCGAGTTCAATAATGCTTCTCAGAGTTTCCATCTTGTGTAAGATATTGTGTAAGCATGTAAGAGGATATGATGATATTAATGAATTTAACAATTAATATGCGAAGTAAAAAATTACGAAAGAAATAAAAGAACAAAGAAATAAATTCACCCTATCATGCAATTTCACAAAGCAAAAGCACAAAGAGATTGTCATCACATAACAAACATGCCTTTGATTCACGAGGTTCCGGGTTCGAATACCAGTGGGAGAAAAGAGAACGCACTACAGAGGTTCAGATCCCATTTTTAACTGTACGTCTCGTCCTCTTATAGCCTCGCTGCTGACAGAGGACATAAATACAATTCAATCAATTAATCAATTAATAGGCCAGTCGAAATCAGAAAAAAATTGACCTATCATTCTATACTTTATAAGACATATTTTATGTTTACATTCAACATAAATTAATTTAAAAAAAAGACAGACTATTCCAGTCAACGCCAGAGACAATAACCTAACCTGTGTTGTGATGTCATGGACGTACAATAAAAAGTGTATCGTCAATCAAAATAGATTGGGAACCACATAGGGTATGTAAAATTATTCCTTCGGAATTTCTGATTGAAACTGCTCTTAAAAACATCTGCTAATCTATCCGAAGTTAATCTACGAATATTAAAGTTAATCTCTTCCTGTTTTCCACTTTGTCTAAATGGCCAGTGGCGGACCTAGAAGGTAAAAACTTGGGGCGGCGTAGCCACAACCCAAAGTAGGCTATGTATATTATGAGTTTATGTAAATCATTTTAATTAGAAATCCGTTCACGCGCTTCGCTAACAGAGACTAGGAACATCTAATGTTTCAACAAAGAACAAAAGGCAATGCTTATTATAAACTTTCAAAACTGTATAAATAATACTTCAATTATCTTTGTCACTCAAAAATCAGGGGTAAGGGGACTAGGACCTATCGGTCAAGGGGTACATCCACCACTCATAATGGCTAGGTTTTCTACGTTGCAGGATTCACTTTATAGTACAACATATACGAAGGCCTGAGAATCAGAATGAATGCTATCCATTTTATGAAGACCAAAGTTAATCTGTACACATCGAATACGTATGCGCTTAAAATGTTCATATTTTATTATAGACAAAATAAAGAAATAAATTATTATTTCTGGACATATGAGATTGTAGGTGCAAGATATGACAGAATATAGTAGGAAGCCATTGTTACATTAATTCCGATCATGTCTGGAGATTCAGACCCAATATGTCATCCTTTAATCTTCATTATAGAACATTTTGCTATCATTGAAAACTAACAACTGAGTCGTGTATTTTTCCAAGTATATAACAATATAAAAACCGAACTGGCGAATTAAGAGCAGTACTGGAAATTAGTTAGTCAGAACATTCTCAATTTCCTGCACAGAAGCTATATATGGTAGGTAAATTGATTAAAGTGGGATCATAAGCACTACCCGGATTTGTATTTAAAATTAGTACCCTCACCTAGAAACGAACTTAGGACTAGGGTTTCCTACAAAACAAGAGTTAGAGTTTTGTCTCGTCTTACAGAGATGTAAAAATGGTGTCTTGTGTCTGAAATTGTAGATATATGTTTATATTGGTAGAGTCCTGTCTCGTCTCATGTCCCGTCACAAAAACCCCGTCTCTTTTTCGACTCCTAGACTACCGAGCCAATTTTTTTTTTGTTAGGAGGGGGTCCAATATCAGATGACACTAGTCAATTTAATATTGAACCGGTCATATTCTATACCCGAAAAAGATTATAAGTAATTGTTAAGTATTGCAGCTTATAAGAAAATTTCCAAAATTCTTCCTTTCACGATTCAGTTAATGAGCTGAAAACACAAAAATGCGAAAATGTTGCAAATAGTCGAAATGTAACTTTTATGACATTTTCTCATGAACTCCTGTGTTTAACCATAGATAAAAGTCTACGTGGATGCTCATATTCCCATCAATATAACATTCTGCGGATATGTTTCTATTTTCTTTGAAGATAGCGGATAACATTACGATTGCTTTTGAAAGAATAAAAACATATATATATAAGAAAACTATTCATGTTCATCATCATTCTCGGAAAGCGTTACAAATTATCGACTCTTGTATCAAAATATGACTACTCTTTTGGGACAAATACCTGCCAGAGGAAATTAGTAGTATTTCATATTTATTATAATTTTTATAAGAAACATAAATGAAATAATTTATAGTCAAATCACTAATTTATATAGCTTTCAGAGAATAATCACCTAAATTATTGTTTTGTCACGAACATCCGCACGTTTTTCGTTATTTGAGATAGTTTATTCGTATTATTTCCTCAAGGACATTTTACAACCATTTCACCCCTGGTTTCTAAACAAAGATGCTCATGTCTTATAAGAATACAGACATAAAAAGAAAGGAAGAAAAAAAGATAGCACTACGTTATTTCACAGATACGGCATTTTCAACTATAACAATTTTCTTGTCAAAAATGTGCGTTTGAGAGGATGTATTTTCTTCATCGATTTCGTATTAATTTGTATTTGCATTGGTTATTTTTAAAGTTAACTTACTCGAGAACATTTAGCTTGAATTTGTTATCAAATCATAGAATTCACAAAACTGCAAAAGAGATAATGTGAAACCTCTGAATAACGAGCCTTCATGGGACATGATTATTCATTCGTAAATATGAAGTGTCGGTTACAGAGGGATTTCACAAACTTGGATTAATTATAGCTCATGCTATAATGCTATGTAGTATATAGTAAAAAGAAAGAAAAAAAGAAAAGAAATATTTAAGTTTTACGTCCCACAGTTAGGCTAAAGAAGACGGTGATGACGAGAAATGAAGGAAATGGTCGAATGAAAAGAGTGGAAGGAAATGGGAGAACCCCGAGAAAACTCACGCACACGGTGTTTGTCCACCACGAAGTTCACTTGGCGCTAGCTGGGATCGAATCAAGTACCCCATGCACCAGAGGTGAAAACTCTACCACTGAACCACAGCGGCCCCGTAGTATATGGTAAATGTAGGTTAAAATTGAAATGCTATATACTCAGTATTCAAATTACTGAGGGGCAAGGGGGAAATTCGCCGTTGTAAAGAAACAAAAATGTTGTTGATGGGGATGCACTGCATGTGTAGTAATTATCCCATGGTACAGGGAATGAATTTGTTAGGGAAGGAAGGAAACAGTTTTTGCACAGAGCTGTTAGACATTCGACTGGCTCTCTCCCATGTTGTTTTTACAAACAAGTTTTCTCAGGATCATCACCAGAAAGCAATTTATTGTGGATCGAAAAAAAAATTCAAGTTCAGTTTACCTTTACAACTGTTCCCCGTGGTGGTTCATCATACCATTAACTTATGACAAAGCCATTCTGTGGAGTAGTTTCTTTCTGTCTACTCTACTGCTTGATTTATTTTCAAACTGCACAGAGTAGCAAATGTGGCAAATGCATGTGAACTACAAATAAGTAATTCATGTCCGTTATGGAAAGTTTATTAAAACGTTGGAGGAAACACGTGTCCGTAAAAGAGAGGAGTGATACAGTATTCGTAGTTTCCTTAAGAAAATTTCCCTCGACTGTTACATTTTTCCCTTTTTAAATCAAATTTTCCCTTTTTTATCAAATTTTCCCCAAGTTTGTTGAGTGTCCAATTCCTATGAGAGAAGTTGTGTAATAAGATTAATTTAGTTATATTAAAGGAAGTGTCAATCACATTTGTTTTATTCATTTACTTCTATTTTCTTTATTTTCCTTCACTTTTTTCTTACAAAAAAAAAAATACACACAAATATATTCAGTTAACAATGGATGCAAGTTATGCTACTTTGAACACCACACACACAAACTATCGCTATTACATTGGTTTATTTCTGATGAACAAAGAAAAAAGTTGATCAACAGGTCAACACGAGAATATTCCTGAATTTTTAGGTTTTATTGTAAAATTCTCTTTTGCCCTTTTTGTTTAATTTACCAACGGAATTTCCTTAGATTAGGAAAAAATTCCCTCAATGTCATGTCCTCTAATAATAGTCTAATTGCATTTTTGTCTGAAAAAAAAAACTATAAGTATTATAGAAGCATCCGTTATTGAGAGAAGTTTGTTAATGGTGATTTCACTGAATTTAAAATTATTATGTTAGAAACTATCTTTGAAATCATTATATATATATTTTTTTTAATATAGAACAAATAAATTGTATCCCGCGGAAACGCGCTCTTACGGGTCAGAGTAGAACAAAGAGAACTTGGAGAGATCAACAATGTCAAGTATCTGGGAAGTATTTTGACGAGAGATGCTCACTGCACCAAGAGATGCGGTCAAGAATTGCAAGAAAAGATCACTCTTAACTAGCAGGCTCAATATTGGACTAAAGAAGAAGTTGGTCAAGTGCTATATATGGAGTATTGGACCTTATTGTTAAGAGACTTGGACATTACGGAAGTTAGAGGAGAAATATTTAGAGAGCTTCGAAATGTGGTGTTGGAGGAAGATGGATAAGATAAAATGGACAGAGGAGCAAAAAACGAAGATGTTTTAAAACGGATTGGAGAGAAGAGGACACTTCTAGCCACCATCCTTAGTAGAAAGGCCAATTGTATTGGACATATCTTGCGAAGAAATTATCTTCTTCACACCTGCATAGAAGGAAGGATGGCAGGGAAGCAAGGAATAGGAAAAAGAAGAACACAGTTGATTGATGATTTGAAAAAGTAGGATAAAATATTGGGAGTTAAAAGAGGAAGCTGAAGATCGACAAAAGTGGAAGAAACATTTCCAGGCCCAAATTTAAAATTTAAAAAAAAAATCCTCATTAGTCCCAGGACCTGCCGAAAGACAGAATACTTAATAATAATAATAATAATAATAATAATAATAATAATAATAATAATAATAATAATAATAATAATAATAATAATAATAATAATAATAATAATAATAATAATAATACGTCTGCTATGTTGTGATCTGCGGATGCGAGTACGAATAGAAATGATGCGCGAACGATATACGAGCAACCTCGAGCGAGCTCGTACTTTATATTGACGCGACCTATGGCTATACCGGTAGAGTCACTTTAGTTAAGTAGTCCCAAATTATAATTTCTTTTAAATAAAGATCTACAGAAGGTTTCAAAATCCTATATATCATATTTTTCATTTCTCCCTATATGATACTTATATTATTAAACGTATGAATGAGTGAAGGAATGAATGAATGAATTATAGACAAGCCTTATACAATAAGCATAACAGACAAGTTTCGTCTGTCGCTCTGAATTTACTCGCGGAACAGACATCAAAATAATTTGTTGACCGCAAACTTCTTCTGATACCAGATCCGTCTGTGTGTGTGTGCGTATAGGAACACACACACAAAAAAAAGTAAAAAAGAAAGATACATTTCAACATCTCAAGTGAATGACTCTTATGATGTACTACTAACGTGAATCAGCTGTTTCTACATTGACCTTTTTTTTTTTTTTTTTTAACTTATAAAACTAGAGACCACACACTCAGCACCATAACAGGAAAAGAAACAGTTCGCTTTTTGCCTTTTTTCCCGATGTGCAGCTGTTTTCCTACGACTGACAGACAAGCGGTTGGAAAAGTGCACACAGTATATCACACACAAATCTGAATCTAATGAAGAGGTTTGCTTGTATCATGCATTGAGGTGATAAGTTTGTTTGGGCTATGAAGTTTTTTTTTTTTTTTTTTTTTTTTGTAAGAAGTTAAGGAAGAAAAAAAACTTCCAACAACAACAACAGATTTCTTTCATTTCCCACACACAAACTACGTCTTTGAATACTTTATATTTTTTTCTTGTGGTTTGGGTCATTCATAAGTACTTCTCCGAGGGTGGTAGATTACATGGAAAACAGAGAGATCAGTCAGCATTGAATTTATCCTCAACGTCTAAACTGAACCGGGAACTGCTTTTGTCGGCCTGTTTTATCTTGGATATTATTCTCATTCTAATATTTCTCTTCGTACGAGAGGCTCTTAAAATGGTGGTTTCAGTTGCCGCCGTCTACTGCTAGGGTTCTGGGTTTGTTTCGGGCTCATAAATAATAGGCAAGAAGTTATAGTAACTGTTAGGAGGCGATGAATATTCAGTTGAATCAATTTAAGCAATGGTAACTATATAAAGAGCGTGCTTTGTTTGTGTTACATGAGTCACTTTCAACCCAATCCTCTGTGACGTCACCCTTTGTTGCTCCCATTATAACTAAACTGCGCAGAGAGAACAAGGAGTAGACAGAGGACTTAGCGTTGACATAATACAACGGCAAACAAGACATAGTCGAATGTTTTTCAAATGCGCTATCGGTATATATTGCAACGTTCTACATGTGCTCTCAACACCACGTGTTAGCTGTGGCGTGCCACACTTCAGACGGTAACCACGAAAAAGATGTCAACCATCGCCTATGATCGGGAAATGACATAAGATTTATGCAGTCAGCAACATTTCTGGATAAAAGGAGCCAGAATACCGCAGAATGTACCTATCCTATACCCTCTCTACGACTCATGGTCTCTGCAAGCACTTAAGAGGCCTCATTCCGGCGAAATTAAAATACCGCTAATTTTACAGTAATTATGTGATAGCTTCAAATAGATAAAAGATAATTGAAATGTGGAACAAGAGCGCCCTAGACAATATTATTTTGCGTGAGGTACCGTTGTTACAAGTCACCTAGTGGCTTTCCGTTTGCAGCCATTTAGAAACGCGAAAATAAATGCCGATTTTCAAAATGGCTCGAAATCGAAAGCTGATAAGTGAGTCGTGATAACGGTATCACATGTAAAATGATATTGTCTAGGGCGCTCTTGTTCTATATTTTAATTATCTTTTATCTATTTGAAGATATGACATAATTACTGTAAAATCAGCGGTATTTTAATTTCGCCGGGATAGGGCCTCTTAACAATCTTTAGAGCTCCTGGTCTCTAGGTTTTATCCCCCTCTCTAAGATGTCTGGTCATTAAGCGGCATCTTCTGATCTTACACCTTGGCCGCAAGAGCCTTGGTTCCTATCGCCCTAAGACACTTGGTCATTGGGCTCCTGCGAATTCAGCAGCAAATCAGCAATATATCTAGACAAACATATTTCATCTGTAGTATTTATTTCTATTGTATACTAGAAGGAACTATTATAATAAAAGGTAATGGGAAAGACCAAATTCCTTTGTACCACTTGTCTACACTAAAGTGACAGAATTTTGCAATATTATTAATCTGACTCTAGCAACATTTATTTCATCACATTCCTCTGCCTCGTCCTCTCCCCTCCTATGCTTAGCCTGCTCTAAGTGCGTTCACACTTCATACATTAGCCAGTTGGAATAGATGGTGTATAAGAAGAAATATAGCCTTCAAATAGAACACAAAGTGCTTCGAAAGCAATTGTGAAGCACCTATGTGCATCATGCTGTGGTACTTGACAAAAGCGTTTACCTGAGACTAATATGGCGTAGGACGACCTTTCTTTTCATATGCAGAGTTTTATTGCAGTCTTCCCAGGATAGTTGAATACAAGTTCTGTTTAGTTTTCAGGGCAATTTTGTATCGTTCTTCTTGCAACATCTGTGCAAGTTACCTTAGCAATGATGGGGTGCACAGCGTGCTCGAACATTTCTCTCCAACACTGACAACAAAGGGTCAATAATGTTGAGATCGAGTGATTTGGGAGGCCATGGCAGGTATGCAACTTCCTATTACTGTTCAGAAAACCAGTCTTTCACTGAGGGAACAAGAGTTTTGTCACCTTGAAAACTAGCATCACCACCAAGGATCATGCATTGGGATGATGCTGGTCGCTCAAAATGGTTACGTAGTCCTTGGCAGTGACGTCACCTTGCAGTGTAACAATGAATCCAACAGAATACTACAATATAGCTGCCCATATCATGAGGGAAATCCCGTCATGTTTCACGTGTGGTAGCAAACAATCTCAATCGTAAACTTGAGATGGCGTTCTCCAGCCATAAATTCCATCTGAAGTCGGAAATAGTGTAAATGTCGACTATGAGAAAACACTGCCGTTTACCAGTGTTGCAACGTCAAGGTTTTATAACTTTGGCACCACTTTATCCTCTTCGCAGCATTTATATCCGTGATGAGAGGTTTGGGAATGGTGGCTTGTCCATAAATACCTTGCTAGTGGATTTCCTTTCGTACGGTTTTGGTGCTGACAGTTTTAAAGCACGAATTCACTTCACCTGCCACTGTCGACTTCTTATTTTGCATCATAATTCTGTGCAATGTTCGTCGGTTTATATCACTGAAAATGCTTTTTTATCCATACTTCTGCTTGTCCGATGCAGTTTTTCAGTCTTACTGTATGCCGACATAATTCTAAATACTGTGTCTCGTAATATATCAAACACATCCGCTAACTTGCTTACCGAAGCACCCAGTATCCGAGCTCCAACAATTTGGCCTTGTTGATATCTCGTCGGCTCTGACATGATATCCTGTCAAATGTACAGAACACTGGCTCGACTAGAAATGAACTTTGGTATGTATTCAGAAAGCTATACAAATGGTTGATTGGGCAAACACGACAATGCCATCTACAAACTCCGCTATGAGGAAACTGTAATATCAGTAATATATTTTATGGAGTGTTTCTATATTTTTGTCCATCTCCTGTATATAAACAGACTAGCTATTTAAACTAAAGAAACTATGAAGTATGTGTACTGAACTTTTGCACGTATATTGTGTGTAAAATCTGAGTTCTTCGGTGAAGGATCAATAACTTTTGGTTTTGATTCAGCATCATAAAGCAATGGAAGATTTGCTAGAATATAAGGTAACCAAGAAAGTTCCGTCGCTTTTTCACCCACTACCTTCGAACATGGATATGTCACCTAAGACGTACCTGGAACATCAAAAAATAGTCCCCATCAGCGTTGACGACCTAATGCCAACGTTCTGGAAGGCCATGGATTCCATTACGATAGAACTTGGTGGGCCGTGAAGCGAAGAAGGTATCAAGTGCATTTTGCACCTCTACTAGGGATTTGAACTCACGTCCTCTAAGTTGGTTGTCGAAGGAATAGAACAGGTGATAATCGAACGTTGTAATGTCCAGGGAGTATGGCGGATGCAATAGTGTTTCTCATCTAAGGCGTAGATGGTGTCCCGGGTCATCCCAGCCATGTCGGGCTTAGCGTTGTCCTGTAAGAGGAGGACCCCTTTCCGATTCAGAAGTGTTTTGGTTTCTCTTGAACACGGCTCAACTGCTGACAGTACACAGTTGCATTGATGCTCTGACTAGCTGGTAGTAGTTCCCGATGCACAATGCCGCGAACAGTTCACCAAACACACAGGAGGACCTTCTTCTGGTGCAGTGCTGGTTTCGGCTGTTTTGAAACCGGTTCATGGGATGTAACTAATTATGACGGCGCCGTGGAGCTTCGTACAGAACCCACTTCTCATCACATGTCAGCACCCTGTCCAGAAACGTCTCTTTCCTCAGACGAGAGAGCAAAGAAACACAGATGTCTGTTCGCGTTGCCTTCTGTCTCGAAGTCAAATCATGTGGGATCCATCGACCTAACTTGTAGTGCTTCCCAAATCGATGGATATGCTGCCGAATGGTTTCTCCACATACACTGAATGGTTCCTCGCATGTCTGACCACTGTTCCCCTCAATTGCTGCCTGAAGATATTCATTTTATATATGTGTTTGCCTTCCGGCACGTGTTTCGTCACGCCCTTAAACTTGATAAACCATCGCTGCACTGTTCACGTAGTCACGACACCTTCACCAAAAGCCTGGCATATCTTCCGCCTGCTGCAGTGGCGTTTGACCTCAGTTTGAATTCGTACAGCATACACGCCCTTATGACACTCTGTGGAGGTCCCATGTTCACTCTGTCCTTACGCAAGTTCACGTTGTAACTGAACTGCCACAACCAGACAGTATATTGGTCATACCCACACCAACAACTGACCTTTGCCTTACCTCCATTCGCATTCAACTTATGTTGTGAAGGACAATTGAACACAGACCTCCACAAAAAGCGACAGAACTTTCTTGGTTACCTTTATATTAAGGGACTGACAGTACCTCATCTTCCATCTCCTCTGCTAAGAAATGTTTACCACTCTTACCTCCTAACAAGCTCAATACCATTTCATTTGGAACCACGACATCGCACTCCAGCAGAGCAGCATACCAGTACCTCAATCTCTGATCTCTGTTCTTCTATTGAAGAAGTCATGCTCCTCTTCAAAGGCCTAGATTTCAAATTGTTTTTACAATAAATTTAGACGGGACTACAGAAGTTCAAGTCAGCCACAGACACTTTCTTCAAAATAACCACTTATCGAAACAGTTGTAGACATTATCAACAATGAAGAGAACTAAAACCATCTACTGTCATATCGAACTACTTTTTTCGACTCCAATGGACTCGCAAAATAAGGTTTCGACTTCAAACATTTATTTGTTCATAATGAAATTGACATAGCTCTTCTTCAGGAAACTTTCCTTAAAAAAAACTGTCAGCTTGAAGATATAGAATTATACAATTCTCCGTCAAGATCAGCTCACCAGAAGAGATGGCACGGCCACCATTATTAAACCCATCTTCCTTACGAAGAAGTACCACCATCTCCACTACGCTTTCTGGAAGTCATCATTATCAAATTACTCACCCCAGCAGTCACCATCTTTATCATCTTCGTTACAAGCAACCAAATGTAGCTGATTTGCAAACGTTGCGATGACTTATGGCACGACTGACTTATAGCTGGAGGCTTAGATGCTAAACATGACAGATAGAATTTCTAAGTCAATAGCAAGAACAACGTTAAGTGGAGGTACACCTAACAGCTCTGGATCTGCAGGTCACTGCATCTACTGGGCCAAATCACTTCCACTATGGACTAGGTAGGCCTGATATTCTTGATATAGCCTTATTCGCAAACACCACCATAGTGGAAGATTCCATTTTCATCAACGAATTCTCCTGGATCATAACCCAGTCTCGATCCAGGATCGGCACAAAACATTACAGATTCGTATTCCATTCACCCTGTCAGTGATTGGGACTGCTACTGCAAACTTCTCAATGACATGATAGGTCCAAGAGGCGCCTTAACCACCTCGAAGAACTGGAGGAAGCAGTTTCTCACCTTGCCGTTGCAATGAAAAGTGTCTACCACCTGCCTACTATTAAGAGTTTACAACAACCTGCAGTACTATTAAATCCCGAGGAACTCCACACGCGAATCCTCATTTTGTTGAAAAGGTGAGCCAGGAAACATTGGCAACGCCTATTCACACCAGCAATCAAAGCTTTATTCAACTTCCTTACGAATAAAGTGAAGAATAGATTGTGTTGGAAATGCATCCTGCAATCAAACTCTTCATTACTTCAGGGCTCCTCATCGGGATTTTGAAATCCGCTCTCTTACTAGCTCACCGAATCAATATACACAACCTCTCCGTGGACTGGATTGGTTTTTGATGCAGCTGACAAAGCAGAAATATTGGCTCAGCAACTTTCAGATCAATTCCAGCCTAACGATTATCCAGTATATGAGCTCACCAATTTCTTCCCTGTATGATCGCCTTCCTGTATCTGATGCGCAGCTATCACGCCTAGTGAAGTATCACGCATAATGCGGGCTATGAATATTCATAAAGTTGCGAGACCGGATTAGGGTCTTCCTCCTATATGGAAAAAGCACCACCTATGTTTATGATACTTTTGTACTATATCTTTAATGCTATGCTTCTTACCGGTCGTTTTCCTTCAAAGTGGAAGAAAGTCACTATATTCACGCTACCCAAACAAGAAAAAATTCATTTTCCCCCTCAGAGCTTCAGGCCTATAAGTTTGCTATTCACGGCAGCAAGGTGATCAAACAACTGATAAATAGAAAGCTCATGAGGCTCCGGAAATTAGAGGACTGGACAGCCAAATGGCCATCATTGTCTTCTCGAGAAGTCGCACCATGCCGCATAATCAGCTCTACTACTAACATCATCCACTTCCTGAGGTGGAAAGTACCACACACCATAGCGTTATATTAGATAGGAAACTCACCTTTAAATAACATTTGCGACGTACTACAATCAACACTCCCAATCCCTTCAGAGCCCTGGAATGTCTTCTTCGATTGGCGCAGCTCCAACTTATCAGAAGAATTCATGTCTACAACATGATAGTGCTCCCAGCATTGCAGTATACATGTCCAGCGTAGAAACATGCAGCCAAAACCCATATATGGCCATTACAAATTGTGCAAAGAAGTGCGCAGCACGCCTAATTACAGTCCACTCCATGAGCACACGAATTGCACAGTTAGACGAAGGTATGGAAATTTCATATCTACTCGAGGTCATGGAACACAATTCAAGAAACTTCTGGCGATACCTACACCATTCTCCACATCATATTCTTCATGAAATTGGACGTACTATATAGCCACTCGACACATTTATCCCTATCCTCACCATCAGTAACAAGCCACTAACTTTGGGACACGATTCTGGATACACAATACAACGTGCAACATTCACCTAGTACTATTCTTCATCTAGATTATGACATTGGAACCGATTGAAGGATCGAAACACTATTACTTACTTCCCTATTTAACCATCTCATAATACATTAAAATATGTATTTCATGAGAAGAGCGACAGTTGTGTTCCCTTGCAACATATACTGACACACATGTACTTTGGAAATCACATAAGAGAGTGCTTTAGAATAACCTGGAACTCTTTGCAGCAAAACATCATGAATACTTTTGACCTTCGGTTAGATATCATTCTCGCTTAGTTGCTAGCTACGTACGTTAGTTCGTGCTTTTTGCAGTCATTTTTATGGCATATGTCCGGACACGTGTTTATGCTCATATGAGGAAAGTCTTCGTAAGGTTAATCTGCACTCATGAATGAAATTCTTACCCTAGTAAACGATTTCTAAGACATTACGAGTAAATTTTATAATATGATAGCAAGTAATAGGGAAACACATTATCATTTCCAAGAGTATATTAGTTTACACATATATTATCAATCTGTACTCAATTATTTGGGCATGCGCTAGGACACTAACAGTCGAGAACACCTTAGGGAATAATTTAATGCAAGAAAGTTGAAATAAAAATCCATTTATAATTTGACGGGCTATTTTTAATCTGTATTCTCTTGCATATAGCCATTCTTTTGTATGTATAGCCAGACTATAGTTGATATCTGTAGATTATAGTAATATGTTTTACAGTGCTAAACATGTTGACCCACAGAGCATTCTCAGTAAGAGACCAGAAAAGTTTATAAGAGAAATTCAACGATTTTCGTCCGACGCCACAAGAAAATGGTTATAGTCTTACAGATATCAACATGGTCATAAAAAGAAACGGCCGTTACTTCGCAACACAAAGGAACCAAAAAAGTTAAAGAGTGAGGATTATCTCTCTACTACCGTATTGCCTTTCATCGGCCGCGCCTCCGGGAAATTCAGCAGATTAACATAAATCTCCAGCCAACATCAGATTATTACTCAAACTAGTTAAAGATGACCTTCACCTGCGTACTCCTGGTGTATACCGTATACCATGTGAATGTGGTAGAGCATACATAGGACAGACGATAGATAGGAGCATACAATAGAAGAACGATACAAAGAACACAACAGCTACATAAGACTTCAGTAATCCGAAAAATCAGAACTAGCAGAACATAGTCTAGAGCTTGGACACAGAATTGATTTTAGAAATAGCACCATAGTAGCCAAGTGCAGCAATTTTTGGGACAGAACAATAAAGCAAGCCATAGCTATCTCACAGGATCGGAACAGTTTCACTAGAGACAATGGGTTTCAACTCAGACCTATCTGGTAGGCCCTTAATATACAAATGTTTCCAGATTGGAATTCATTTCAATCATCTATGGCAGCGTTTCCCAACCTTTTTCAACTTGCGGCACACTACGGGTGTAACTTGAATTCTCGCGGCACACTCATAGATATTATTATTATTATTATTATTATTATTATTATTATTATTATTATTATTATTATTATTATTATTATTATTATTATTATTATTATTATTATTTGCAAATATAAAATACCATGGTATTTTTTTCTGTGATTACTGATTTCCTTCTCACAGAGATGAAAGCTCGATCACTGGTTTTCTCCTATGATAATTCATTATGCTCATTTTTTTTTAAAGAAAACAATTGCAATGAAATATAGGACTCAGATTTTTAAAAATACGCTTTCATTTTCAAAAACTGTATCCAACCTTTCATTAAGAACGAAGATCACTAAATAACGAACGAACAAACAAATGTCTTGTACTTTTAACTTTGCTGTTTTAACCAAAACCGGTGCATATTATTGCAATCACACAGCTTGCGATGCATCGAAGTCAAAACACAGCTGTTGAACAAAGTGTTGCTCTGTCATTCACGTGCGAATGAGTGTTCTCACTTGACGCGTACCGTACAAGTGCGCCCATTTCTCGGTGTTAGTATAACTCTCAATTGAAGCGTAACATAGCAGCTTACCGTGGAAATGTATACGAGCCGAAATACTGTCTGCTACACAGTAATAGATGTAGAATAATATATTACAATTACTGTAATTTTTACCATGGTAGAAATTCATGGTAATGTGAAATACAAAAATATACATTTTTTCTCTATGTCTTGCAATTTGGTTGCTATAGAATTAATAATTTTGTTTCGATTTCTTTGCGGCACACCAGCGGTCCATTCGCGGCACACCAGTGTGCCGCGGCACACCGGTTGGGAAACGCTGATCTATGGCTTTAAAAAATATTATCAATCCCAGATTGGAATTCATTTCAATCATCTAAGGCTTTAAAAATAGTGTCAATTCCAGATTGGAATTCATTTTTGGCTTAAAAATACTGTCAACTCCAATCTGGCTTTAAAATACTGTCATTCCAATCTGGATTAAAATACTGTCATTCCAATCTGGCTTAAAAATACTGTAATTCCAATCTAGCTTAAAAATACTGTCAATTCCAATCTGGATTAAAAATACTGTCATTCCAATCTGGATTAAAAATACTGTCATTCTAATCTGGCTTTAAAATACTGTCATTCTAATCTGGATTAAAATACTGTCATTCCAATCTGGCTTAAAAATACTGTCATTCCAATCTGGCTTTAAAACATTGTCAATTCCAATCTGGATTAAAAATACTGTCATCTATGGCTTAAAAAATAATGTCAATTCCAGATTGGAATTCATTTCAATCATTTAAGGCTTTAAAAAATATTCTCCTTAAAATACACATTGCAGGACCATCAAGACATGTCTCCTTGGATAAATTAAGATTTTTTTAAGTGTGACATATTTAAAACACACACACACAAGATTTTTATTATTAGGAAGGCAAAGGGAATTGTGTCATGTGTTGTTGAAGATTACACCTCAGCAAAGAGACGTTGAAAAATCAAAGTTATTTAAACACAGTTTTCGAGAATGACAGAAACAAACAAACAAACGAATGGATGAGGAGGGAAAAAAAGAGAGAAAATGGGAGACTGGAATGTGACAGATAGGATAATTGTAACCCAAGTCTTTTCTACTTGTATCCAGTTGGCATTCAGCGTTGAAGATCTTTCCCACATGTTGAATAAACGCGACACGGCAGGAACAGCGAATGTTGATGAAGCATCGTGTTTTGCCTGTTAATTGGGACATGGCTGTTAGAACACTTCTATAAATACAGCCCGCTAAAAGGCGGTAGTAGAACCATTGCTATGAAAGCAAGAGACAGAGAGAATCAGAGAGAGGGGGGAGTATAATGTCTCTTCGGTCGCACTTCCCTTTTTCTGTCGCGCAGAGCAATCCGTTTTGCGTTTTTGGCGTCGAGCTTCCCCCCCCCTCTTCCCCTCCACACTTTAACACGATTTACTGCGAGTAGACTAATTAAATACGGAGCTGCCATGTTCCCTCCCTTCCTGCCCGCCCCTAACTCTCCTGTACACTTTCACTTGTCCAATTTACACATTCAAAATGTCGCTTTGCGTTAACGAGCCGGCAACCAGCGCTCACTGTGTTTGTTGGGAGTTTGTGTTTGTGTGTGGGAGGTGAGGTGAGATGCGCCTCCACATACACACACACACACACACACACACACATACACACATGTATGTAAATGCATACTATAGCATACCCACCGAAGCAAAAGTATATTTGTGTGGAAGGAGGTGGGGTGGGGGATTAGATGTAAAGATTTGACTGTTGCGGTAGGTATCGTGTGATAGTGGCGGCATCTGTTCGTGACTGATAAAAGCTATAATGACAGATTCTTTCCCATTTTCTGCTTTCATTTGTTGTTTCTTTTTTTCTCTCTTTTTTTCCACCACCAATTTTCTTCTTTCTTTTATCTTTCTGGATAAAACATAAAAGTTAATAGAAGTTGTAGATAACATTTAGGATGGAGGAAGAGAAGAGGGAGGCACAAAGGGAGATAAATTGTAAACAAAAAAGTAGTAGGAAAAATATGGCAAAATATACTATGTACGTCTCATTTTATAAAGTGAGTAAAATATGTTACAATAGATAAAGCATACTAAATTCAAACTTAAAAAAAAAAGAAAGAAAAAAATAAAGTTTGTTCCATATAGCATATATGAAACATTAGCCACATTCTTTTCATAATAAGATACGAATATACAGTCTTCTTCCAAAAATCTTGGACACGCACTCGTCTTGGACACGCACAAATGATAACGGGAGAGGCATAGGATTTCTCTGCAACAATTAAAAGCTTGCAACAACGGAAAGAACAAAATGTCGAAAAATTGTCACCTTGGAACCTATAGATTACATCATGCTTTACTAAATACCAGAATTCCAGTCCTAGAACAAATGGTAAGGGGAGAGACATTAAATTTCTCTGCAACAATCAGTTGAACTCAACAATGAACGAGTCAACAATTCGAAAATATGCACGGAACAATTGCTGCGTATAGTCATTATCTTCAAACAGACTGACAGTAAAGAACATAGTTCAGTATTTGTAAAAGTTATTAGTCATTTTTTGTGAATATTAATTTACATTGAAAAGATAGGGCGATAGTAACGCCATCTCTTATCACAGAAACAAACTTTTTGTGGCTTTAGACCATCCTTAAAAGGGAATCTACTCTTGACTATAAGTGTAAATAAACAAAACAGTTTTCTTTTGCTGCCTGTAGTTGTAAGAACAAGACCTTTCAAAGAAAGATAGATTGTTATATTATTATTATTATTATTATTATTATTATTATTATTATTATTATTATTATTATTATTATTATTATTATTATTATTATTATTATTATTATTATTATTATTATTATTATTAACAAAACTGTACATTCATGAAGGAGCGGCTCTAACATATGTGCAACACGTTCATTTGGACAAAGCGGCAAGTTTCGTGGGGCGATAAAATCTGTTATAACTATATTATTTAAAATAAATATATTTTTTTTTGGCAACAGACTTCATGATTGATGGTAGTTAAATTTACTAAGCTGACCTTCTATTTGAATACTACTTTCATAAATCATGTTTAGGTCGCATTAGTTTAAGGTCACATGAACAGTGCTAAAGCAAATGGTCAAACAAATCCCAGCATGAATTGCTTAATCGTTGTCCAGTACTAGAACTCAATTCTCGAACAGTAGTGGACACCTGTTCTATTTAGTTAGTTATCACAGTTTTGATATGAAAACTAGTCTTGTCTTTATTAGAAACGAGTTCGTAATTATTGGAGGAGGAAACAAGTTTTTTTTTTTAATTAACAGATGTAGAAGGAAAATCAAGAAATAAAGATAAAGGAGCTAGTTGTACTGGACTTGCAAACTGATATATTGAGATTAAAGTTTGATATTGAATTATATAAAAAGAATTACCATCTTTCCTCTGCATGTGTGTTTGCTGGGAGCAACTGGATTGCGCACAAATCTCTATTGCCCTTTCTGAACATAGATTTTTGTCCAACGTTGCCACAATGCCAGATTTAAAATCTGTAAATTTAAAATCTGTAAGAAGGTTTTCCTTCAAACTAGCATAGAAACAGAAATTAGAAATAAAATTCATATTATATTGAGTATTAACTAAATATAATTTGATCAGTAGATATAAGAAGTCATGATACCTTCAAATTTACAATCTAAATGTTAAAATTTTCTTGTCTCATAATCTGAACATGTATCACCTTTAAGCATTTCATACTGCTTCAATATAAAGTTATGTTTCTTTAAATCTTTATTTCTTTGTGTACTGGTATCTCCTTTCGCAATTGATCTTAATTTCAATTTTGTTTCTGATTGTATCTTCAACAAAGATGAGATCACCTGATAAATATCTGGACCCAGTGAATAGAATTATTAATTGTAATGTTTATGAAATGCTACTGCCCTATTTGTCGTTCGAGGAGCTACTGAAGGTTCTGAAGCCCATATTCTAGGTGGAAACCTAAATAGAACGAAGCAAACAATTATGATGACATTCTCAATGTTAATAATAATAAACTTAGTAGTGATATAGTATACATACTTCACACTACTAGCCAAGTATTATGGAAAAACTGACAGTTGAAAATCAAAGTGAATAATTTTCTCCATTGTCGTAAACTTTGCTTTGGTAAATTTATTAAGGTTTGTCGTTAACGTCTGTTTTTTCCCCGGTCATATAATAGGATACTTGTTACAATAATATGTGCGATACAATAAACTTAAATTACAATACTATTAATATAATACAACGATGTGAGTAAACTGAGGCGCGGAAAAAATCCAAGAGAACAAAATCCAAGCGGGCAAAACCCAAGAGGACAAAAACCAAGCTAAATTCTTGCAAGGCGGACAAAATCCAACTATTTCCTCATATTAATTACACTGCATTCCAATATAATCCTTGCAAAATTACACGATTTACTTATTAATAATATGGAATCTGTCAATATATGTTAAATCACCTTCCTAAATCTAGTTAGAACATATAATTAGTTATAAACAGTATTATGTTTTATTACATACACTATGACTATGCACAGTAAATGCTATCATTGTTCGTACCAAATGTTACTCGCACAAGTTAGGACGATAATCTTAGCTTCTTTATTTTTAAATAGAAACTTTTCTCTATCATAACTGAACTGATCTCTTTCAATCATTTACTGAACAGCCTCTGTAATATTTCTCGGACGAACTGGTGTTTTTTTTTTCGAATGCAGTATATAGCTTCTCTATCCTTATGTGTTAATTCCTCTGTATTTTCTAAATTAACTAAGTCCCAGTAATTCTATTCGACCCTTGGTTCGGGTATTCCGCTGCTCTTTTCTTACAGATTTACATAACAGAAGAGAAAATATTTTCCATCTGACAACATTGCTTAATTTTTCTGTGTCTAATCCTGTACATAATGACAGCTTGTCAATGCCTTATCAGACAAAACTGATAAAACCGGAAAAGTGTGCGCAATTTCATTGCAGCCGTGTTTGCTTTATCTTTTTCACTAACATAATACATTATTATTTAAAGAAGAAACCGACACAACAAGATTGATTTTGTACAGTTTAGGACTTTCTGAGTGTGAGTGCCCTTTCCCCATCGTTGTTCATGATGGAGTAGCATGCTTAAATTCGTGGGTTATAAGATTTTTTAAGAAAAGGGATGGTAGATGATGTCATTTCATGGGGCGGCAAATTACCTAGGGCCGGCCCTGCATTCATGCAGTTGTCAATCTTGAAAAAGCACGTGAGCTGCAAGGTCAAGTAAAGTTAACTTACTTAGTACTAAGATGTCTAAGGTATGTAAGATATGTTGATAAAGCACGTTGTTTCTTAGAGAATCCTGCATGGGATATAAAGTACAATGAAATGATAGACAACTGCATTTAAACAATTTGGTCTGCGGGTCTTGAAGGGAAAGATGGCGAAAAATTAAGAAAGGTTTGGTGTATTATGACTCGCAAAACATTCTACACTTTATTTATTTATTTAATTATTTATTTAACAATCACCAGATACAGCTCCGAGGCCATTTTACACTGGATTTCCAACAACAACAATAACAATGGAAAGGATTTGGGAAGGTATCAGCCAGGGCCTGTTTAGTAGGTACCATCCCGGCATTTGCCTGGTAGGACTGAGGGAAACCCTGGAAAACCTCAGTCAGGATGGTCGGCAGCGGGATTCGAACCCACGACCTCCCGAATGCGAAGACAACGCTCTACCACTTGAGCTACTTCTCTCGGTTTGACCTCCATAACTCGAATTCCTTGATATCTCGATTTTTTTTTCATATTCCCTTGAACTCACTATAACACTCAATGTTCAAATAACGTCTATAAGTCTAATGTGTAAAAATTACAACCTCGATAAGTAGAATTTTAAAGGTTTCATAATTTAAAAACCTCGGTAACTCGAATTTTCGTATCTGCGAACATTTACAAGGTTCTCTAGCCGAATCTCAACCAATTTTAGTGGGCAAGTAGCCCATCGTCCAACAAATGAAGATCAATATAATTGGTGACCGGGCTCCCTCGCGGAGAGGCTCAGCCCTGCTCGCCTTGTATATAGTACTTTATTTCTCGGTAACCATTGGCCAGATCTGAACCGTATTTTGTGGGCAAGTTGTCCATCGTGTAAATTATAAAGATCGCTATATTTGATACCCGAGCTCAGTCAGGGAGAGTTTCTGCTTGACTTGGCTTAGGTTCGCCAATAGTCCCAACTACTTGAACTAAATATCATGACTATTCATTTTAGTTATTTTATGCATTCCTCTGTCTCTTTCCCCCTGTGAACTAGCTACCCATGAACAGACTAAAATAGTCGTGTCTTGACCGTTAGCATTAAAAGGAAAACAAATACAACGTGTGTTATTTTACAAATACTTTTACGATTGTGTTGCACGTTGCTAAAATGATAAAAAGAAATCAACCTGCATCAAACCATGCTTTCTGTTCATTGATAGAAACCAACTCGAGATGAACTATGCCAGCAAAATGCTTCAGAACAAAATTTCACGTTTTTCTCCTCGAAAAAAAAAAAGTTCTTGTTTTGTGTTGTAGAAAGTGTGTACATGTGGTCACTGGTTCGAATCTCAGCTCTTACTAAGTGGGGTGTGGTGAACATGTATGCAAAGTTTGTTGGTTGTTTTATTCAGTGTAGCTACTCAAGAACTAATTATACTTATTACCTTAAATTGGTCCCATCTCTATAATTGAATCGCTTTCCGTTAAAAGGGCGTATGTGCAATAGAAAATTTTGTTCGGAAATGACAAAAACTGTTTTCTTACGAGACGGTTTAATTTATGAGAAACTAAACCGTCTCGTAAGAAAACAGTTTTTGTCATTTCCGAACAAAATTTTCTATTGTACATACGCCCTTTTAAAATACATTATATTTATAACACGTTTCAAGAAACACACGTCTTTTTTTTATCACAGATTGTTATATCTACCTCTAAAACATTCATTTCTTTTTTTTTTTTAAAAAAAGGTAAAGTTGTGAAAAATGTTACATACGCCTTTTAACAGAAATCGATTCAATCAGGCATTTCTGACCAAAGTTGCAAATAAACTTTTCTCTTGTATTGAGGTTCTGAACATGTAGAAGACATTTGTCGGTTGATTCCCAGAGCACCCTGTATATAGTTGAGCCTGACAAAAATACCTTAGACGAGATCCTACGTTAAGAACTACTGAATCCAAATCTTCAACAAATTCAAAGGTACGCCCGTACGTCGTAGTTCCAATATGCGCTAAATGCTAGCATAATTATAATAGGAAACTACTGAATCAAGTATTTAAAATTAATTTAATGTTATTTTTTTCCCTTACAATTCACATATAGGGTGTCCAGATTTGTAAAATCAGAAAGGAGGAATCTTTGACTTAAAAATCATTTTTTAAATGTTTTTTTCTTTTTTCTTTCTTTCTTTTTTTTTCGAAACTTAAGTTTGTTTCCGATTACCTTCCAGATGCGTACATTCCCAGATCCGTACATATCAAAATCCTTCCCAGATTCGTACATGTCGAAATCCTTCCCAGATCCGTAAAAGTGCCATGGGCGATGACATGACATATTTTGACATTGACAAAAGATTTCCCATTTCCGTATATGTTTAATAATGGACACAGTTTCTGTGCATTTTTAATAAAGTTTTGAGCAGAGGAGAATATGGAATTGCATGTTCAAGGAAATACGAAAAGACACATACATGTTTTCCATACTATTGTATTTTTTTTTTTTCGACATAACTCTTCACGCTGAATTCAAATTCACCAATGTATCCCCGAAATATGTTTGAAAGGAATTCACAAATCACACCAAGGTATGCACAAGTCGACTCTTATAAGGAGTCTTCGTCGAACTAGTATCTATGATCTATGAAAGTCTTCTATGATCTTAGTCCATGTACAGTAGGCCAGCGATAAGAATTACCTATATGTAATTCTTATCAATATATATAGGCCTACATGATTTACTTTAGAATATATGACAACTTATGAATATATGAAAGTGCGACCAAACATCTTCTAACGTCTTTTGAAACATCAAAACTACTCAAAATGCTTTTTTTTTTTTTTTTTTTTGGTCAAGCTGCATATATACTTTCTTTCTTGATGAGTTGATTTTGAATTTAACATCCCTTTAAGCAGCGAGGTTATATGAGACGGAACCTACTGATTAATGTGAAATCCGAACCACATGAGCTCCCACCGGGAATCGAACCCGGGTTTCCCACGCCAAAGGTAACGGCAGACTTCATTGAAGATGGTAGTCGAAAGCTTGTAATACGATACGATAAGTGGAAACTGTATAGAGAAGTAGATTAAGACACAGGCTTTCGTGTCACAATAAAATTGTTACGAAAAAACATCAAAGCTCTACTTACTTATAAAACACATCTCATACATACAGTATTCCTATTTGTAACTGTGCTTGTAACTCATATTGTGCTTGTTTTTTATTCACTCACGACATCAAATTAACTCATTATTTTTTCTTTAATCAATATAATTAGGCAGTTTGTGATAAATCATCGAAAGACGCCTAACACACCAACTACGATTACTTTATTTCATTCTCACTTTGGAAAAACACTGCCCAAAAGCGTGTGTAGATGTGATTTCTACCTTTGCCATTTCCTGTGATTTATCCTTGTTCACATATATTTAATCTGTTCTTCTCTTTCTTTCAATAGGGACAGATAACCCAGAGGACGTCCCATTTCTGTCCGTGACCCCCTAAGAGTTCTTTCACCCTTATTCGACGCCCCGTTGCGAAACAGCATTTATAGAGACGGCATTGAGGAAACGGTACAAATGTTCTCTCCATTTATCGTAGCGAACCAAACAACAATATCGTCGGGGTGGGAAAATGTAATAAATAACACAACAATAATGACGTAATAGAGCAGCAGGAGCATGATGTAGAGAGGACCAATGAATGCATCGTATTGCATTTGGCAGCAAACTCCCTTATATTCTTCTTTCCCCATGATTACCGCTCCTTCCTCCATGTCACAACAACGAATTTTCACGTGAAAAATGGAGCTGTTTTTTTTTTTTTTTTTTTTTAAATGAATACTCCAAGGAACGGGACAACAATGTGATTACCAATAGTGACGTTCTTTGGAACGAACTAGGTTGTCACTGTATTCGAATTTCGGTTCTTTTTCAGGATACGTTCCGTCTTTCTATTTTCTCTTTAACTAGTTCGAACAGATTCAACAACTTTGTAGAACTGGATTTCATGATAGTTATTTATGTAGAAAGAAACACACTCAAATGTAATTCTTGTTGGTAATTTCATTGATTAACGATGTTGAATACATACGCCACCTTTGATTTTCTTTTTAAGCCCATTGGTATATATGGAGAATTATTTTTCTATTTTCTTTGAGATGTAATGGAATTTTAAAGTTTTCATGCGGGCGTGAGTATGGGCATATAATTTGAAGTACTCATCAACTACCTCTATAAAAATTGTTACGGAAGTACCGCAGGATTCTGAAACTTGAATATTTGCACAGGACATATTCTATACTAGTTCTTAAGTGAAGTCTTGACCCAACTACGGTATATCCCATATTTTCGGAGCTACGGAGCTTTAAAGTTCTTTTTTATATATATTTTTGGCAGCCAATAACTCCGAAAGGAAGCATTTGTGCACCCAGGTTGGTCTATACTCTTTGTCTTATCTTGGGTGTTAGGAATCATCTCCCAAACGTTGTCGGTGTTGTTTTGAAACACCCTGTATAAAGTTGTTGTACTAACACTGTGAAGAACGTTTATCAATGTTTAAAGATATTTAAGTCATTACAAGATGTACTCCAACAATAATATGGTTTAGATATTATACCACACCTATTGGGAACCTCTCGTGACGGCGGAGAAGGTTCTTTTCACGGCGGGAGATAATGTGGTTCGGATACCACTTTAAAACTGTAGATCCAGGTCTCATATAGCATAGCTGCTGAAAGAGACGCTAACCCAAATCCATCACCCATCGTTTTTTTCTGTTAATTTTCTCAAAAACTATACAGAGGAATGTACATTCATGACCAAAATTATTGTCGCATGTCTATAAATGTGTTGTTGTAGGAATATAATTTGATAACGAATTCGCCTGGTATTTCTTATAATCTTAGTATGTGTAAAATCGGTAAAGACATGTATGTGGCAAATTTCATGTCAAAAGACTAGTAAATTAGAACAATACAACGAAAATAAAACTTTCTTGTCGATTTAGCAATATTTTGTTTTACTCATTCTAATTTTTATATTTATAATTCTTTTCCTATGAAATTTACCACAAATATACATTTCCCGATTATACACATAGTGTCAGTATTAAAAGTACCCTGCAAAATCATTATCAAACTATATTCTTACAAGAAGACAGTTATAGATATGCGACAATCATTTTGGACATGACTGTACCTCAAGCGTGTCATCTTGTTCTGCTTGGTTATCAACCTATTGATTGAAAATCAACTTTGGACATTATTTTAGTCAAAAAGAAATTAAAATTCAAGAGATAATTACAATTTTGGGTGATATTGCATTAACTATATTATGTCCTGTCATTTTCTTTTGTGATTTGATGAAGTATTTGACGAAAGTACATATTTCTGCATTCACTGCAAACGAATTTCTCACCGGACGGTTTGGCAATAGCGCGTAGCGAGCTAAAAGTCAAAATTCTACTTTCGACTAGTACTGAATCCTTAAGTGTTATTGAAACGAAGAATAAGTATAATTGAATTAACCAATCTCCGGACGTTGATCCAGTTGAATACGGGTCAGCAATCTTTCGATTGGTTTGACACAGTTTTCCACACTTTTCTATCCTGACCCAAACATTCCATTTTCATACACTTTCAGTCCTCTTCATCTTGTATTATTTGGACTGGATATTTCAGTCGCAGCCTTCCTGTAGCACTTTTCTTTTCTGCCATTTATACCATGGCTAATTACTAGAAAGAACATTTTTTTTTTATAAATGAAGACCTAAACATCGAATCTACGTTCGCGCTCCAAAATATCAAAAATGGATTAGACAGATTCAAGGAGCACAATAATACACAAAAGGTCGATAGAAATGTATTAAGGTTAGTGTAAAGGAACAAGTTTTGCCGATAGGTGTCACTAGAGTCTTTGTATCTCTCCCATATACTTTTTACCTTTCACGAAAATTTACAATTTATCTTACAAATTTCAATCTATAGACTTCAAATTTTTAGAGAAGAAGCTTCATAACCTATTAAAGGGAACAATCCGTGCCGATTTTTTATTTAGAATTTTCTTCATTGTTGAAACAGTTCCATTGTTAAAGGTGTATATATCCATTTAAACAATTAAGCCATTTCAACAACGAAGAAAGTTCTAAATGAAAAATCGGCACGGATTATTGCTTTCGATAGGTTATAAAGTTCCTTTTCCAAAAATTTGAAGTCTCTAGGTTGAAATTTGTAAGAGAAATCGTGAATTTTCGTGAAAGGTAAAAAAAATACATGAGAGAGATACGTAGACTGTAGTGCCATCTATCGGTAAAACTTGTCCCTTTAAACCAACCTTAATTGAGCAAAATACGTGATACATGTTTATTAACCCATGGCTAGTGCTAAACAAAAGCAGTGATGATTTCAGGGCTGCCCGTGGTTAAAATTCCTCCGAAGCTACGAGAGTCCTCCTGGTGCTCAACGTGGATTCCCAGTATTTCCGCACTATTACTTTTTACTCTCAGTATACTCAAATCCCTTTCCCCCCGGGAGAGCTTTTCTGAAATCATCACTGAGCAAAAGTACTCTTTAAGTGACACAGTAACACCTGGAACCGGAACATATTAAACAGGATATGTTCCAAAGAGATTTTTTAAAAAGAAATCACCGGAAGGTGCCATCACAAGCTGAAAAATGGAACTGCTTTTATAAATGTATTATATGCTGCACACCAGCGCACCACCATCTTATTTTAGACCTATCAGGGAAAAGAAGGCACAGAAAATAAGAGAGCAAGACGAAGCACTCACTTTTCTCGACGTGTCATCGCGGTTGAAATAGGGGGCGTTGTCAACACAAGATTGGAAAACGTCCATCATTTGAGTTTTTTTTACACGTACATCGTCTTTCTTTAACTTGATTTTTCTTAAAAAAAAACTGTTTCTTTTTAAGGAAAAAATGATGAATAAAAGAAGATCACAAGATTTTGAAAGTGTTTTGTTTGCTTGCTTTTCGTCTCTTCATTTTCGCCAAGATGAGTTTCCATGTTGATGTAGAGACGACGACGAGGGAGACATCTATGATTGAAATTGTGAAGACAGGGGAAAAATATTTTCCCCATTCAGTTAGAAGATAGTCGTACAACAATAGAACAACACAATTATGGAGGAGGGTGAGTGATTCTTTATGACAGAAACGAATATTTCTTTTTTGATGGAATGGGCGACACAAGTTTATTATGTTCGTCTATTCTTGGTTGAGTAGTTGATACAAATAGCTCAATTTCATTTGTAGAACATGTACTTTATTTACATACTCTATTTTAAAAATTTGCAAATATAAACGAAAATGAAATATGTTTTATTTATTCTACAATCAGAGACACCCGCAGGATTTTTAAAGGGGGGAAAGAACACACAAGCACAGTCGGGAATATACACATTTTAATGCAGGCGTGCACATAATACAACATATAAGACAAATATTTACACACACACACACACACACACACACACACACACACACACATTCTTATTAACTATAGTATATAAGGACTTCACAACTAAAACTCAAAGATTTCATTTCATTTCATATTGGTTCACTCATTTATCTTACAGACATGGTTTAGGTGTTATTTTGTAGCAAAATACATCAAGTTTTGACTCACGTAGTAGGTACACTAGTTCAGAAACAAGCCACAGCACGCGCTAGCGTCAGTTGCAGCAAAGATGGCTACGTTTTCTGGTCCTGAGCGTGCTAGCTGTGTGTTTTAGTTTGAAAAATCGAAGTCTGTGACAACTGTGCAACGTAATTTTCGTACAGAGTATGGTAAAGATCCTCCCAGTAGGACTACTACCTATCAGTGACATAAGTGTTTTATGGAAAGTGGAAGTTCGGTAAGACACAACAAATCTTCAGGTCGTCCCCGTACGTCTGAATACGTTGCAGAGCAAGTGAAATAAAGCTTTGTGAACAGTCCTACAAAATCAACCCGGCATGTTTCTCGACAGTTGGGCGTCCCACACATGAAAATTTGGCGTTGTTGTTGAGAAAACGGTTGCATCTCAAACCATACAAATTACAAATGGTGCAAGAATTTAAAGACAGAACTGACATGCTACAGCGGGTTTGGCAAGAAATCGACTTCAGATGGGATGTATGCTGCATCACCAATGGAAGCCACATTGAACATCTGTAGATATAAGGTAAAAGACGTGATGTATTTTGCTACAAAATGACACACACACACACACACAAAAAAAAAAACATGTCTGTAAGATAAATAAATAAATCAATATGAGTTTTCAAAATTGTAGTCTTTTTTGATACACCCTGTATATTAAATAGTGTGAGAGCAAATGTATCTTTTGATATGTGTTTCCAAGAAATTACACCCTTCGAAAATCCAAGGGGAAACTGATCCCCCCTGCGAGCAACCATGTCTACAATATTATTGGCATATAATGAAAATGATAGCTCTCACGAAGTGAACAAAATTATGTGAGTGTAAAATCGCATAAGTAGTTTTCGAGAAGATTGAGATTTTTTTAAAAAAAATTTTTTAGTCATATACAATAACGTGAATGAGTTTGATTAGACTATTGAAAGTAATTGTATGATATGCAACCAACCTTACATTTAAGTATACTTGGGTTGTGGACTGTCAAGGGGTAAATTCGTCTATAATAATGTAGGGTTCGGACTTTTCTTGCTTCACCAAATCATACAATTTTGTTGCGGGCGCGGGGTTACTGAAACAATGTTTTAAAGTTCGCACATGCCTTTCGGAGTTCGAAACTCGAGATTTATGTCTGCCAAGTTTTACCGAAAAAAAAAAAAACTTTTCCCACGCAATCAAGAAATTCTTACCAAATAAACACAAAAATTTTAAGTTTTCGTTCGTTATCTGTATAGTCGTCTTGACCAAACTATCTCCAGTCGGTGTCAAAGAAAGTGGGCCACTATTGATGTGACTTATATGTCCGTTGAAATATGAGACGAATATTGAAACGAAGTGTCTTCAGTTCTGTAGTGATGGTAACAAAGCGAATTTCCCAAAAGAGGACACAACTGGTTTCTGGTTTCTTAGGAAAGCTTCAGTCATCGGAAGATATCTTCTTTCGGTAGAAAAGCAGCCAGATGAGGATCCATTGGCCGAGTCCACTATACGTATTGTACCGATGTAAGTCAGTTGTTTCTCGTTCCTCGTTAGTATTAATGTTGTATTGTATTAATGTTGAAATTATGAAATTATACTACTTCCAACTAAAGCGAGTAAAATAAAAAAAGCTTGAGTCAATGTTAAAAAAAATCTCATACATAACAAATGTACTGATATGCAGCAAAGAAGTTTATAGAATAAAAATTAGTGGAAACTATCAACTTCAATTCTATTTCATATTTTATCTTGTCTGTAAGTTTTCGAACTGCAACCCAGTTAGAGCCACAGTGCGTTTCCAGGCAAGAACAATGGAACATACTTCAAGCTGCAAATAATAGCCGATGAAAAATCCTGACCTCTTAGAAGTTGGAGATCCAACAAATGAGGATTTGGAGTTTGCCGTGGAAACATAGTACTCTCCTTTGATGTCTGTAGATGTTGAACGCTCATTCTCGTAGTATAAAGTGCTCCTAGCAAACCAAGAAAGTCGGATTTTTTTTTAACATTGAGGTTATGAATGTTATCAAATCCAATTTATTAATAGTGGCCTCGCATAACCACTATAAAAACAAACAACTTCTCCAATGTTTGTTTGAGGAGAGACTTCTTAAAATTTGCAGCAAAATCTCTTCGGATATCTCATTTATTTGCTTATGCCAGGTCGCTCATGATCCCATGTACTGAACAATTCTTTCCTCCACAGTATATGGTGATTCATCTACCATGCTTCCCAGTTCCCACTATCTGTAATGATACATTAAAATACACTAACTAGTAAGTACAAATAACTCAATAGAACAGTGAGTGGTCTGCAATGAAACATAAAACAGTTACACCACAATCTCCAAAGAGACACGTACAGAATTACATTTTATCTCACATATGGAGGAGATAATGGAACTTCCAACTCATTCTCTAGAAAAAATTATAGTTACTCTCACTTCTTAGATATATCTTTTTGTCGATAGTCATCTAACGTTTGTAGCAGCACATCCCGTACATAAAAATTAATTGTTCACAAATTTAGATTAAGTCATAAACAGATTTTGAAAAACGAATGTCCTAAAAGCATTTTACTTTGTGTACGACTAAAACCGGAATTTGGTCGTCAAGTACGGAATCAAGATTTCAGCAAATACATTTTCAAAATATACATAAACAAAAAATAAATGTAACGATGTTTATCGGCAAATTCCTTTCAGACCGCTGCACTGATTTTGATGATTTGTTGGTACATAAGTGGACCCTGACTTAAATTTTTAGCACATTTTCGGCAAGAAAAGGAAAGGGGTGAGGGCGTAGTATGTAAAAATAATCGAAAACGATCTATATTAGTGTCCAATCCATGGCTTACGGGTTTACTGAGATGAACAGTGGCATTCCAAGTGCCATTTAATTCCACGTTTATTTTCCATCGGCATGTGGGTGAGAACCGATGAAACATAATATGCCTAAAATCAACGTTATCTGTTGTTTAACATAAATCTATTTATCCCTTGCGAAGAACGGACATTTCACCTAGTAGGAAATATAAAGTAGAACTTTAAGAATTCGAACAAACAAGAAAATCCACAACTATCTGAAATATGACACCTCAACTAAAACAAAACTTCAACTTTTCGTCCTTGAGAGAAATACGATATGTTCTAAATTTGTATTCTTACACAAATTACCAAACAATAAAAGTGACTGAGTTGATTTGTAAGAAAGACAAATTTTAAAGTTTCTTATTTAAAAACATGGTACCAAAATAATTTATGTTGTTTTGTGATAACCTATCTAAACTAAAACAAGCACCTAAGGAAGTTGGATATTTATTTTAATTTAGCTAGGTTATTATGTCATGAAATGAAATCTTTAAGTTTTACGTCCCACGGTTATGCCGGTTAGGCTAAAGGAGACGGTGATAATGAGAAATGATTTAAATGGTGGAATGAAGAAAGTGAGAGGGAACGGGAGAACCCCGAGAAAACCCACATACACGGTGTTTGTCCGCTACAAAGTTCACTTGGCGGGGGCTGGGATCGAACCCGGGACCCCAAGCACCAGAGGTGAACGCTCTACCGCTGAGACAGCGCGACCCCCAGGTTATTATGTCGTAACTCTGGATTAGCAATAGATATATTTTATGACAATGATTTCAAATTAGATAAATTATGTTAAAGTATTTTATTAACAATGTTGTACCAACTTCTAAATATTTATATCAAGTATACTACACTATAATTTGGCAATGTTAGTCTATTTTTTGCATCTAAATACATAAATAAATAAATAAAGAATACTTTAAAATAAACAATGGATGCTCTTGAAACACAACAAATTCGTAATACTCTTTTAATTATTTTAAGAATTTGATTGAGAAAATTATTTTATCTCAGTCTCGTCTCCAGAGTGTTATATAAGAGAATCAGAGATAGCATCGTGTCCGTGAGTTTTCTCGAAGTTGTCCCCTTTCCTCACACATTACAATTCCACCAATTGTTCCATAATCATTCACTTGCTTTAACTATCATCTTCCTTAGCCTAAAGGGCACAATCGTGGGGCATTAAACTGAAAAGAAATTAATACACAACAAAATTGGAAGAATCCATTCTAATCTCTTGTATTATTTCCCTGTACTCTCAGAGTCTTTTAAGAAAAGTTTCAACGAGGAAACGGAGTAACATGGATTTTTAAACTAGCATGTGTACACTACTAACTCTAGCTAATGTAAATACCATTATTTCTTCGTTTCCCTATTATTACACTATCTCTCTCAAACATCCTACTACTGAATCTCTTTAAGCATCTATCTAGTCTCATCAATATAATCGAATTAGTCTCAGAAGCGACAGTCCTATTAGCGACAGGAACTGTTATCTGTCCTATGAGCGACCGTTTCATTTACATTGAGATGATGGAAGATGATATGATTCCATCTCGTAAAGTATGTTTGCCTCTGGTGTTATTAGCGCCCGAACAACCTTGGTATGAAACATGTACGTGCCAGTGATATTGTTCGTCAAATATATTTTTCCTCTACTGTGAGTGCAAATAAAACTTATTTTAATTTAGAGTTAGAGTTGACATAAAACATATCAAATAACTTAACGACACAACAGGGAGATTTCCATGAAAAGTATATTCCTATGTAATTATTGAAAATCCAGTTGTAATATTCCCTTTCTTCAAAAGCTCTGTTTTCTATACTTAATTTGATTCAAATCTAATTACTCACTAAGCCCAGTATTATATTTTATTTTGAAAAACTTAAACGTGTAACAGTTTCGCCGTGAATAAAATATAAAAAAATGTCAATGACAAAAGACAGCTTTTGAGATCCCTTACATCTGATTGGTTATTCTCAACTTATCCCACTAATTACAATGCAGTTCACTCTAAACAATCCAAAAGGTAAACAAACTCTTTAAACTATCTTCTTCCCTATTGTAAGCTACTAAACGTAAACTAATTGCTTAATTTGTCTTCTTCCCTTGTTTTGACTTATATATAAAAGCTTGTCGTGTAGCAATCTGAAATTGTACTTTATAACTAGACGAACTGTAAGTCCTGCGAGAGATTTGTAACTTGTGTAATAATTTCTTCGAATACACCGTGTTTTTAGATTTCTTTGATATCCTCAAGTGGTGAACACGCTCTTTCCATGGGCGCCCGATAGGAAGGCAGAGGTTGCCTCCCTGGTTCACAAAAAATGTGTATGTAATATGGCAAACCAAATATATTAAATATCAGATATACAAGACATGATACAGCAACCATGGAGATGCCCTTCCCTAGAAAATTTTTTTCGGGCGCCCCTACCTCTTTCTGATTTCTTTCTTATGCCATAAACATATTCAATCTAAACTTATGCTCCGTATAATTTTAACATGAAATTTTTAATTGTATTAGAATCATAGACAAAGGCGGAGCTACTCTAAGTATTTAGTTAGTTTTCCCCTTGATAGAGTTAGTGTATTCATAGAAATTAATTCAAAAATATAATATTAGGAAAAACGTATAAAAAGATTGTTAATGTAATGAAAGCATTCTCACGTATTAAATTCAGGTAGAGCGAAATTTTTCATAGTACATTTTGTTAGGTTCTAAATCACATTAGCATGAAACAAGTTAAAGAAGAGAGAACCTTATCTTCTTAGTATGAACGAATCGGTGACTCATAGGACAGTTAACAGATCGAATCGGTCGCTCATAGGACAGTTAACAGCTCCTGTCGCTAATAGGACTGTCGCAAGTGGGAAGACACCATATAATCGTATCCTTAGCCTTCAACTACATTTAATTAAAAATCTGATTCATTCACTCACCATCATCATTAAAGGTGTTATCAATAGGTGCACCAGATATAACATGCCTATGTGCTACAAATGTATAATAAACTTAGTGTGATGTAAAAAAAAGTGTCAAAAATATGTACAAAAATAAATGTTATAGCGGTGGGGAGTAAATTGTGTAAAAATTGTCCAGATATAAAAATGGGTACAGTATTAACTAGAGTTGCTTTTTGTAAAATGGATTGATCATATTATGAGAGAAAATATGGTAGCCACTGCCATTTGCTATAGAGGTCTGCACGAGCCTGAATTTTTAGCCCAGGCCCGGCCTGGCCCGTGAATTGACAATGTGAGGCCCTACCCCAGTCCCAAATATGTTTTAGCATTTAGGCCCGAGCTCGTGTGATAATCAAATGAGCCCGAAATGAGCCCGAATTACAGAAACTTAATAATTATTATAATTCAAAATTGTATTTTTATTTCCAGCAATTAGAGGTTTAATTTTGCAGCTGTGCTTTAAAAGCTCTCTAGAAAGAATGGTGCAATACATATCGTTGTATAGTATATTTACAAAGTTAGGCCCGAAAAGGACCGAGAAATATGTGATTGTATATTTAAAAATTCACGGCCCGAGCCCAGCCCGGGCCCGAAGTGATATGTGTTTTGTAGACCCGAGTCCGTGCAGACCTCTACCATTGCATAGAATAAAATTGGGCAAGTTCAAAATATCGTATTGGCTGAAGTATTAACGAATATTGTAAATAAAGAACGTAAATGGATAAAGTAAGGACATAATTAGGAAAAAGAGATGTCACAATCAAGAATAGAGAAAAATGTCAAAATCAGGAAAACGTCCAAAGCGGAAAAGGAGTACGAATAGTGAAAAAGAGCGAGATATACAGATGGAAGGAAAAAAAGATCGGGAAATGTGAGAATTTATAATAAAAAGAGAAAGAATAAAGAAGAGATGCATTTAACTGTAATTGCTGTAGGAAGATAAAATGTAAATGTAGTGTAAATATCAAGAAATTTCACTTGATCCCCTTCCTACACACAGAACCACAGGAACTTCATATACACACTACGGCTGTCACTGACGAACTCCTTAAGAATCTCTCTTTTATATCTGGGTATCTTACATTTTCTTGTTCACATAGAATATCCCTGTATACAACCGCTGTACGGTATATACAATCTTTCGTGGCACTTTTTGCCTATCTAATATACCAACATAAACTATTATCATGAGTTTTAAAAAAGCCAATGCACTTGGTAAGCTTAGATCACCGTTTTGTCAACAACAGGAACATCATTCATGTTACTTGTCATTAATGACAAGGATTCATTATATGTTTTTGTTGAGAAAAGATCCATCCCATCATCATTAGTGACTATTTAGTAAGATTTTCAGAAAGCTAAAACTTCAAACTGACTAGCTACAAGGCGGAGACGTTTGCTATATTTTCATGAGATTTTAAAGACTCTAAGAACCCTTTTATGCTGCAATATAACTAATCACTTTTTGACAAATCGGCCAATAAAGAACTCATTTTTGTAATCTTCCGCCGCAGTGTGTGTGTGTGTGTGTATGTATGTCTCCTGTAGAATTGTCCTGCATTCTGTCTTCTAAATTTAGCAGGAAGCAATCCATCATCTAAATTGAGCAGGACGGGTCAGAAAAAGATCCCACAATGACAATCCAGGTGAATGTGAGAAAGTTTCAACATGGAGAAGATTTTTCTACCTTATTTTAAAGGAAGGTAACAACTGTGTTTAGGACATTAAGATGAAACAATTTCCTTTGTTGTTTTACATGGAAATATTGTTTCTTTTCTTTTTTAAGATAATAATTTCCTTGTTATTTTTTTTAAAGTGATGGACGTCTTTATTCAGAATCACTGTGTAAATTGTTTGTAAAAGAACTCGTGTACAAAAACAATACAAGCTATTAGTTCAGTTTAGCGTCCTTTTCAGCAGCGAGGCTATATGAGACGTGTACCTGCAGCTGAACATGGGATCCAAACCACAGGAGCTCCGCGGGGAATCGAACCCAGGCTCCCCACGCCAAAGGCGCGTACGCTAACCGCTTAGCCACGAGAGAACTCGAACAAGATAAGTGTATTAATCTACATTTCAGAGTTACGTCTGGCCTTATCTTAACCCTAAAATGCATTTTGAGGCCTTTTGGCATCATAGTGAATTAATAACAATAATAATAATGATATTCTTAAAATATGTATATTAGCGAATTGCACACGCCGATGCCATGTGGCACCAATGAAGATAAGCATTCTATCATACAGTTTTCCTCTAGTGGCATAGTTCGGACAGAGAGTGTCAGAGAGCGTCAGAAAGCATATAGAAAGCACAAAACGTGCACTTTTGTTATTTCTAAATTTTTCACAAAACTTTTTTTTTTTTTTTGTTCTCAACATAAAAAAGAAAATCTTTGTTTCACAATCTTCCATGCCACATGGTTTCTACTGATATTGACACTATACCCTGTTTTCACTAGTGTAATATATCCTGTAATTTGACACCTTAGAAGTAAAAACATAAAAAATCATATTATTGGATATTATAGTCATTTATCTACGTAATGCATAAAGAAAGAAATATGAAAGCTAATTTAAACACGATTAAAATTAATTCGTGCAATAATAGCGCACGCCGATCATCCGATCACCCTACTAAATGTTCTTCCTGGTATTAGATTTTAGCCTACTTACACTGACGTAGCTGGATAAAGGCCAATAAATTTGCAGGGCAGAAATAGGGCAACCAATTTCTTTTCCGTTCTCTATGGTCAGAAAGCAGTATGGAAAACTAGAGATTTAGGTGCTGGAGTGTATGTATAGGTTTAGAATTAGGATCAGAGATATAACGTTGAATTTGTTGTTTTTCGACTTCCTTATGTAACATTGGTTGTGAAGGAAGGGACCTACTCTTAGGGCGGCCGCATATTGACCAGAGGAAGGGCAGCCAACCCGAGGCAGAGGGACGCAGGAGAGAATGCGTTGATGGATGTCTGAGTGCATTAAATGTGTGTCCAAATCATAAGGGATGGAGGTGCCTCTGTCTGATGTTGTCCGTTTCAACACATAAGAGCCTTGTCTCATACTACTACCAAAAATGGCAACTCAACCCCTGTAAGGACGGTAGTTGGTGGTAAGACGCGATAAAAGCGTGGACGTGTGTGAAACGCCGACGCCTCTACCAGCTAATATATGAAAAAAGGCTTAAGCCTCTCTTCACGTAGTTGTACTGGTACAAGTGGAATGCGCAGTCTCCAAGCAAGAGATGTGATTATAAGATGCATAAACAACCTTTTTGGTGCTGGGTTAGTTCGGAATTGAACCCAGTGGCCTGTTGGTCCTACAACCAAGTCATTGACTAACTCCCAAAACCAGAAGCCAGTCCTTGAGAACCGGGGTCAATCGTGGGAAGATTTGCGTCTCTCTTCTTAAAAACAGAAGTCTCACTTCGGTGAACCTATAAATCTACATATATCCTTGGAACACACAATTATCAATCACCATATTTATAAAGTAGTGTAAGGGAGTTGTAACTGATTTGCTTGAGCAGACTCGGACGACTGAATTAAACTTTTAACAATTTTATTATAATCTTGATGGAATTTAGTACACATAGCTCTTCAATACTTTAGTATCTTTTAGTATCAGTTAATAGGTGGCGTGTTATTGAGTTTGTTATTATGGGTCACAAATATGCCGTGCTTTTTGCGCAGTAAAAATGTTTTCCTCCGATTTCCCCCCCCCCCGAAAACTAATGATAGTTTATCCTCAAACATATCATATTGTTTATCTGAATGAGATCTTTCGATTGTTGTCTTATTTTTGGATTGTTTTTAATTATATGCTAACATTACTATAGAATTTTAATTAAGCGAATAGAAAGAGAATACTTTCATGCGATTTTTTAAAATCTGTTCTTTGAATTACGACGAAGGTGTAACATTTTTTTTTTTTTTTAAGATTTACAGCAGACATTTTAACTAGATTAGATAAGATGTGCTTTTCCTTCCTATTTTTTTCTAACTCAAATGTCTTAGTAAATACTAGATAAACAGATCTTTTCAAATTTAATTTAAGACTTTGAGAATTAATTCGTACGTCACTTTGGCTGGAATGAAATTTTACGTAGTTTTGGACGTGTTCCAGAGTTTGTTGCCACAAACGAAGACAAGCTAATTGGCAACTGTAGAGGGAAGAAACTAACATTTTTTGTTTTGTCTGACTCCTTCTTAGACATAGGGGCGCGGTGGCTCAGTAGTAGAGCGTTCACCTCTGGTGCTTGGGGTCCCTGGTTCGGTCCCAGCTCGCGCCGTGTGGACTTTGTGGTGGACAAACACCGTGCTTGTGGGTTTTCTCGGGGCTGCCCCGTTTTCTACCACTTTCTTCATTCACTCATCTCTCATCATCACCGTCTCCTTTAGCCTAACCGGCATAACCGTGGGACGTAAACTAAAGATTTCATTTCATTTTTTTCGTTCTTAGATATCTGTTGCAGTATAGACTTCTCAATAATAATAATAATAATAATAATAATAATAATAATAATAATAATAATAATAATAATAATAATAATAATAATAATAATAATAATAATAATGATAATGATAATAAGCTATATTCTTACCAATTTATATTTATTTCCTTGAAGACTTCTGCATATACCATTGCAGTGCAGTAGTGTTGCCCGTGAGACGAGGAAGCACATTTTCAAATTCGAAACCAGACGAAAAACGTTACAATTCTCATCTAGTTTTCGAGATAAAACTAGAATTTTCTCTAGTCTCATGGACAACACTATTCACTCAAGTCTTACAAGTAACATTTCGCTCATTTGAATCCGAAATGGTGGAATGCGACACATATCCTGAAAGAGACAGTCCTAATTACGATGCATAAGGATTCTCAGTGTCAGTGAGCAATAGTTCGGGAGTTATGGGTCTGTAACAAGGGCGCCGATCCTGGGCTCGGGGCCCCCAAAGCTGGTGTGGGCACCCTTATTGTATTTAAGAATATACAATATTTGGCATAATTTGAATGCAATTTGTCTTAAAATCCTCATACATGCCTTCTGCATCTGATTGCCCCCCCCCAAATTTACAGAGAAATCGGCGCCCTTGGTCTGTGAAGTCAACATATTAATCCACAGAAAATGCAACTTCTAGGCATTTCCTTGACGTCTCTTGCATAGCATCAAAATGCATCTCCAACTGAGAAATGGTAGACTTCTTCACTAATGAAAATTGCCTATGTTGGTTAGTCTTTCATATTTCATTGTATTCTCAACATAAAAATAATCGCATTGGAATACCGCTTCTCTTGAGATTAACGAAGCCAAGCAGTGCCGGGACTGGTAAAAGAAAGGTTCGTAATCACCAAGTGGGTGTTCACTCAGCATTGTGGAATAATTGGAGAGCTACTTGGAAGAACGAAGCAGTGAACTCCGAACTAGAAAACCAGTATAAACAGTGACGGGAGCCGATGCACTAACAACTTTTCATCCGAAATGCATGGTAGACTCCGGCCATGAAAGGCCGAGCAACTAATGTCTATAGTTTCGTTTTGAAGAACGATTTTTCCTAGCTTCTGTTAAACCTACTTGTAACTATGTATTATTTTCTATATACTTGAGTACTGTATACCGCATAGTAAAAGAATAAACATAATTGAATATAAGCCTACATAAAATGTGTGGCTTTTACTTTATTTGTCTTCTTCTTTAACCAACACATTTCTCTAGTTTGTTACTAAACGCTAAAGAAGACAACATTGGGAACAGTTCATTTAGTGTAAAAATCCTGCTGTTGTAAAAATACGGTTTTGCGGTGTGTTTTAGTATTATAGAGGAACAGAAATTAAAGCGTGATTGTATCTTTTTAACATACTTATAAAACGTTAAACAACTTGACGTTCGTGATTTCATGTTTTATTTTTGGGAGAAAAACTGCAAGAAGAAAAGAACAGCATTTTAAAGGATTCCTAATTAGAACCTATAAAGAGTCACTATAACATTTGTAATGTCTCTGTATTTATTGCTATTAACCATGCTTCATGTGCCAAATAGAAAGGATTTCGTGTTTAGTAATAATTGCGTGAATGCGTGAGAAAACGTGTATTTCATAAATCAGCCGCTATCTCGTACGGTGTGTGTTCAAAACGATTGCCTCATGATGTTTTCGGCGAATCACAGGAGCCAAAAAAAACACATCAGAGGTGAAGGGGCGGAGATTTCCCTATATGTATTTGCAGAAATGAACTTACATATCTTGTTAATACTTCACGACGTCTCGTTTCATTGCTAAGGTTCCAGTTTATTTTAGGTGAGAAAGAGAACCCGGATGCTGCCTTAAAAAAAAATTGGGACTTACTTCAAATATGTAGTATCAAGGTGCTGATTTCTGTATCAAAAATTTACTACAGTCTAAGTATCCCTAGGATTGGCGCTCGTCTATATGTATTGACCAATCTCTAAAAGCCGAATGTAATCACATAAAATTATATTTTAAAACAGCAGAAAGCATGCACATTTCGAAAGTAACCTTTTCGACTCTTTTGTTGATTATCAGTTGTTCGTTTCTAAAAATCAAGGTATAGCTTCTCTTTTTTGCTATTTAACATACTATGGTCATAGAACATGAAATATTTAGAAACAACTAACGTTAAACACTCATCATTGCTGGGTGTTAATTCAAAACCTTGAGAAAAAGAATGGAAGGCGAATGTTCTTAAGAGGTCTCATCCCAGCGAAATTAAAATACCGCTAATTTTACAGTAATTATGTGATATCTTCAAATAGATAAAAGATAATCGAAATATGGAACAAGAGCGCCCTAGACAATATCATTTTACATGAGATACCGTTATCATGACTCACTTGTCTGCTTTCGATTTTGAACCATTTTGAAAATCGCCATTTATTTTCGCGCTTCTAAACGCTGAAAACGGAAAGCCACTAGGTGACTTGTAATAACGTACTTTACGCAAAATAATATTGTCTGGGGCGGTTTTGTTCCACATTTCAATTATCTTTTATATATTTGAAGATATCACATAATTACTGTAAAATTAGCGGTATTTTAATTCCACCGGGATTAGGCCTCTTAATGAAATGTCCCCACAAGCATTCCATCATCCAGGTATTTATCTACTCCTTTTATGTAAGCCTGCATCAATATAAACTACAGAGATAACATCTTTATCCTGTCGTGTTATGTAAGTCTGCATACGAACTGTCATGTTCGTTTCATATAGACAAGACGTTCGGAAACATTTAAATTTGTACATTTTCCACTAAGAAAAAGTGCATATATTTTGAACCCCCTGATCCGCCTCCGAGCTGAAAAAAAAAGGCTTCGTACGTGCGTAGATCTGGTGAAGAATCTATCTGTGTATAACATTTGGTGATTCTAGGCTGATTGTTTGTGTTACCCACAATCTGGATATTTTTGCAGTGCTCGAATCTGTGCTTGAATATCTGACATCGAAACTCACATACCTGACTGCTCCGTAAAGTTATGCAGAAATCAATGCCACGAGGTCACTTTTTTCTATGCGAAAACCTGATGACAAAGACACACATACTTACATTACATCATTATTATTATTATTATTATTATTATTATTATTATTATTATTATTATTATTATTATTATTATTATTATTAGCCTAATTGAAGAAGGGATCATGGTGGATCACTGCAGAGCACTCATCTCTAGTAAGAAAGGTTTCTGGTTCAATACCAGGCAAGCAAGGGTATAGTTTATCGACCAAGGGTGATATCCATAATTTCTCCCATACTAACACATGGGGAACTGAGTTTTGATTATCCGCACCTTAGGATCAATTGGATGGATCACCCCCATCAATGATTTTGATTCCTAACTTGTGATCCTGTACATCCTGGCTAAAATTTATGGTTATCCATCAAATAGTTTTTGACAGACACACAAACATAGCCTACATTATAAGTATATAAAGGAGTTTCTGGTAAACCAAACGCCTTAATTATATATAAGAAAATTTAATAGTTATGAAGAAGAAATAAGTAATATCAAACCAGTAAAATTCAGTTTACTTAAAAGAAAACAGAAAAATAACTCTTGGTATAAAATCAATATTTTACTGGGTGCTCAGAAAGTAAGTGTGCAGTGCCATGTTGTGTGCTAAGTGATGACTGATGATTGTCAATTAGTAATACAACATTTTTCATTTTTTAAACATATTTGAACCATATTTGAACCCTGTTTGACCAGGTATTTGTATTTGTTCACAGGTCCGGTTTGATTGAAGACCAACGTCTTGTGTGACATCATTGTGATCCAGTTATGAACTGTATAGTTACTTTCTGAACACCCTGTATAAAACAAAGATAACATCGGTATTGAACATCATTAAGATCTTTGTCTCAAGCCGAAATACTAACCTACTGTACAATATATATATGGTTGTAAGGTTAGAGCCTTATGAAGGAAGGCAGGTGGGCAGGATTTTTTCAACAAGACTGTACTTGTACATGTCAATCCCGGTCTCTTCGGTGATTGACGATCAAATTCAAAGTAGAACAATTATTATAAATCTATCAACATTAGATAGGAAAGTCCGTAATGAATTTAGCACAAATATCTTTGATGGAGGGAAGTATTAATTATTTTATAATATTTGAGACAAAATGTGTGTAATTACTAAAACATTGTGTTTCATATATCAATAGCTCATTTTTAAAAATAGCTGAAGTCAATATAATTTATAGTAAGATTTAAACCAACCATCCAAATGTTAAAATACGTGTCATTTTATCTTAAAAGAAGGTAATAATTCTTCCACACGCACTTTTATTATATGTACAAAGAAAAAAAAGAAAAGATTTGTGTTCTATATTTAGATATTTACAAATTTTTATGCACGTGGAGCCAATTCATTGATTCTAAAATACTTTTCGTTCTCATGTCCGCAAGCAATCAGAAAAAAGAATTTTCCCCCGTTTGAAGAAAAAGAAATGAAGAAATAATAATAAGAAAAGAAATAATAGCAAAAGGCAACAAATATGCAAATTTATCAAAAAATATGTCTATCCTTCTTTTCTGACAGGTTCTTGCATTTTTAATTTTGTTTTCTTTTTCAGTTCGAAAAAGAAAATAGAAGAAGAGAAACGGTAAACATGATCAATTTGCTTGATGGTTAACGAATGCATGGAAGAAGAAAGATAAGCCAAACGGATGCAAGTATTAGAAAAAGAAGGGGGAAGACATTGCAGTAATCTGTCTCTGCAAGTCTCCTCTTTGATGGTCGTGAAAGTTCGTGTGAAGCGAAGGTGTTATTTTTCGAGGCTTCCCACATGATTTTTTGGAGGCCCTATTTGCAGCTGCAGTGTGTGTGTGTGTGTGTTTGTGAGTCCCAAGGCGGTAATTAATATTTCACTTTGCCAAGTTTCATCACTTGTACTTTCAACACTATATTCCCTTCTCGCCTCACGCATTTACATCATTATATATATTGCTTCTTGTTTAAATTTCGAAATGGGAGTTCTCTCCCTTTTTTTTCTTGTACGTTTATTTTTCTCTGGTTCTTATATAGGCCCCTCTGGGGATAGCTGTTTGAAGCGAGAACCTTTTTTTATTATTATTATTATTTTCATTATTTCCCGCCTTATCACGCAAAGACGTTTGTAGCTTGTCTATTTTACCTGCCCGCTTCTCAGTGTTTCAAACTTATGTTGACAATACAAGATTTGTAATCGTGAGCATGTAGAAAGAGGCAGTTAGGGAAAAACAGTAATATGAACTACATTTTTTAAGTGAGAAGTTGATTCACAAACATACTGTTCTGCCATTTTTAGTTAATCACACACACGCGCGCGCATATATATATCCGCGAATCGAGGATATGATCAAGGGAGGGGCTAGACGATAGTTTGCCGCTTTATCCAGTGTAAAGAAAGTAGGATTGAAGCCCATTTTATCCAGTGCATACCTGAGAGTCAAGGGGGGGCTATAGCTAGTGATGTGAGGTGGAAAATTTTCCGTTTTAAAAAAAATATCAGAATCAAGTAACAATTCCTCAGCAATCATGAAATTGATTGAATTCATGTATAGAAATGTTAAAAAGTGAAAGATCGTTTAAAGAATCTGAAAATTTTCATGGCAGACAATTTTCAGTACTATGTAGGAACAAGTTAAACAATTTTTCATGAATCCAAATATTTTCTGTCTTATATGGAAAAATTGAAGACCTTTTTACGAGTCGGAAAGTTTTTATCATTTTGAAGCAAGAAGTAAAACAACTTTTTTGTGAATCGGAAAGTTTTATTGCTCTGTAGAAACAAGTGAGAGGAATTTTCATATAATAGATCGGATAATTTTCATCACGATGTAGAAACAAGTGGAAAACACTTTTCATAGGACTGACAATTTTGGATATTATGTAAAGTGATGTTAGGTGGAGCTACAAAATTGAATTTCAATAGAGGAAAGTTAGTCAGCAACAAATTATAATTTTCCAATTAGCTTTCGGGAACCGGAAAATTTTCTATTTCAAGTTGGGAAATAAAATTTTACAGTGTTTCTCTCTCGCTCTTGCTCTGCGAGCTCCTTCGTTGCTAAGCGGTTAGCATACGCGCCTTTGGCATGGAAAACCTGGCTTCGATTCCCAGCGGGAGCTCATGTTCGGATTCCATGTTAATCAGTTGGTACCATTTTATATAGTCTCGCTGTTGAAAGGGACGTTAAACTCAAAATCAACTCAATTCAACTACTCTCTCTCTCTCTCTCTCTCTCTATGTGTGTGTGTGTGTGTGTGTGTGTGTATGCAAAGTGCAGAGAACACACCTCGAGTTCGTACAGTACAAATATCCCATTCTATTATTTAAAATTTCAATTTATTAAAAGTCATGAATATTTTCCGATTCATAAAAACATACTCCACTTATTCATTCGATTCATGAAAAATTGTTCCACTTGTTCCTACATAGTACTGAAAATTGTTTAAGCCATGAAAGTTTTCAGATTCTTTAAACGATCTTTCACTTTTTAACATTTCTATATATGAATTCAATCAATTTTATGAACACTGACGAATTGCTACTTGATCACTGATATTTGAAAAATTTCCCACCTCACATCACGGCTAAACAACGATGTAGGAATAAGTGGAGTATGTTTTTATGAATCGGAAAATTTTCCGGAAAATTTTCATCACTGTACAGGACAGACAATTTTTCGATTCATGAAAAATTGTTCCACTTGTTCCTACATAGTACTGAAAATTGTTTAAGCCATGAAAATTTTCAGATTTTTTAAACGATCTTTCACTTTTTAACATTTCTATATATGAATTCAATTGATTTTATGAATACTGACGAATTGTTACTTGATCACTGATATTTGTTAAGAACGGAAAATTTTCCTGAAAAATATAGAAGAAAATTTTCCACCTCACATCACGGCTAAACAACGATGTAGGAATAAGTGGAATATGTTTTTATGAATCGGAAAATTTTCCGGAAAATTTTCATCAGTGTACAGGATAGACAATTTTTCGATTCATGTAAACTTGTTCCACTTGTTCTTACATCGTACTGAAAATTGTCTGAGCCATGAAAATTTTCAGATTCTTTAAACGATCTTTCACTTTTTAACATTTCTATACATGAACTCAATCAATTTTATGAATATTGACGAATTGTTACTTAATCACTGATATTTGTTAAGACCGGAAAATTTTCCGGAAAAATATAGAAGAAAATTTTCCACCTCACATCTCAACTAAACAAGGATGTAGGAATAAGTGGAGTATGTTTTTATGAATCGGAAATTTTTCCGGAAAATTTTCATCACTGGAGCCCCTATAGCCCTCCCCTTGGATCCGCACCTATATATATATATAAATATAGAGAATCTCAGGAGATCTGAAGTTAGGTAGATGGAATTCAGTTTATAAATTCCTTATTAAAAATAAGTTGATACATGTCCAACATATTTATAAAAGTTCCACTTGTGTAGGAGGGAAGCGTCAATTTGTTCACTCTCTCAATACGTAAAAGTAACATCGATTTGGTCTGTCCCATAAGTATAGGAAAAAGGCTGGATCATTTGAAACAATTTTTGCAGTATAAAGTAGCACTTGGCTTGAGTCGAGTTTCTATATCATGTTACTTTTATTAAAATGTGTATTGTAAGAGGGAAGTAGGCGTTTTCAATATCTTCCAAGTAAGTAAGTGTTCAAGCATTTTCGAAAATTGTGCATCTAAAGCGGAAAACGGGTGAATTTCTCTAATATTTTTAATTTCTCATTTTGTGTTTAGAAAATGCGAGACTTAAAATAAAAGGACAAGCCGTTCAAAGTCCATTTTCACAAGTAGTTAGCAACATTGTTAACCTGAGTTTTAGTCAATATGCTTAGATTCAATTGAGGGCCCTCTGCAATAACAAGGTAAGTCGAGTTACCTCGATTCCTCGTAAAACAAATAAAGAAGGCGTGTGGACTTATTTTGCTTTTCCGTTGCCTCTAGTGCGACTGCATCTTGCACGTTACACTTTGCGTTTATAGGCTTTCTAACTCAAAACCTCCATTTTCCACTTACTTTGTTAATGCAGAGGGCCCTTCTGTGTATCCTAATTAAAATGGTTTCTATATTTTGATAAAGACGACCGGTTGCACTGTCAGAAATGAGATTTATCAGGTATATACAGCATATTCAAATTGATGTCGTTTAAGATAAATCATTGAACATTAACCCTTTCACTGTGGAAGGCGACGGAAAAAAATTTCCCTAACCTGCGAATGTCGATTATAGTCGACGTGTTAAAATTTGTCTGTATCTTGGTTTTGTCGATTGTAGTCGCCATAGGTTTTCTGTGTGATTTCTATTGTTTATCGAAAACAATAGAACACAAACAAAAATGAACGGTACAACTTTGGCGACTACTCTCGACAAAGCCAAGATACGGACAAACAAATTTTAACACGTCGACTATAGTCGACATTCGCATGTTAAGGAAATTTTGTTTCTGTCGACAAAAGTCGACTTCCTCTGTGAAAGGGTTAAACTTTACAACAAAGAAATGAAGTCTGGCCCAGGATACGGAAAAGATGGAAAGCTACATCAAACCAATCGAGAGACTGCTGACCTGAGATGAAGATGAAATTAGAATCAAGCTCTATTTACATAAATTCATTTGTGTTAGGGTAATAAGAGTTACTAAAGATTGCTGTTCATGGAAACCCTCTTAGATTAGGAGAAAATGAATCCATTTATTTATATGATTTTTTAGTTTGTTTATGGCTTTTGCAGTGCAGTTTGTATATCATTATGTGGATTGATGGATAAAGTTCATATTTAGGATGTGTTTTGGCATTCTGTAAATAGCCCTACAAATATTGAAAGGCATTTTGGTTGGCATGCCTATTAGACCTATGATTACAGGGCTATTGTGGTTTGTTTGGGATGATTGAGTTCCACTACCTATAGTAAGAAAATGTTTAATTTAACAATCATCTAACAATTTGGATACAATTAAGCATCGTAAGCGGATGGGGTGCGAAAGCGGGTTCATTTACACCTTTCAAATATTTTCCATAAATCTACTGTTCCTGTGCAAAGAACGTGTGTTTCAACTAGCTGATACAAATAACAATGCAGGCAATAATCATTTTCATTATAGATATTCTACCGTCAACTACTGGTTTCTTGCAGAAAACTTAGAAATTTACCAAGCACCATAGTTCTCAGTTGATTTCTTCGTCTAGACGCAGTACTTAATTTTCTGTTTAAACATCATGCATCGATTGCATCCATCAAGTCCAGTATTGATAAATTTTATGCATACAATTATTACCATATACGCAAAGAGGGAAGTAGGAAAATTCGGTGTAGGAAATCTCGGTGTAGGAAAATTCGGTGTAGGAAAACATGGTGTAAGAAAATTCGGTGCACCGAAAATTTGGTATACGGAAAATTCGGTGTGGGGAATGTTAGGTGTAAAGAAAGATTTGTTGTAGTAGACCGTAGAATCCATTAGAAACTTAAGTTTCAAGATAAAGGAGCGTATTAGTTTTAATTTCAAACTATGTGTAGAACTTACTTTTGGAAAATATTGTCTACTGTAAGGAATTTTAAAAAATGTGTTCCTGAAATAATTTGAATTCTAGATTTCGACGTATTTTAATATTTCATGGCCCTTACATGACGAGAAATTTGTTTTTCGATGTCCGTTCGGTGATTTAGCGAAGCGACCATCGCTGCCAATCGACATTTAATTTAAAACTTCAGTTTTTATGCTGTTTTAGAGAGTGTCTCCTAGAATTTTCTACTTCCAAAAATAAATGTAGGTTACTGGACGGGTAAAGTTGAAAATTGCAGATTTTTAAAAAAAATGTTCTAATGATTTTATGTCTATTTTATAAATAAATATTTAAATCTTAAGTCTTCAAAAACGACATAGTTTATTTATGTTACTCAAAGGTGTAAAAATAAATGCCTCAGATTTAATATAGATACCTTCGATCCGAGTAACGAAATGTTAAAAAAAAAAAAAACTTGTATTTCTGATGAATGCAGTAGCAGAAAGTAATGTTGTGGGTTAAGAGAACCGTTCGAATGAAAGAGATAATCTTATAAATAAAAATCAAATTCGTGTTGACCTGTTATCACGAGAAAATGGCTGAAACGAATTCTTAAACATCGCCCGAGCCGTGTTTTCGTCTCCATTTTGATCAAAATACATAGGATAGGCAAGGGAATTCACATTGTAAGGGTAAAATAGAATACCTCATGAACCCCTGAAAATATAGGGAGACCACACTTGGCAGATAAAAAGGTCATTGAAAGTAAATGAAGCCGTGTTTCAGCGTTTTCGATAATTCCCTCCTCACTAAAAGAAAGAGGGGATCAATTTCTTAGATATTATAAATTCCGATTTTGTTTTCTTAAATAATTTCCTTAATAATTTTTTATGAATTTGAAACAATTTTTTGAACATAGTTACACTAAGATCGAGTTTTGTTCTCATTATTTCACTTTGATCGAAATACACATCCTAAAGAAAATAAGGGTTTCAAATATACCTTTCAAATAATCCCCATAAACTTTATTCTTACCACACTGGGAAAAAAAATGTAGGTGGCGTACTTAAAAAGGTAGGTTACATGCGCAATTCCTGTAGTTTTTGGACTTACAGAAATTATATTTTTACAGCAGACGTACGGTATAACTGAAAACACATATTTTATAATAATTTCTGCATAAGTGTTCCATCTATACGCACTTTCCTTATGAAACAATATAGGCGGTCAGGATCTCACATACAAATGGACGTATATAACATATAGCTGACGAAGGTAACACAAGTATATGCATGTGATATACGTAAAACTGTTAGATGTCAGACATCCTGCAACGGCATGATGTAACATCTAAGGGCAGTGCGTATGTAGCATATAGATAACGTATGCTCCATACTGATTTCTGTAGTAAGCAAGAGGATTCCGTATATTTGTACAATATACCTCTGTCCGGAGAACGGATTTTCTCAGTGTATGTAAAGAACCGGTATTTCAGCTAGCTTTTGATTTGAATGGGAAAAAATGATGTAAAATATTGTAATACTTTCTTCTTTTTAAACATAGCAATAGCTTAGGAAAAATCTCCCCTCCCGTGCTCTAGAAAATTTGCAAATAAAACAATATCCAATATGGCAGGTAAAGAATTCATAACACGAACCAAACTCTCATTTCCTTCTAAACTAGCTGAACAAGAAAAGGAAAAAAAAATCTTAGTTTTTTTTTAAAGCACTAGTTCAGATCAAATACATTGTAATTTGCGAATAATAATTTTTCTTTTTCACTTTTTAAATTTGAAAGATGAACAGGAAAACTTTCATGAAATCGACCTCATTTTTTTCTTTGGTGTATGTACGTAACTACATAAATCTCATGATCGATTTGAAAACGATATAGTATATATATATATATATATATATATATATATATATATATATATATATATATATATATATATATATATATATATATATATATATACACTTCGCTGGTTTTTCATGTATTATTTAAGGCCCTTCGAAGAGTATCAGATATTTTGGGGAGTTTGTATCTATGTGTGTGTGTGTCTGAGTGTTGAAGAGAAATGAGAGAGAGTGGGGATCAGAACAAGGCGTCTGAATATTAGTGGATGACACGAAAAGCTACAATATAAATCACTCACTACGAGCTACACAACTGACAGTTTAACGACATCTATCGCGCGCCATATGCAAATTTCTTTTTACTAAAACTATAGGTCTCTTTAGTCCTATCATGTGGCTTACTTCTTTATCGCCGAGAATTTCCGTCAGAAGGCGTGGTAGTCAAGCCTGTTATTGGTGTAAACCACTTCTTCCTGATAAAATGTCTTGATGGGTAAGAAGGACAGAATTTGCCTTCCCTGCAGCACGAGCTTCAATATATTACATACACTACTGATTTATGGAAGATTAGACACGTACTCAGTCGAACAAAGTCCCCTCCTTCCCCCCTTTTAAAAAGAAAACTAGTTTTCTCTGTATTTTGGGAGTATTTTTAAAAACATAATCTTTTTCATTTGAAAAGATAAGAAAAATCTAGTCATGTTACAGCCAGTAAAACAGCTTACTTGACGCAAATTCATCTTAATTCTGCTTTGCAATATTTTGTGTTTCCTGATTAATACACAACTGAAGATTTGCGGAATACACTACTGGTTACTCTTTGTGGCAATTAAACCAACTGATTCGTGATTCTATTTTTTCTTTCTTTAATAATAGAAATACGTTCGCAGATAAACTCTGTAACGTACCATCATCATCATCATCATATTTATTTTGCCATTATTAGCAGGTCACTTGCGGCAACTGAGAGGCTTCCATCCTCCATGGTCTTCCGCTAACCTCTTCGTTTTCACGTACGATTTTTATGCTTTGATATCGTCCAGTAATTGTAGTCTCCTTCGCCCTCTCCTTGTCTTTCCTGCCACCATACTCTCTACAACGTCCCTCACAATACAGTGTCTCCTTAGCTAATATCCTAAAAAGTTTTTCTTCCACTTCTTAATAATGCCTAAAAATCGTTTTCCCAGCTCTCATTCGTTTTCCGTTCGACCCCGCTTATTCTTTCCATTCTTCTCCACACCCACGTTTCGAAAGCTTACAGTTATTTTTCCATCATTTTTTTTTTTTTTTTTTGCGTTTTTCATAGTTTTTCATCATTACACTCACACAGTACAATACTCCACTCGAAGCACTTTATGAGTCTTTTTCTCAACTCTTTATTCAAGGTCCTACAAAATAATATTTTGTTCTTCCTAAAGGCTTCTTTCGTTATTCCTATCCTTGCTTTTATTTTAGTTCACACTTCATATCATCACTAATAATAATACCCAGGTATAGAAAACTAGCCGTCTATTCTATTTTCTCCCCTCTGCTCCTATAGTTGATACCGATCGCTTCGTTCCAATCACTAAGGCTTTTGCTTTTTAACATTTATTTGTAACGTAAGAATAACGAAAGAGCATGCAGTTATTCGTAACATCATTGTTACAAAAATTATTTATTAATATTTCTCTCATGTATAAATAGTTCATACTACAGAGAAACTTTTAATGTTTTTTTTTTTTCACTACGAAGATTATTTGCAAGTAAGATTTCTAAGGAAACAAAAATCAACAACTTAATTTTTCTTGTTCAGCATATTAAATTATTTTAACAAAAGAAACACTGACCAAAGCTTAAAGCACACTTTATTTTAAATTGGGGGCCGCGGTGGCTCAGTGGTAGAGCGTTCACCTCTGGTGCTAGGGGTCTCGGGTTCAAACCCTGCTCCCGCCAAGTGAACTTTGTGGTGGACAAACACCGTGTGCGTGGGGTTTCTCGGGGTTCTCCCGTTTCCTCCCACTTTCTTCATTCCACCATTTCATTTATTACTCATTATCACCGTCTCCTTTAGCCTAACCGGCATAATAGTGGGACGTAAAACTCAAAATTTCATTTCATTTCATTTTATTTTAAATTATAATTTGTAACGGTCTCGGATATCTAACATATCCTTCTTCAGACAATATCGAAAATAAATGAAAATACAGATCTGTTACCCCTATCCCGAGAATTAGTAGATAGAATGGAAGGCCTAATAATCATAGTTTTACTAGGTTCAGTAGTCACTGTGTGATGGGCTGATGACGTAACACACAAACTTACATTCTCTTTTACGTATGAGGGTGAAACTCTGAATTGGGGACAATTTGCAAGCACTTGGTGGCAAAAGTTACCAAATATTCTTAATGTAACTTTGTATTTCTAGTATTGATTTTCAACATTGCCCACACAAGACATTAACATAGGCCTTGTATCATGGCGGTCCCTTTTTTCAAAACAATCTTATCTATATATCATATTTATTGACAGTGGTTACATTAGACATACAAATACTTGAACATATCCTCTTATCAATGAAATGGAATGAATTGAATTTCACATTAAATTCTTCAAGACAAAAATAATGAAGTACACAATACCAAACTTCATAATTTTATTGTATATATACATTTTTGTCAAAGTCTTGTTCCCTTGATTTTCATAATAGTGTTTGCAGTCAAATCTTGAGAGATGCGCACGAGACCAGATTTGAGGCTGTCTCGTCTCGAAAATGTGCTGTAAAAGTTATGTTTCGACTCAAAAAAATGTACTTCTCTATTGAATGAGCTGTGTCTCGACTTGTATTTTATTTCTTCTGTCTCGTCTTGTCCCGTGCGCATCCCTACTGAAATCTTGTACATGTGCCAAAAAATAATAGTGAAAGAGTGATTGTAAGTAATGAAAAATATTATTATTAAGAGAGACAGAATTACCTGCTGAACCATGACATAGATAATTTTTTTTTTAAGATTATAAAGAAACTTAAGTAAATTTGTGAAAAAAGCAATTAAAAGTATTTTTAAAGTGTCTACTTCCTTCTTAGATGTATGCAAGTATTACAAATACTAAAAGTATTAAAATGTGAAACACTGAATACAAACACTAAACTTCGAAATAATTAACCAATACTGTATTGAAATGCTAAATCACAGACTACAAATATAGAACACACACGGCGATTAGAAAGTTTCCATAGTATCATTAAAAAATGAAATGAAATCTCTAAGTTTTACGTCCCACGGTTATGCCGGTTAGGCTAAAGGAGACGGTGATGATGAGAGATGAGTGAAAATGGTGGAATGAAGAAAGTGGGAGGAAACGGGAGAACCCCGAGAAAACCCACGAGCACGGCGTTTGTCCACCACAAAGTTCACTTGGCGAGGGCTGGGATCGAACCCGGGACCCCAAGCACCAGAGGTGAACGCTCTACCACTGAGCCACCGCGCCCCCAGTATCATTAAAATACTCTTGAAACTTTTCTTTTACCACAGTCTTGAGTTTGTGCTTTATATATGTGGAAGAAACATGGACTTTACGCACAAAATAATGAAATACGACTGGAAGCTTTCGAAATGTGGGTATGGAGAAGAATCGAGAGAATTAGCTGGGTCAACCGGAAAACGAACGAGAGGATGTTAGTAATGGTGAGGGAGAAAGGAACGATTTTAAATATTATTGAGAAGAGGAAGAAAAACTGGTTGGGACACTGGCTAAGGAGGAACTATATCATGAGGGACGTGCTAGAGAGTATGCTGGCAGGAAAGAGAGGGAGGGGTGAAAGAGATTAGAATTAATGGACGATAACAAAACAGAAAAATCGTAAGATCAAAACAGAAAGACGAAGAGTTTAGCGGAAAACCGTGGAGGATAGAAGCTTCTTAGTTGAGGCAAGTGACCTGCTAATAATGGCACAGTACTCATATGATGACGACAGTCTTAAGTAACACACAGAGCCCGAAGACATTGATATGGCATAAAAATATATGTCAAACCTGTCCGTAATAGGGTACACACACATGTAACGATACTAAACACACTGCCAACAATGTGAATAATATTGTCACTAAACATACTGCAAGAAGACGCTAGAAATATTAATTTTAGTGGAAATAATGCTAGTTTAGTCACTAAACGACACTTAAAAGGTGCTAAATTTCTATTCTAACAATGATAAATGAACCAAAATATCCTTAAAAATTTCTAGATCAAGCGACAAAGTGCTACATTGGTAACACTGATAACAAGAGACAAACGACAACCGCCTCACGTTTCCGCGCATGTGTATAAATTTTTGACGTACAATTATATCATCTCATAATTCATTTGTACACATTAAGGTATGTCCAAATTTGAAGACATGCATGTCGTTTTGAGTCGTTTCAGGCTCTGTGTGTAACGTTTTCCTCCAGAAATCAAATAATACTTTTCTTTGTTTTCTTACTTCTTGATCTTTATTTATTTATATATTTTTAATAATTTTATTTGATTGAAATACGTGTTCTGAGAGAGAAAGGGGAATGCTATAAACGTTTTTTAGTCGTCCGAAGAATGTAAGCAAAGACTGAAATATGAAGTGCAAGGCCGTAGGCCGAGCAATTTGCAATAACTGCAAATTGAAGTACACGACCAGTTCAACATGCTTTTTTTTTTTTTTTTTTAAGCAATCCAATACCAGTATTAATCAGATATATCTCAAAGGGACTGCTGTAAGCATTAATTTTCATAATTTTATTACTTTTTTGTTAGTGTATTGCAGTAATTCATGAAAATAAGTGTATAAAATAAACTTAACTAATGTTCGTCTTCCCTGTCTCTCTCACGACTGGAATACTACTGTCAATTTGTCAATTGAATCACTTACATTTAAATCACGCGCACAAAGACATGCCAGGCACTGTCGTTATTTCAACACTACGGGACATACATATGCATTTAATATTTGTCGTCGTAAATTTCAAAACGGCATGCGTCAGTCACAAACTATGATTTTGTAAGCACTGCAATGTCACAACTATTCAGAGAAATAATAATAATAAACAAAAATGCGTCGATTCGGCTATGTTAAGAAAATTTATCAACGGTTATTTCAACATTAAGGTATGGAAAGGAACAGAGACCGGCGTGACGAAATCATGGAAATTCGTTATTTCAATCCACGTCTCATATAGCCTCGATACTGAAAGGGACGTTAAACTCAAAATCAGCTAGGCTCAGTTCATTCTTTCAATCAACATATCAAATGTATTTATTTCGAAGTCAACCTGGATCTCTCTATTTTATAGCAATGCAGCATTATGAACTGCAATGTTTAAAATTAGTGCGGAGCATGCATTTTAAGATACAGGAAATGAAAATGGGGAATCCAAAATTATTCCGAAATCAGAGTTTCACCCATATAAATTATAGAGCACACTCCTTATGGCTTACCTGTAGACCTACTTATTTTAAAACTGTTTTTCTCAGAGTAGTTGTTCTAGGGTATTTTTAATACTCTTTACCAAATTTTGAACGATGTTAACGGGCACGAATGAAAGGAACTTCCCTGCTTTTCAGCAGTGCAGGCGGATATGCTGCTTATGTGACGATGCCATCTTGTCTCGAAAATGCGTGGTGAAACTGATGTCTCGTCTCAGAAATGCTGATGAAAGAATTTAAAAAAGAATATAAAAACGAAGAATAGTTTGAATATATTGGGCATATAATGAGACACGGAAAACTTACGCTATTGACTATGAATAGAATGGCAGAAGGAAAAGTATCTAAACATCTTAGAATGTATGGAGTAACATAAATAATACAAGATATGGGGAAGAAAAACTTAGGATAAGGAGAGGATGGAAAGCAGAGCCAAATCAACTGAGAAGTTGCTGACCCAAGAAGCTGAAGAAAATTGAGAGAGGAAGCATGCTATTACTGGCTATGGAGCCAAAAGTATCCACAAGACACCGTCATAAAAATACATATATGAAGCAATTAATAAAACATATAGGGAAGAAACACGACAAGAAAATGAAAAGTTTGGCTCAGAATAGGGAGAAATGGAAAGATGCGTCAAACTAATCACGAGACTGCTAAGTTGAGAAGAGAAATATTTGTGTGTACCCTAGATATCGTCGTGGTTTAATGATACAGCTAACAGCGTGCACAGAATTTTATCAAGAGAGGTTCATGTACCCAAACTAGAGCTTTTTCAGGACACATACAATTTTTGTATATATCTTAATATGATACCTCTTTATTTTCCATAATATCTTGTGAAGGAAGATAGTGAAACCGGAAGCCCTCGTTTGCATACGTCACTGGGTACAATACTCATCTTTAAGGGAAAGAATGCTTGGTTTTCTTTCATTTAATGCAAGTTAGTAGTAGATAACATAGTCCATCAGTTTTTCTGAGAATTCTATTTTCTCTTATTTTCATTTCACTTACTGTACCATCATTTGTTTCCATTAATCACCTGCCTACTTCATTCTATAGAGAATACTTGCGGATTTGAATTAAAGATTTTCTTCTTTCTTCTAAATTTTTTTGTTATTTTTATCCTAAAATAAATGGCAATCAGGAAAGCTTCATTGTTATGCAGGTTGCATATGAAATCACATTAGTAAATGTGAATTTGAAATAACATAGGATGTTCTACAAGAATGGGAAGGATTATAATAAAAGTAAAGTTTTGTCATCAAAATATGACGAAATAACACGAACCAAAATCTAATCTAAGCTCTCTGGCACGAAGCCCCGAAATCTTAAGCTGAAGCCTACCAACCACTATTTAGCAAAATAGTGAGTAGGCGTATATTTTTCATTAGCTTTCCACAATTGTCGAATCTGTACAATACTAAATGAGTGATACGTTTGAATCTTTCTACAATTTTATTAGAACAGTGACTCAGTGGTAGACTGATCATTTGTAGTAGAAGAGGTTCCTAATTCGATTTTAGACTATGGAAGCTAGTAGTGGACAATATAGTATTAAGAGATTCTCATGTTTCCTCCTACGTTCTCATTCTACTAATTATTTCATAATAATCCACTTATATTAATCATTCGTCTCTTTTTGTCTACAAGGCTCAATCATGGGACATACAGCTTTATTTTCATTTCCTGTTTGCCTAAATAATGTTTCCAATCCAAATTCTAAGAGGAAGATAAAACTAGGAACGTTATATGCAAACATTCTGGAATATTTCCAGCGTCGCCAAAGTTTGTTTTCAGACTGCTCTAGGTAGAATTAATATTTTAAGATGCAAAGAAATATATTACCATATTTCAAAAGGATAATTAGGTCAAATAGCCAACATATGGTGAAAATACAACGGAATAATTAGCTCATAGACATATTACTTAGCATTGAGAAATGAAATAAAGAAATGTGATTGTAAAATATATTTTAAAAATGTGTATCACATTTTGTAATATTATGAAAAATATAAATGACACAGAGTTTTCGTAAAGACTGAGAAAAATCTTTTTACGAGTAGCTTAATTAAAAAAATCAAATATTATATTTCTATATAAAAATCGTTATTACAGAGAAAAAAATATTGACTTAATGTCCACAGTTTTAGAAACTTCATAGCAAAGCGTACAACAATGTTGAGGATAAACATTCCATTTACATTGATCTGAAAAATTCACTAACATTATTTCTTAAATTGGTAAGTAATAGCTTAAGAAGAAAGTAAGTCGAGTCATTATCCTACAATATAGGCAATTAGGAAAGCAATGCCGTCATGTTAGTAGCAATAAACACAGCGCCGTAAATTAGATTTTTTCTGGAGGGGCAAGCATTAATATTTGACCCTTTCCCCCAGGTAAAGTTGTTTTGGGCCCTGCCGCAAAATTCGAAAATAGGTTCCTTCTTTCCATCTTTCTCTTACTCTTTGTGGGCCCCCGGAGCCTATCGACCCTTCCTTCGCCTCTGGCCCGTTCCATACATGACAAATTAATTAAGGGGACAATATTGACAAATCTCAAAGCCATACGAATAAATATTTCTAGGGCCCCTAATAGTAGATTTTTTTTTTTACTGAAATGGGCCCACGACTCATTTTTTGTTTTATTTACCTTTTGTGTTCTGTTTTGTTTATGTAATGTAGTGAACCTGTTTGATGCTTTATTTATAATTTAATATTCGTATCGTAGGCTATATGGAGTAAGAAAATTTTGTCTTAAAATTTCCCCTCTGGAACGGCGTCGAGCTTCCCTGGGGGGCAGTTGCCCCTCCTGCCCCCCATAAGTTACGGCCCTGAATAAACAATTACTAACCTTAAATTTAGGTAACCCAAACTGATGCCAGAATTAATCCTTTCTCATCACAAGGGAGAGAAAATAAAATTTAGGCCATAACTATTTTTTTAAAGTACCGGTATCATATTGTTCGTATGTAGTTCGGCGCCCTTTCTAGCATCAAGTGTAGAAAGAAGCGTAAGTACAGTTTATTATATGGAACGAGACTTCATGTACTACCATCGAGATGGAAACCTGGGCTTTCACATTAAAGGCAATAGTGTTGAGTTATACTATTTCCATGAGGAACAAAAATGGTATTTACAAGAGAAATGCAACAATCAAGAGGGGAAATTTTAAGTTGTACTAAATTATTTACATCCGTCATAATACCTTTAAAAATTAAAGAATAAAGAAATCAAGAAAAATATACCCATATATATTGTACGCAATTTAATTAACTCATCCTATCTTGATCAAACTTGGCATAGAGGAAAACCTTGACCTGCTTAATATGCATGTGAAATATTTTCTGTCTTTTGGTTCGTGAGGTCCAAAGTTGAGGATTTTGATTTAAGTAATTGCTGTTTAGAACAAGAATTAGCAGCAAAGTAGATGGAATGAATATATTTTAAACGTTTGTTTGAAGAATGAGCTGAAGGTTAAGTAAATGCAATGTGTACTTATAATAGAATAGTCGTTAAATCAGTGAAAGTCGAAAAAGTGACTGACACATCAACGCTCAGTACTATAGCTAGAAATGTAAAATTTGAACGGAATTCGAGTTGTCCACGAAACGAGGTAAGATGGAATATTCGTGACGAGATACGAGACGAAACAGCAGCTTCACGACATCATTTTAAGAATAAACTACCGCAAACATCACATCATGGACAACATTAGACAGATTTTTTTTTTATGCAAAGCGTAAGAAAAGCTTTTTTTAAACAAAAGTACGTATCCTAAGAGGTATAAAAGAGGTTCTTTTTTTCTTTCTTTTTACAAATAATTGAGGACAAGTCTCTTAATCTGGAGAGATAAAACAAGGCGTGTAAACTTGTGTGTTCGAAAATTCTACTCTTAAAGGGAAACGGGATTTTTGCTTAATCTACTTTCTGTAATATCTAATTCCTTAATGTTATGCTCATAAAATGCTCAATGTAAGGATTCACTTATGTTGGAGGTGGTAAATTCAGTGTATAAACTCTATTAAAAATAAGTGACTATGAGGTTGTTTTTTTTTTTTAAATCCATAACTAAGAGGAGAAAATTTGTTTAATTTCTACAATATTGTGGAAACAGCATTTTAAATAACAAAAATAAAAATGAACAACTTACAATTTTGTCATCGTTAACAAAAATGTATATTTTTTATTTACGTCACATTGTTTTCGTGTTTTTTTCGTAAATCATACATTGCTGTATATAAATGTAAATTATGTTGTTTATATTAATTGTATAATACTTACGTCATATATTACTATGTATATATGCAAAAATTATTTTTTTTTCAAAAAAATATGATATAATTTCCTGTTACATAATGCTTACAAACACACTTCTTTCTTAAAACTAGCATTTTTTCCAAAGAACAAAGGTTTTAAAATACATAAAGTAGTACTATTTTTGTTTACAGTGGTACATCTATTGCAATATATAAACTAAAGATTTTTTTAAAAATCTCGATCTATTAGTCTCTAGTAGTTCAACCAGCTAATAAACGACTTTTTTTTTTTTTTTACTTTTAAAGATAAATAGCAGACTCTATAACACCAACTCTAAATTTAACCTTAAAAAACTCTTTCAACTACCTTTAATCCAAACTTTACGCCTTACAGAAAACAAGTGATTTCAGTAAACTTTGTATCGATTTCAATTCCTCCGCATCGGAGGAAATAGTATTACCATTTTTTTTTCAATAATTCAAATACTATAAATGCAGGTCAATAAAAATAAAACATGTTTCTTACACACACACACACACACACTCCATTACATAATACGAAATACACTACAGCGTTTTAATGATTAAATATTCATTAAAATCAATTATAAATAAAATATCTGTGTCAAATGTACATTTTGCCAAAAGGCAATAAATTTACCAATATTGGTAAAGTATATAAAGTATATGTGTCTTTGTGACACTAATGAAATTAGTACTTAAGCTCTACCTACATCTTCAAAGCAATGTCACTTAGGCATATCATCAACATTATAATTTCCGATTAAAAAAAAACTAAGAAATTGCCTCGAGAATTGAGCCATTTAGGTTTATCATTAATATTATAATTTCCGTTTTTTTTTTTTTTTTTTTTTTTTTTAAGAAATTGCCTCGAGCGTATTTAATAATAATAAAGCACTTAAAAGCAGAAAGTAATTAACTTATATTATCTATAAAAATAATGAAGTCTGTGTCAAGCCGAACAAATTAATGCCTCATATAAAATTAGTTTGGTTGGTAATTAGGGATGCGCACGAGCGAGTTCGAGCAAGTTTTCATTGAAACTCGACTCATCTCGAAACAGACATCTTTGAGCTCGACTCGAGAACTCGGCTCGAAAAATTTCCTCCAACTCGACTCGAATTTGACTCGAGTTTCGAGTCGAGTCAAGCCAAATACTGTATGTAGATTCAAGTGCTTTCTTCAAGTATCCTACATAGACAATATAATTGTTATCAATGATATTACTACTACTATAACATTATTATTATTATTATTATTATTATTATTATTATTATTATTATTATTATTATTATTATTATTATTATTATTATTATTATTATTATTATTATAACAACACTGTGTATAAACATGAAAGATAGGTGGTTTTGTATCTGAATACTAAAATCTAGTTGACTGCTGACCTGGGTAGTCGTAAAGTCTAGGAGGCAAGGACATCGCTCACGAGGTTCTGTATTTGAGTTCCGGAGAAGCAAGTTTTCGGGCTCGAACCAAAAAAAGCGTTAAAAGTTAGAGGGCTCCGGCCACACATGTTCAAAACTTCTTGGTCCGGGTTTAGAGTTCTCAACGACTCGAGCGGCTCGGCTCACAGCTCACCCACCCAAACCGATACGATCCGAAATAAACCGAGCTTATGGTTTATCCCAACCGAACCGGCTCGAGACGATAGCTCGCTTGAGCCGAGTCGGTGCCTCATCTCAACCAAGGCGGCTCAATCTGTTCGCTCAGTTGACCCAAGCTGAGCCGGTTTACATCTCTACACGGGTTGGGCTTCTGCTTCGGCTCAAAACTTTCGCCGTGCAGGCCTCAGCCTTGGTGTTGAGAACTACAGAAATATACTTATGTTAGTGTTCACGACATTTGAGACTGTCTCGTTATAAAAACCCATTGTAGTCTTGTTAATCGAGACGAGGCGAGATGCGAGCAGTGTCTCACTTCGTGAGCAACACTAAAAATATTCCACATTACTGCTTACATTTCTCATAGCTTTCGCTTTCCAGTCTAATTAGGCAATGATTTCAAAACGAGTTAAAACGAGCTAAACGAGCGAGCCATTTTTCAAACTCGACTCGACTCGAAACTCGACCTCAAAACAGTGAGTCAGCTCGGAACTCGACTCGAGAAAATTACCTTTGATTCGACTCGAATTCGCTTCAAGTTTCGAGTCGAGTCGAGTTTTAGCTCGACTCGTGCCCATCACTACCGGTAATTATATGACTCATTAATTTGTTTGGCTTGACACAAGTTCAAAAAAGTCTAAGATAATAGTAATGAATTATTTTCTGCTTTTAAGCTTTTGTTATATTCTACTTTAAATACTTTTGTTATTTTCTACTTTAAGAACTTTTGTTATTTTCTACTTTCAAGCACTTATTATTTTCTACTTTTAGTGCTTTTGTTGAAGTCGATTAATATTACTTTTTTATTTTAAAAAAGGCTTTTATTTTCTACTTTTTAGTATGTTTCTGAATTTGGTTATTTTGCTTTTAAGTTTACTTAATTTTTCCACTTTTTTGTTACCCCAATAGTTTAGTTGGATACTAAATTAACTTCTGCCTATAAAATGGGGCGGCCTACGAAACATGCATGATCAGATATATGTAATACCATTTATGTCTGTAATCAGTCTATGCCTTCTGGATTTATACTAGAACTACATACGATATTAACACTATCATCTACTGCCGAGTTTCATGATCTAACTCCAAACACTTTCATTAAATACTGGTAAAATTTATATGAACCTACGAGAACGTATAACTCTTTGAAATAAAAAAAAGAGTAATCATAATCGGTACACCTATGCTGAAGTTATGGGTAAACATGCACATAATGAAGTAGCCTAATTACGATATTAACACGGTCAGCCGTGGACGAGGTTCATGGTCTAGCTCCGAAGACTATTATCAGAGCCTGCTGATGAAATCACCACGAAAGGATATATTTTTTAAACAGAAAAATACATCGACAAAATTAGTGCCTATGTCGAAGATATTCGTAATCATATAATTATGGTATTGACACTGTCAGCCGTTGAGGAGTTTGATGGTTTACGTGCAAAGAATAAAACAAGATCCACATGAAATTTTACAAGAAACCATTGGAGAAATATACTCTTTATAACAAAAAAGAATAATCAAAATCGGTAAACCTATGTCAAAAGTTATGCGTGAACATACATACGTTCTGCATGAACAAACATAAGATATGCGTGAACATTATATACTTATAAATGGGTCAAGTTGAGAACCTCTTTCTTTTGTTAAATTCTGTTTAAAAAGAGACATTAAACTTGAAAAGAACAATGTAACGTTGGTGTAAAATTAAGAGTCATATATTCTAAGTTTTCCATCATTCATCTCTATTAACATGTTGGACATACACATACGAAATTATTATATCCATATTATGTCGTACAAAATATGAATATTACACATTCGAGAAGTCGATTTTGCTAAGTTCAGGAACTAAGACAAGCATTTCAAGAAATTTTTTTTGGAATATTCATTTTGGAAATAAGAATTTTGAGTAACAATTTCCACGAAAGGCGAAGAATAATCCGATTTCGGGCGTAAGAATGTGATTTAGCTTGCTCTCAATTCTGACTACATACATTTATGGGTGTCTATTTTTTCATCATCATTATTATTATTATTATTATTATTATTATTATTATTATTATTATTATTATTATTATTATTATTATTATTTTAATCATGCTGATTGATATTGACTAAACATGTTGTCTAACGTATTGCATAAATTGTGTGAGTATGGTTTTGACTTGAGGAATGATAAACGATTTTTTGGCTCGGTTTTGACGTTGGGGAAAGCAATTTAGTGAGGTTGTCAGGAGCACACTCACAGCGGGGTCTACCGGGTTCGTAACCCCTCCAAAACTTCCTAGCTCAACATATATGTGTACACTTTCTCAATAAAACTATGTTTGTTTAACAGGAAAATGATTGATGTAGCATGAAAATTTGATCTTACGCTTCATCTGTACATTTTCCCATACAGAAACAAGCTAGTTCTATCATTTTCCCCCTGAAAATATAAGTGGAAGTATTTTAACAATTACTTCTCATCTTTACGAGTGCAGAATAAATCTAGTTCAATAGATGTTATAGACGTAATGGTTTATAGTACTGGAGCCCTCCCAACAAAAATATTCTGGGTGCGCGCTTGGATGTTCTGTAAGGGTTTACCTAACCCCAATTAAATCAAACCTTAATCAACAAATTATGTTGAAAAGCGCCTATGAATCTTGTTCTTTTCTGTTAAAAATGGGCATTCCTTGTAATCATAAAAATAAGCAGAGCATTTAAATCAAGCCAACTTTATGCTTCATATCAATCGTTAAATATGCGAGAAAAATACTTATATAAATCAATTGTTTAAAAATATCATATCCAAACATTTTTATGTGTTTTAAATTATAGCTCTATATAATAACGAAATCTTATGAAAATTCGCACCAGGCACAATTATAGCATATCATTTAAATAAGTTTCTCATTTGTATTTGAAAAGATCCTTAACAAAATAACCGACATTCATAATTGCTCTCAAAATGCTTCCTACTCCCCCTCTCTCTCGGGTTTCTGTACCTATTGATGAAGAAAAAGAAATGTCAGAGAAATGTGTCAGGCCCATTAAGAAAGTTATAGCTTTCCTAAATACCACTCGAATTTATTGCTTCTTTTAGGACAATCAGAAGGTCTAATCTAAACTAAGGAATCATTTTCAGGCACACCTTCAGGTTATTATAAACAAGCGTTATCAACTTTTAAGTACCCGGTGTGGTTGCAGGCTATTTTAAAGCAAAAACAATCGAAACTGGTTAGCAATTGAAAACCGGGAAAAGTCGGCCTCTTTGACTGCAATGTGTGTGGTCTCCTGTGTCGTGCGGTTTACGCCATGCGTGAGCACACAGCCACACAAGCTGCCGATATTGCAGCAGTTTTGCAAACTGGCATGCGGAAACATTAACCAGACGGCGAACCACCTTACAGTATAAGTACAGCATTTGTATGCGAGTGTGTTTATGATGTATTTATCCCTGCGGGGGAATGAAAACTACGTTTATTCATCTGTTCATATAATATCCTCCATAGGAGCTGATTTCTTTGCTGATACGTTTTCAGGGCATCAAGTAGAGGATTATTATCTCATTAAAATATATTTATTCATAAGAGAGTACTTAAAATATATTAAAACTAGTGAAACTGTACATTGTATTTATTTTATTTTATTTTTTCGAGTTTAGCATCCCTTTTGGTACTGGGTTATATCAGACGTGGACTTGAAGCTTATAGTGGGATCCGAACCATATGGGAATTGAACCCAGATCTCCTACATCAAAGAGGAGCTATGTACTTTGCGGAAGCGAGCGAATTTTTTAATTCCTTATTTGAGTATTTTCATCGTATAACTTCGTATATATTTAATTGAACGAGCGTAATTATTAATTCTCACACAATACACTTACTTAATCCCCAAGCGGTAAGGATGATGAGATAGCCCCCCAACGAACATATATTCCATACTGTATTTTAAAAATGAAATCTTTAAGTTCTACGTCCCGTTATGGCGGCTTGGCTAAAGAGACGGTGATGAGGAGAAATGAATGAAATGGTCGAATGAAAAACGTGGGAGGAAAACGAGAAAACCTCCAGGAAACCCATGGACACGGTGTTTGTCCGCCAAAAAGCTCACTTGGCGCGAGCTACGATCGATCCAAGGACCCCATGCAACAGGGATAAACACTCTACCACTGAGCCACCGTGGCCCCTTGTATCAAAAGAATATGATTTTAAAGAGCTATCGTGGAACATGCTTTTAATCGGAAGTAGGCACAAGAAGAGAGAATTAGAGTCATTTATTTCATTCTCGGCTGTTTTAAAACAAAAGCACTGTGAACGATTAGAAGACCAAAAGAAAAAAGAAAAAGGAAAGACAAAGACAGAAAAGAAAAAACAAAGAGAAGAAAAATGCGGCATACTCCATCAAAATCACATACATTTTTGTAATGGTTATTCTGGATATATATTAAATCAGGGAGTGAGTAACTTGTTACTGAGGTAGATTCACTCTTGACTGATTTTACTTCCAAGCAGAGGATTGAAAGAAAACCTCAAAAAACGTTAAGGTAATACTGTTTCAAAGTTAAATGAACTTTACGAAAGTTGATAAGAAACTTTAAAAAAAGATGAGAACTAAACACATTCACTCATTTTTGACTGATTTTAACTCCATGCTGGCAGCCTCAAAGAAAATATGTAGTCATTATGTATAATCAAAATAATGGAAAATGTAATATTTTTTGGAGGGGAGGGAAGAAAGTTAACTATTTATCCGTTTAATTAGTTTGTTGTATATAGAAGTGTGAGAAACGTCTGGGTACATTCCAAATGTGAGTTTAAAGAAGAATGGAGAAATTTAGGTGGACAAGGAGGAGAATTAATCTGGTTATATTAACAAATATTGTAACAGACTGGAGATACGTTGGAAATAAGGAAGTAAAATGTTTTAGACATCATTCGGGAAGAAACTATAATCTATGATAGAAGGTCATGGTGGAAGCTAAGAACTGGAATTAAACTTAGAGTCCCGTTTAGCAGCGATTCTGTTATGAGACGTGGACCTGCAGCTTAATATGGGATCTGAATCACGTCAGCTCCCGCAGGGAAGGTGGAAGCTAAGAGAGGAAGGGTAAGAAGAAGATTACGATTGATAAATACTATTAAAGAGGATAATTCTTACGAGAAAAAACGAAAAGATTGTTAGGGGATGGTAATGGATGGAAGTTTCTAGATTTGCAATAAGTGATCTACCACTTTTTTAGAGTCGGCAGTTGGTAGCACTGAGTCAGGTCTTTATGGAAGGAAAATTGTGAGTAGATGACGCATGAAACTTTTCTCGATTCTGAGGTGAATCTCTATGGTTCAGAGCGTGTTTTCCAATGAACACCATATATTAAACTCAATACTGCTGTGTATGTAATGTAGAGAAATAAAAGCAATGACCACACATGAATCGGAAAATGCTTGAAAGTAGCTGAAAATATCAAATCTAGAACAACAATTGCTGAAAATAAGTTTGTAAATGATTGCCTCCATTGACAGACCTGCTACAATTCTCCTCATTCCAACATATTTTTCTTTCTGGGGAGAAGAAGATCTTGCTTGTCATACTGAGTATTGAAATTGAAACATTTGAAAAGGTTTGAACCTGGCCGGGATTTGAACTGCAATTCAATTTATGCAAGGAAAACTTTATAAAATATAAAATAGGTAGCCAAGTCTCGGCTTTCGAATAATAATAATAATAATAATAATAATAATAATAATAATAATAATAATAATAATAATAATAATAATAATAATAATAATAATAATAATAATAATATATTATTATTATTATTATTATTATTATTATTATTATTATTATTATTATTATTATTATTATTATTATTATTATAAAGAAATAACAGAATTACAATACCAATTACGTAAACAATACTTTTGAATAAAGAAAAATAATTGCCACGACGGGATTCGAACCCGGGTATTTGCCATACGAGTTTTATGCTTTACCACTCTGCTAATAACTCCTCATAAAAAATAAAAAAAATAAACTAAAAATAAATATGTAGAAAGATAAAAATAGAAATTTTTACTTCTACACGTGTTGATACAATTCAAAGAATGCATAAATAATGTCTGCCATCTTTTCTTCTTTGGAAATTAGAAGTTAAGGTAAGGAAGAATAGTAGTAGTGTAAATCTGGAGCAGTTAAAAACGATGAGGTAACCTCTTTCTTCATTTCACTATTTCATTCATATCTCATAATCCCCGTCTCCTTTAGCCTAACCGGCATAAGCGTGGGACGTAAAACTCAAAGATTTTATTTTTTCCAATTTCGTGATATTTTCCTCATTGACGAAGGTCTATATAACCTGTTTTTGAGCTAAAGGAGGAAATCTTGAGTAAGTCATTGTGGCATTCACAAAGGATCCTTCCTTATACGAGCATTAGTATTGTGTATAGTCTTACATGCAACGATTTTAGATGGAAGATGAAGTGATGCGGTAGGTAAGTGGTTAGCGCATTGAACTTCTATTCGGAGGGCCCGGGTTTAAATCCCGGCCAGTTTCAAATTTCTTCAAATGTTTCAATTTCAATGCATACTCAGTGTGACAAGCAAGACCTTCTTCTCTCCAAAAAGAAAAATATGTTGGAATGAGGAGAATTGGAGAAGGTCTGTCAATGGAAGCAATCATTTACAAACTTATTTTCAGCAGTTGTTCTAGATTTGATATTTTCAGCCAGTAGCGGCCGGTGGATTGTGATTTCGGGTGTTACAGTAAGAACGATCGGAGACAGAAGGTATAAACTGGACTTATTGACTAATCAGCATAACTTTAGATGCAAATGCTATGTGACATTGAAATTAAATAAATTCTGTTTCAAAAAATAAAAAAAGATGAAGAACATTTTATACGATTAGTCACCTTATTTAATTAGTAAGTCGATTCTCCTCTCTTTGATTGGAACAAATCTGCCTAATACATGCTGGTTGACTCTGGCATTCTTCTTGTCAGGTCATTTTCGATGGAAAGCATAACCAACGGTGATAACCTTTCTTACGGGACATTCAATTCCTTGAAAGTGTCAATTCTTTTCAATGTGGAAAAATGCCTTTCTCCTTTTGTTGACGTCAGTTAATATTAATTTCAGAACCTTTGTAGATTCACTAAATAATTTTTCTATATTATTGCGAACGGATAGGGTCACCTTGCTACCGGGCGGCGCCCGGTGCGTCCCCTCAATGAATCTCCAACAAGATGCAACGTATAAATAAAATTTCAGACTGAGTGGGCCAAGCTTTAAATCGTGAAAATCGATGCGGCGTCGTGGAAAAAAGGCAAAGCTATTAGAAGCAGATACTGACGCTTGCTGAATGATCACATACCTATTTAGTGCCTCCATGGCTACTAACAGACTGCACACAATATTGAAGTTAGCGGTCCTACCTCATCTGCTACGAATGCGATTGTCAGAATGGAAAATAAACAGGAAGACTCTAGTTTCATGAATGCTGAAATTAGTGCTCCCACCTGGAAAATAAACAAGAAAGTTCCATTTTCCGTGAGTCTTGAGATTAGTGGGCTTCCAGCATTAAATATGATTGTTGTTGTCAAAGAAGAAAATGAACAGTAAATCTTCAGTTCTAGTGATGCCAAGTCAGTGAAAACATTGAAAAGCTTGATGCAGCAGGGATCAGAGCAACGAACTCTTTCATACGTACACAAGAGTATGATATAAAATTTTTGAGTTCCATCCCACCAACCAAAATAAAGCATACCCTTTAATCCTGAGTTTGCTTATAAACGAGCAAATAGCACCAACGAGGTTTGGCTGTCATATTGTCCTGCTCAAAATGAGTCGTATTTTTTCACCGTGTGCCCAGCTTATTCTGCAGATCGAACAAACACGATTCTTTAAGATTCTGTGCGTGACGAATGTAACACTAAACACACTTAAAAGAGAATAAAAGAACACGAGTCTTTCAAAATACATCAGACCAGCGTAGATGCTTACATATCTAACAAACTAGATATGTTAAGAAACTTTTTCCTCATGGACAGATAAAACAACGGCAGTATGAGGTTGAGAAGAACAGACAAGTAATGAATCGAGTCGTCATAGTGCTTGAACTCATTGTTAAAAGAGGTCTCACTTACAGAGGAAAGAAATTAAGCAGCCTATAGACTGGAAGACACAGCTGTAGTTCATGAAAATTTTTTGGGTATTATTCTCTTGCTAAGCAAATTTGACTTTACTTCTGGAAATTCTGCAGAAGTTGAACCTTGATATTGAGAAATGTATTGGAAATTCAACCGACAGCACAAGTAACATACAAAGACAATGTTCGGAATTTTCCGTGTTGCGCTCAAATATATCCAATTCTGTCATATGCGAACAAACAAAAAGTTGCATTGATTCTGTATCATTGCATGTTCTGTGCGGTATTTATGCGTGCGTATTATCTGCGAATGGACACTTGGAAGATCAAATGCGTCTTACAGTTATTGCGGAAACAAGCTGATAGAAAACACTGGAAAAACTTTGGTCATTTTTCGAACCTAGAAAGTGCTTTGTACATAGTTGACCATAACAATAAAGAAAATTGTTTCTACAGAAAATATCAAACCAGAAGCTAGGTGTAAAGCGAAAGGATATATAAGAGATCTTCTCAAATTCAAAAGAATTCTGACAGCACAAGTGTTCCTGAGAATATTTCTACCTCTATTAAACTATCTCCAAATAAAGGATGCTGGTGTATTGTAGTTGTATCGAATGATGCAAGAAACTCTAACTAACTAACTAACTCTATGGCCTATGGAACCCGGAGGTTCAGTGCCGCGTTCACAAAAGCTCTCCACTGACTTCTATCCTTAGCTAATTGCATCCAGTTTCTACTTTGTATTCCTATCTCTGCGAGATCCATCTTAATATTGTCCTCCCATCTGCGCCTCGGTCTTCCTAATGGTCGTTTTCCTATGGGTCTACCAGTCAAGACTTTGAAAGCGTTTCTACTTTCTTCCATTCTAGCTACATGACATGCCCACCTAAGCCTCCTAGACTTGACGACCCTAACAATGTTGGGTAAACCGTATAAACTATGTAGTTCCTCGTTATGAAGCTTCCGCCATTCCCCATTCTCGTTCCTCTTGGGTCCGAATATTCGTCTCAGGATCCTGTTCTCAAATACTTTCAGTCTATGTTCTTCCCTCAGAGTAAGCGACCATGTTTCACAACCATACAGAACAACAGGCATGATTATCGTTTTATATATTTTAAGCTTCAAATTCCTCGACAGAATTCGCGACGACAAGAGATTTTGAACCGAATAGTAACACGAATTCCCTGCTTTTAGTCGACATTTAATTTCTTCGTGAATATGATTTTCGTCTGTTAATATTGATCCTAAATATTTGAAAGTATCCACTTTATCAAAAGCATTATTTAATATTTTAACGTCTCCACAATTTGCCGTATTCCGGTCCCGACGCACTTCCATGTATTTAGTTTTCTCTGTATTTACTTCTAAACCCATGTCCCTGCAAGCGTTTAATAAGATCTCTGCATTTATTTCTACTGTTCTCCTATCATCCCCTATTAAATTTACATCATCAGCATATGCCATAACCTGGTGAATGCCGTTCAACTCTAGGCCCTGGTTGCTATCTTTGATTTTCCTTATGGCGTATTCCAGCACAAAGTTAAATAATAATGGCGACAACGCATCTCCTTGTTTCAGGCCATTTTCGACGTGGAAGCTCGTGGACAAAAATTTTCCTACCCGGACTTTACTTTGGGATTCACTTAAACATATCTTAATTAATCTAATTAGCTTTCTCGGTATTCCAAGTTCTGTAAGAACGTTGTATAATGTTTCTCTCCTAACCGAGTCGTAGGCCTTTCTAAAATCAATAAATAGTTCATGTACCGGGGTATTGTATTCCCACTTTTTTTCGAGTATTTGGAGAATGGTAAATATTTGGTCGATAGTTGATCGATTTCGTCTAAATCCGCACTGATAATCTCCAAGAAACTCTACTCTGTCCTAATTGAAAGAGGAGAGAGCTAATTTTGATTCTGTTAAGAGTGCAGCGTTAAGATTTGCAGAATGGCCCAATAACGAATTGTAGAATTAGAAGGTGATTTCTTTGTTTCCACTTACCGGTCGACAACTCGCCTTCGGAGGTGGAAAAGAATGTTTCCCTATTAATGTGAAGATGAAGCTACTTCTGATCCAATCACCAGGTACTGCATTGAAGCATTCAACACAGTATTGAATATAGTAATTTCGAGTATTTCTTCAAGATTCAAGGAGCAAGATACTTTATGGAATTTTTGGACCCTAGAAACTTCAACCAAATAAAAGAACTTCCAGACACGGCTTCCAATAAACAGTCTTCTCTTGGACTTTTAAACCAAGTGGGAATTTTTGAAAGTCAGTGTTGATGACGAGTACAATCGAGAAGAAACGACTGATTCTGTTGATAGCGCAAGTAATTCAGAATTAGAAGTTTCTCCACAAGGAAAGCAAGTGCAAAACGTTTTGCAAAAATTGTCCAATGTGCTTTTCTAATTTTGCAGAGTTGTAATTTGTAAAGTAATGCGTATCCAGGTTTGCTACTAGCACACAAATTTGTATTAACTTTGCCTGTAGCTCAGGAAACATGTAAAGGATGTTTTTCAAAACTGAAATACATCAAAAACAGGTTAAGGGGTAACATGTCTCAGGAACATTCGGAAACATTTATGTTGATGTCTATTGAAAAGATTTGTTAAGGAATGTTTCGAATGAAAAGGTGATAGATACAGTAGCATCGTAAAGTAATACATTAAAACATCTACTAATTTTGTAATATAGTATACGTACTCCTTGCATTTCATGTAATACTTTGAGCAATTAAGAATATATGCTGATGAAAGAATATAAAGTTTTAATTGTCAATTGTTAATACTATTGATTTACTGTAGAAAGAAAACAGTGCAACTTGATTTATGACATTGAGATGCTAATGACCCTTTTGGGGGAAAGCGCCCGCGCCCCTTTAATGATGCCTATCCGCCCCTGATTGCGAACAATTCGTTCTAGCAAACCCAATCTCTGACAATGATCCAAATTCCTCTGCAGCGTAAACTGAAGACAGTTCGTGGCAGAGATTAGTGTTATTTTTGAAAAATCAAATTGAACACGCTTTATTTATTATCTAGAAAAAATTATCTAGGAAAATTTAAAATAAATTGTGGAACTGCATTTAGTGCAAACAACAAACATTGCTGCCATAAGATGTCCTGTGAATTTAAACCGGATTTTTTTTTTCGAACACTCTCCTGAATTGCCCTTTGCTTGTTTTGTCTAAGCCTTAAGGCTGTTGCTACCTCTTCGCTGAGTCGAGTTTTGCCCTATCTAATAACATTGGAACTTTTTTCGTGTTTTTCTCAGCAAGCAATGAACAAATCCTTATAAAAATTTGCATGAAGTCAGGTCGATAATAAAGGATTTGTTATATGAGCTTATAATTTTATTAAAAGCCTCCAATTAAGTTATTCATTCCCCCCTTTTTTTCATGTGAAGATTTGCAACAACGCATTGACGACACTGCGTTCTCTCTTCTAGCAGGTTGCGGCTAGTAACTGAGGGTTACTTTGAAGTTTCAACATTGTCCACAGCTGTGAGGGGACCCTTTTCAACAATGACATATTTATGGCATTTCAGTGAGGAGGCGTTGGAGTACGTTTTCTTTGCTGAAAGCAGAAAAAAAATAAACAAAGCGAGAACAGATACATTCTTCTTTTTATTAGTTTTTCCCCCGTCAAGTATAGACAGTTATAAGCAATTAGAAGTGAACTGTCTCTATTGAATAAAGATACTTTTAATGTATACGAAAGCGAATGTCACTTTATTATATATTATTATATATTATTATTATTATTATTATTATTATTATTATTATTATTATTATTATTATTATTATTATTATTATTATTATTATTATTATTATTATTATTATTACATTTTTCAAAATATAAAGAGACATACGTACCTTTATTGACTCCAGTGCCCATTCTGTCTATATATGAGGTATTTATAATAAACTTCTATACTGGTAAAAGAAGAGCTACGTTTATAGTGACGTATCTTGCTAAAATTATTTGTATTTTATTTATTATATTTCAATTTAAAATAAAGTGTATGGTTTGTAACAACGAATAGTGCTCAAAATAGTACCTATTACCAGTCAACTATAGATTTAGATCAAACATAATAATGGACAACACCACCAGTATATATTGTATACATTTATTGGATCAAAAGATCCAATATATTTCAGACAAAAATTTTCTTGTAGGCCTTATATCTCGAGAACTACATATAGTTTACCCAAACTATGACTTAACTTAGTATGATGTGCTTATTGCGTAAAAAATACAAAAACTCGATTTAAGGACCGTTCAAAAATTTTGTGGGCCCTGATCCACAAAATTCAATATATTACATTCAATCAAAACTTTTCTTGTACGCCCCATATTTTGACAATTACAAAGTGTGTGGACAAACCAAAACTAACAATTTACTCAGTATGATGTGCTTATTCCGTAAAAAAAAAAAAAAAAAAAAAAAAATTACTAAAACCCGATTCAGTTGCCATTCAAAAAATTTGTGGGCCCTGATCCAAAAATATCAATATATTTCACCCATTCAAACATTTTCTTGTACGTCCCATATTTTGAGAACTACATAAAGTATAGCCAAACCAAAAAGTAACAATTTAGCCCGTATGATGTGTTTATTCCGTAAAAAATACGAAAACTCGATTTAGGGCCCATTCAAAAATTGTGAGCCCTGATCCAAAAAATCCAATATATTTCATACAATCAAACATTTTCTTGTACGCCTTATATCTGGAGAACTACAGGTAGTGTAGCCAAACCCAAACTAACAATTTACTCAGTATGATATGCTTATTCCGTAGAAAATACGAAAACTCGATTTAGGAGCCGTTGCTAACTTTTGTGGCCCCTGATCCAAAAACTAATTATTTGGCAAGATCGCAATCTTTTTATGCACTTTTTGGATCATTTTTAAAATTCTTAGCCAAGATCGCTATCTTTTGATCCATTTTTTGGATTATTCCTAAAATTCTTGTTTTTATATATTTTTTATATTTATATATAAGGTGATACAAAGAAAAATTTAGGGAATCAATTGATCTGATTGAAGATTTGTTTAAATCTATTTTAGAATCTTTTAGATTTGTTAACTATATTCCTGTTAACTGCAGATTTTTTTAAAAAAGATCTCTTTTTAATCTACATTTGTATTCTTTCTTAACTCACTCATGAAGTATATCTATAACTTTGGTCAATTTTTAAAGTTGCTTCTTAGATAAGTTTCGAGAGTTGTCCGCAAAATTTCGTTAACATCTTATTTGAACTACTTTTTAAAATGAAATGTGTACGTTTAGAGAACTTGTGGTTTGATCTTACAATATACATAGTATAATATAACAAAAAATAGTTTTTACGTACTGTAACACTGTAATCTCACTTTAATTTACCATAGTATATTTTTCTTTCTTTTTTTTTTTTTTTGCGTGAAAGTAACATTTGAAACCGAATTATTTCTTTAAAATCTATACATGAAATGAAAATTGTTTTTTTAAAAAACTATGACATTGTATAAATAAATGTGAAATATTAGTGTTTGTTTGATTTATTTGTGTTGATTGAAGTCAATACTTCGAGTGTAACTTTGACCACTTATCAACAAAATTAAAAAGTCGTAGACCAGTATAATTTAAGCAAGTTACTTACTTGATTTGAGACATAATTTTGGAGGGGAAGAGTAGAAATTTTACTTATAACATTTTTTTATTTAACTTTTCCTGTATTTATGTTTAACGTGGCCTTGTGAATTTTGTTTATTTTTTTTTTCAATGTAGAAACTTACCTAGGGATTTTGGAGTATGCTCATAGATATTTAAATTGTGAATAGTGCTTCGGTGATATTTAGCATTTTGATTATACTGCTTGTTTATTATTTTTTTAATAACTTCATTTACATAATGTTGTGGCTTGATGTAACGAAGTATTCCATCACATATTTTTATACTCATACGGTAATGCTTTAATTTAATATGTATGACAATGACAAATTGGTGTATCTCAACAAAAAAGCCATATATTTTAAAATGAAGCATGAAAAAATAATGCATAAATTACTCTGTTAATATGTGTTGTATTATTTATATATATGTTGTAGCTATAGATGAAATTTCGCGTTCACCATCTGGAAAATAAATATTTCTTATTTAGAATGCGTAAGTTACAAGGTTATTATTAGCAGGTAACACTAATAAGTCCCTATTCCCTGTTACCAAGAAAATGACGTTTGTATCTACATTAACACTTCATATTTCATTATGCATAGATGTTTTCTTGTGTAGTAAAAGAATCCCTGATATTACACTTCACTTTCTCCTACAAATGTGCTCTGTTAGAAGGGTAATGTGTGGTCAGTCCTTCAGTTTCCCAGTTGCCTCACGATACTGAAACAACACCGAGAAATCTGTCATCATTAGGAATAAAATTCGACAGCATTCACACGAAGAACACAATTGTGTAACAAAAAAGTTTATTTCTAAATTTCCTTCGTATGTGTTAAAAATGAAACTATTATTATTTAGCATAAACATTCTATACTACTATTCACAGTTTCAAATACATATACACAGGCCGGTAGCCAGCCCAAAAATGTAGGGGGGCGGCTGAAGTTAGGGGAGCCCGATCCAACCATATCATAGTTTATCACCATATTATAGTTCATTTGCAAGCCTACCGTGAAAAGTTTAGGGGGGAGCAGCGAAAACTTAGGGGGGCAAACCCCTAGATCCTCCTGGATACGGGTCTGCATATACATATATATAATTATTCCAAAATGCTATCTCCACTGGTTTACATGTTTCCGTGAGGTTACAAAAGTCAAAGAGCGCTGGTGTTTTCAATATGAAAACCCCACTGGTGTCGGCAGCGCGGCCAGTCTCTGGTCAAGGAAACACCGGCAAGGAGGAACCGATGTGGTGACCACAAATTTTAACTAAATTACTAGTGCCAAGCCGCACTGACATTCCTTGCTCGTTACAATCTCTTGTGCCAAGAATTTCCTATTATTATTATTATTATTATTATTATTATTATTATTATTATTATTATTATTATTATTATTATTATTATTATTTCACACAGGAAATTTGAAAATAAAATGAATTATGTAAGTTTTACGTCCCACAGTTATGCCGGTTAGGCTAAAGGAGACAGTGATGATAAATAATGAATGAAATGGTGGAATGAAGAAAGTGGGAGAAAACCCATACACACGATGTTTGTCCACAACAAAGTTCACTTAGGGCGAGCTGGGATCAAACCAAGGACCCCATGCAACTGAGATGAACGCTCTACCACTGAGCCACCGCGGCCCCCACACAGGAAATTTATCTGCTATCACAATCGTCTGCTAATTTATATTTGTATAACCAATCACCTGGTGTAAGACTGAAATACATGAGATGCAAGAGGCACCTTGTTATGTTTGAAAGTAACCACAAGAACTCCGAATGAGACTAGACGAATATACTAAAAGCAATAGGTTTAGCAAAGAAAATAAAGAGCGCCCCCTCCTTCTCAGTGCCATAAATCTGTCCTCGAAAAGGACGAGAGGGCTAGAAAATTTCATTCCACAGATGTGATATGGACAGAGTTTAAAAACCTGTTTTAAATGGCTAGCCCGAATTTCCCTCACGCTGCTACAAACAGGGAGAAGCAGAGATCGCACTGTTGCAAATCTTCACATGAAAAAAAGGGGGGAATGAATAACTTAATTGGAGGCTTTTAGTAAAATTATAAGCTCATATAACAAATCCTTTATTATCGACCTGACTCTATGCAAATTTTTATAAGGATTTGTTCATTGCTTGCTGAGAAAAACACGAAAAAAGTTCCAATGTTATTAGATAGGGGAAAACTCGACTCAGCGAAGAGGTAGCAACAGCCTTAATTGCAAATCTTACCTCAGTGGAGAGCCGGGCAAGTGTTTTTCATTCTTTTTCTTTCTTTCTTTCCTTTTTTTAAAGTTAGTTACGGAATTCATTCAGAATCTGTAGATTATTAACAGAATTAGAGTACACAAAATGTAAATAAATTTCATAACTAAAAACCAAAACAGCTGATACAAAAGAAGTACAAGAATTGCGAATGTCACAAATACAACAACACACACACACACATGTGTAAAAGAAAACCTCCAAATCATCCGTCTTGGTTGTAAGCAATGCACAATGAACAGAATATACTTCCGCATGAGGCGAAACAATGCTTATCAATATCATACGTTCTGGAAACCAAACTTTGAAACCTGCCAGATGTAGGATCAGCATGTATACCTAACAGAAGTCAAAAGTCAAAGAACATCAAAACAAACAGTATTGCCAGAATTGTTTGCTGAGAGGGGTCCACAGTATTTGAAAGATCCAATACATATGTGTAATATCGAACCAGTTTTATTCTGCACCCGAAAAGACGATAAACAATTCTTAATTACTGTCACCTATATTGATAGAAAAAAAAACGATAGAACAATTAGTTTTATAAGAAAAAAGAAGTACATGACGAGGCGTAAAGTAAAATATTTAGCCTATTTTAATCATTTCTCTGTTAAACAAGTAGAGTTCGTAAAGAAAGTCTACAAATGTTAGTCGAGTTTCGATATTTTTGGGAAGTCCGGACACGGTGGACCCCCCTTATGGCTGCGCCCCTGAGTATTATTAACTAGTTCCAAATTCAATATTGCGTTTCCCATAATTCAGTTTCATGTGTAAAGTTATCAAGTGTACAAAATACACTTATTTTATAAAAGAAATATATATGTACTAAAATACTATCCACAGAGGAGGTTCCATATATTGACTTACTAATATTTGGTTCACAAATTACTGTACGAGAAGCCTTCATTATCTGTATAAGCTAAGAATTAACTTGTAAATGAGTGTTTACTTTCATTTGTTTCCTGCTCTACTCTACTACATATTTTCTTTCTTACTTTGTAATTCTGCAATCACTTCTTTTCCTTTAACTGTCATTATATTGGTTTGCTTCAGTATAGACCCGTAATTTAATAATATCAATGCATAAAAATAAATTCCATTTGTTAGTTGGTAGTGAAATAAAATTAAGAAATTTTATTTAGTGCGAAAAACCTTCTCGTTCACTGAAAACAGTACCGCGTTGCAGAAGCACTGCAACGACCAGAGCCTTTAACTTCTGAGATAGGAGAAAGGAGACTTAACATTCGCTCCAAATTGCCTCGCCGTAGGAATCTGGTCGTTGTATGCTCGCTGCAACGCAACATAAATTAAAGACTCTCTGAGGGATTGTTTTTCACTTTTTAAAATGGATTAACGGAATGAACAGTTATAGAATTAAAAAAATATGTTATTTAAAGTATGGAAGTATTAGAAAGTATTTTTTCTGTTCTTTTACTACTGCTAATATTTTTTTCTTATAATACCTTGGTCATTGAGCAACGTTCAACACTTACATTAGTTACCACTGTTTTCAGCTACTTTCAAGCATTTTCTGATTCATGTGGGTTCAGTATTTTTATTTTTTTAAACATACATCATATAACGAAATAATACATTACATACACAGCAATGTTGAGAATAATATCTGTTGTTCATTGGACAACATGCTCTGAACCATAGAGATTCATCTCAAAATGGAGAACTGTTTCGTGCGTCATCTACTCACAATTTTCCTTGCATAAAGACCTGACTCAGTGCTACTAACTGCTGTTAGTGCCGAGAAAAGTGTACGTGTAAGTTGTGTTGCATCTGTCCAGGCGTTTTACAAACTGCAAATTATCTGGACCCCAAGTAATGGAATTAGAGCACTTATGGGGGAGATACTTTTGCTGGTAGCTGTACATGGGAAGTACCTTTAAAAAAAACAGTAATTGATTCGCATGTTATCTTCCCTGTAATAGAAGAAAACAAATTCCGGTTATCACTTCAACGTTCATCGTAGTAAGTAGGTTGTTTCAACATCTCACGTATATTGTCAGTTACGAATTTTTGTTAAAACAATTTAAGTTTGAGAAATCACTTTTTTCAACTCTCTCATGATTTGCAAACTGTTCATTTGCACAGTCGTTGTGAAATAGAGCTTGGGTGTGACACCAGCATAGCGTAGTCGTTAACATTCTCGTCTTTGGTGGGAGCGGTCCTGGGTTCGATTCCTAGTGGGAACACTTGGTCGAAGAGGTCTAAAAGTCTTTTCAGACCAGCCATTCTGAGTTGGGATTTTCTCATTCACACCAGGCAAATGTCGGGATGGTACCTAACATGAAACTCCCAAGACACTTTCTTCCTTACCTACTCCTTTTTTCCTTCCTCAACTTTCCAAGTAGTGTGATTGCCGAGGGACCTCATTCCTAAGATGGTCATACATCTTGCTTTAGGTTTGGTAGAAGGAGCGGATCCAGGGGGCAACCGGGGCCTTCACCCCACCCCCGAGAAGAGGAATCTTTCTTATTCTATATATAAATAATACCCATCCCAGAGTTTGGAACTCTTAGCAGTAGAAGTAGCTCTAAATAGCAGTATTACAACCCACCGTCCCCCCAGAAGTCCCTCCTGGATCCGCCCCTGTTGATAGACCCGTATTTCAGCCTGATGCACTATTTTGGGATTGACGCGATGCACTAGTGTCCGTTTTAAGCCTGCAGACTTTTAGCATACCCGAAAATCTGTGCATTGTCCAAGACATGCTAGTTTACATTTTCCCTCCTGCATACAACCATTAAAACTGCTCTAACGATGCCAACACAAACTCGGTAGTGTTGAAAGGAAAGAAGGGAACAATATGTTTGCAGAATGAAACAATTGTTTTGAAAATATATCCTTAATTTTACATCTACTCTATTAGTGTTGAAGAATTAAAAAAAAAAAAAAAAAACTTTTCAATAGTTGAGTACCAACACATTGTAGGATACAAGAAAACAAGGTGGTCATGACAGCAGTAGAGCCCTGAAACACTTCCCGAATTTCAAATACTACTTTTTTTTTCAGAGTTGTCTTACAGAAATGCAAGCTTTTAACAAATCTATACTGTAAGGTATAGCTATTCTTTGACCTCAACCTTTCTAAGTTTTTCATGCTACTTTGTGGAAAATTGAGGAATAAAATATGTTTCAGCATTTGATGACCTTCTGTATAAGTGTATTAACAGAAGAGGAAACATCTTTGTTCCTAATGAGGTGAAGATCCGGAGTCAGCAACTAATATATGAGGATCTTCTAGTCGAAAAGACAGATATGATGAATATATCATCAACTTCTACGACACTTGTGTCGAATGTCTGTAAGAAAGAGTGAGTCAACTTGAATGTGTGAGGGGCTTCAGTCTGGTGGCCTGTTTTCCAAGCTTTGTTGTTCATTAAATTTTAATAATATTTTATAAGTAGCCTACATGACCTACTTTCCAAAATAAATTGTTTATTGAATTTTAGTAATATTTTGCAAATATTCAATATCCTACTCTCCACCTTTCCACAATTGTTATTGTTATTAAGTTTTAAAAGCATTGTGTAAGTACTACATGACCTACTTTCCAAAATCTGTTGTTTATTGAGTTTTAGTAGTATTTTGAAAATATTAAATAATCTACTTTTCAAAACGTATTGTTACTGAGTGTTAACAATTTTCTAAATGCGTAACTTCCAAAATGTGTTTTTTGAGTTTTAATATATTATTTTGAAAACATTGAATGCCTAATTTCCAAAATTGTTCTTATTTAATTTTAATAGGATTTTGTAAACATTAAATGCCTTCTTTTCCAAAGTTTTATTATTTAGTTTTTATAACATTTTCTAAGTATTAAATGGGAGCACGGTGGCTGAGTGGTAGAAGACTTATCTCTGGTACGTGAAATCTCTAGTTCGATCCCCGGCCAAGTAAGTTCGCGGTTGGCAACATTGTGTCTGTTGGTTTTCTCGGGTACTTCCGTTTCCCCCCACATTCTCATTCCATTGATTCTTTCATCATCATTCTTTTGCGTTAAACATCTGTCCCTCTCAGCCTAAAGGGCATAAGTGTTGGACGTTAAACTGAAAGGTTCATTTCTTTTTTCTAAGTATTAAGGGGTCTACTTTCCAAAATATGTTGTTTTTGAGTTATTTACAAAAAAAAAGAAGAAGAAGAATGTGGTGGAAAGCCTTATGCAGACCCTTAATGGAAGTTTTCATTATGTAACAATGTCGTTTGGATGAATTTTGCAATTGGAAGATATCACAATGTTATGCAAGCTATTATATTAAATATATATATATATATATATATATATATATATATATATATATATATATATATATATATATATATATATATATATATATATATATATATATATATATATATACGTGCATCTTGCGAAGTACACGTTCACTCAATGGGGATATAAATTATCAAGGGCTCACATTAGCCCAAGGCGAAGTCTGATGATATGAACGACCTGATAAACTCTACTGGATCTAGCACCAATAGATAAAATAAAAAGCCTATTATTATTGTTATTATTATTATTATTATTATTATTATTATTATTATTATTATTAGTAGTAGTAGTAGTAGTAGTAGTAGTAGTAGTAGTAGTTGCTCGAAAATAATATGAGATTTTCGAGTTTTACATTATTGTTATTATTGCAGATTAAATTTAAAGTCACAATTTGAAATAATTGTTCAAAATTAAACATTTGAGGAGCCAAGTACCAAAAGCCGCCAAATCAATTTTTTTAAAACCGAAATTGAGTTATATATCGCTTGTTATATGTTTGATCTAAAGGAATTCCATGGAAACGTAATTTTGTTTAAAAGCTTAATATTTCATACTAAAATATGGATCTTTGTACGCGTTTATGTGAAGCTTTACTGCACGTTTTGTGAGATAACTTGAAACTTAGCGAAATGGATGTGGCGGATTTTGATACTAGGCGCCTCATTTATCACCAGTCTTCTTTCCATTATCGTATAAGTGATAAGGTGACATTTATTTGGAGGAGGTGAACCTGAGGGGAACCACTACAATCATAGTTACTAGTTTAGGGACGAGACAGAATTTTCCTGACAAAATTCGAGTCGAGACACGGCTCTTCCTATAGAAAAATATACATTTTTTGAGTCGAGACACCACTTTTACAGCACATTTTCGAGTCGAGACAGCCACACATCTTGTCTCGTGCGCATCCCTTAATACACTGAGGGTAGAAAGTAGCGTTGGGAAAATACCGGGAATTCACATTGAGCACGAAAAAGATTAACCCGTGGGAAATTTCATCTTTCCGGGTTATCTCCTCAATTCATCACTCAATTTATCCCCTCAATTGATCAGCATATTAGACCGTTGCCACCTTAGTGCGATGATTTGAACACATACGTCTATGATTTAGAAACTTGACCTATAAATTTAACATTGTAAGTTCAATCGAAATATATCCAAGACTTCCCCCTTTCCCCATTTCTAAGAGTGGGCATTTAATTAAGATTCAAAATAGTTGAAAATGAGTCGAAATTGGTACTTGGCAGCTGAATAATTTTGATGGCCAAAATCTTAGGCATATATGTATTTTAATTAACTAGATAGTATAGACTCTAACTTGAAAACCGTCTTTAGAGTCAATGAAAAATAATAGTAACTGATTACCTTAGTCGAAAGCCATTTAAAAGAGCCATCGAAAAGTTCGCGAAAAATCTGTACGTATTTTCAAATTCATGCCACTATTCAGTACCACAATCTTCATCAAAAATACTACTCTATTTCGAAATTTCAGTGGTACCTGGTTCACTTCCCTAGAAATAGATATATTGTTTTTATTTCTAAAAATTCTTCAATTGTGGATTTCGTCTTGAGAAAAAAATATAAACAAGGATAGGCACTTAGATGTACGTAATAGAGATGGAGTGGGTCAGTGAATCGTGGCTCAAATGGGTGAACTGAGTCAAGATTTGTCAGTGGATCGTGGGTCAATACAACGTGACCCACTGCGACCCACCGACCCAATCTCCTCAGTGCATAAAAGACAGCATCTTTTAAACACTAGTAAATTTGTCTACGTTTTACTTTCAAAGCCTCCATTTTTCTCTCTTTTTCATTTGTTTCTATTTACTTACCTGAGATGAGTATATCTAAATGAAAAAAGAACTTAAGATACGGTACTTTTGGATATTGACATTTGTAATTGTAGTAATAACAATAGGATTTACTACTTGGCTGTCCAGACTTTACACTATTTCCTCTTCTTAATGTTGGTTTATTTTACCTTGATTTGAGACTTCCTTGATTTCATCCTGTTTTCCATTGAAAAGCATCTGTAATTCAACAAAGAAATAATTATATAGTATAATAATTAAATTGAAATTCATGTAATATGGCCCATGACACACACTTTACTATTTTATATCGTAAAGGTAAGATCCACCGTTATTGTAAGAGAGCACTGCTTGAGTGATTGATCGTAACTCCGATTAGTGATAATGTCATAGTTTTGTTTTATTACAAGTGTAAACTCTTTATTCAGTGGAGACGAGGGCATGGGTCATGAGTCAGAGTTAATGATGATGGGCTTTGGTGGGTTAGATTCGGTCATGCTGGGCAGGCAAGTAGCCAAGGAGTGAGTTCGGGGGGTCCGGACCCCTCCCCCTTCGAAACAAGAAATGAAAAAATTAAGGAAGGATGAAACGAAAAACCGATAAAAAAGAAGAATCAGCTTTAAAATAAAAAGCTACAGCAAGTTTTTGGTTACTCTTTCTTATGAGGAGATTTGTACTACTTGCAATACATGGAGGCAAATGAGCGGTATATACTGTAAAAATCAGAGAATTTGAAATTTCTAGAAAAGTTCTGCTGTTAGTCATGGAGATTTCAAGCTTTCGAAAGCATAGTGCCGTTCTGTAACAGTGTGGACATTTTTTTTATCATAATTTTTCGTCAACGCTTCTCTACAATATCAAACATGTTATTTCAGAAACAGTTTTCTACTGCTCCTTTAACTTGTCATTTGGAGCAGACAGTAGTTGACGGAATAACGAAAACTAAAAAGTTATGTAAAAAGAAAGTTCTGTTAACATTTGATTCAACAGAAAAAGAAACGCAGATATTGTAAAATATTTTAGAAGACATTATTGGATATGTACTTTTTTTAATAGTTGAGGTTCTAATGAAAGGAAAATTGTTATATTTGAATGAACAACGAAAGAAATATAAATATTGTAAAATCCTTTTCAATACTTTTTTTTATTCTTCTACTCTAGATTTCTTCTTAGTTTGTTATTAAAATACTTACAAATATATCCTCATTTTATTGTCCTAACAAACCAATATATATTGCCAGTAAAATAGTTTTAAATGATCGAGCCCTTGCAGGGGCGCCAGAAGAAAATTTTCCAGGTAGGGACCCATCTCCATGGTTGCTATATTGCCTCTGGTATTTAATATACGTGGTTTCCTATATAATGTATACACTTTTGTGAGCCAGAGGGGTGCCCGGGCCCCAACCTGCCCTCCCCTTTGGGCGCCCATGAGCCCTTGGTGTGATAACCACAGTATTTTATGTCACGGACCCTCCTACCTTAGCGAAATCCTAGCTATGTGCCGATAGCCCGTGGATCACGGTGGGTAGTGGGTCGTTTCAATTGACCCACGCCATCTTTGATACGAGGAATATGTACTACAGTTTTTTAGATTGAATACCTTATAAATGCGTAACAATCAATTATAATATTTCAAATAAACCTAACCCTTGTACCTGGTCTAGTGGCTAGCGCATGCCCCTTTGGCGCACGAATCTCGGGTTTAATCCCTGGTGGGAGAGCATAACAGCATTCTGGTGGTTCGAATTCCACTTTAAACTATAAGTCCATGTCTGATATAGCTTCTTTCCTGAAAAGCGATGGAATAAAACTTCAATAAATAATAGAAATAAATGCAAAAAGAAAAGAAAATAAATAGTAATTTAAAATGAGAGTTGGCAACCTTGTCTTAAAGATCAGTACCTGTAGCGAAAATTCATGCTAGTGCTCAGTAGCACGACAGGTGTCAGACCAATCAGCTTCCTTTTCCACAGCATATATAAAATCCCCATCTGCTTCTTTATTTTCCTTTAATAACTGTTTATTTTGTGAAAACGAATTGCAAATTAATTGAAGGGTCTTGTTAGCAAATTTGTCGGGAATATTTCAAGATTTTAGACTGCAGAGTGATTTACTTAAGGGGGTTTCACAAGAAAAAAGTTGGAAATGAAATTTTAATGATGTATAATTTAAAATGAATATTTCTTTTACCTTTTTATTTATTTCTCGCTTCCTTACTAAAAGAAATAAATAGATAAATAAAACAAATTATATTTGCCTATTACATATGCAAAAGAGGAAAGAGTTTCACACATTAGCTATCAAAGGGAAGAGAATGAAAATTGATAATTATCTTTCGGCAACGACTTAACGAGGCTTCACAGATTCCATTGTTTCCGTTTCTGACCTCATAAGACAGCTGTGCATTCTCCCATTCTCCCAATAGTTCAATCTTCTAACAAACTAGACATGCAGTAACGATGGGATTAAAAAAAAGCAAGAGGGTACTAATTAGATGAGCGTAGGGTGAGCAATAATATATGAACAAACTTAGTTTCCTGTGTCCGCCTGATTTGTTTGATGAAAATAGACAATGAAATAAAATATTTCAGTATTACGTTCCACGGTTATGCCGGCTAGGCTAAAGGAGACGGTGGTGACGAGAAATGAATGGAATGGTGGATTGAACAAAGTGGGAGGAAACGGGAGGACGCCGAGAAAACTCACGAACGCGGTGTTTGTACACCACAAAACTCACTGCCGAGATCCAACCAGGCACCCCATGCACCAAAGGTGAACGCTCTACCACTGAGCCACCGTGCCCCCTTGAGGTAAATAGAGTTAGATGCTTATAGAAATTTACGGAAAATAAAAAAAAAACAAAAAAACAAAACAGCTGTTGTATTCTCACAATATTTGTTACACTCGGGATAGATAGAATGTTGAAAAGTCATTTCCAATCAGCTAGCATATAACATAGAGTCAGTTTTTACAATTTGAGAAAAGCAGAAAAAAAAACGAAATACGAAAAGAAGAGAAGTTAAAGGAGGAAGTTTTTCCCACGATTTCGTCTCGAAAACGAGAATTACATTTTCAAATTAGAGACAAGAAATTACGAGAGTCTCGTGGATCAGGGGCCCACTTACTTGGGGTGTCCACCAGATCTGGACTTTCCCTCAGAACTTCGTAATTCGCCATACATTTGATAAAACTATATTTTTTTAGCAGAAAAATGATTGATGTAGATTAAACATTCCTTACTCATCATTTGTACTACGAGGCGCGTTCGGAAAGTAACCTCCGATTGGTCACTGTGCGTGAAGTAGTGCGGGCAGCGCTACCATCTTTGTACAGACGTGCGCAGTAGATCGGTCTGCATCCAGCCATGGTAGAGTAAAGGGTTGTCTGATCACTAGTTCCACTTATGTATCGTCTCAAAATGTGTGATGCAATAGAAAATCCCGCCAAGTGCGAGGTGCGAACAGCTATTCATAGGGAACTTTGTGTTGTGTATGGATCAAGTGTGATGAATGAAGCTATTGTTCATAAATTGGTTCGTTCATTTAAAACTGGACAAACAAATATTCATGACGAAGATAGGAGTGGCAGGCCATCAGTGGTCACTGATGAACTTGTTCAGAAAATTAAGGGCGCGGTGGCTCAGTGGTTGGGCGTTCACCTCTGATGCTTGGGGTCCCTGGTTCGATTCCACTTCTCACCGTGTGGACTTTGTGGCGGACAAACGCCGTGCTCGTGGGTTTCCTCAGGGTTCTCCCGTTTCCTCCCACTTCCTTCACCATTTCACCATTTCATTCATTTCTCATAATCACCGTCTCCTTTAGGCTAGCCGGCACAAGTGTGTGACGTAAAACTTAAATATTTCATTTTTTTTCTTTCAAAAAATTGATGGAAAAGTTCGTGGAAATCGACGTTTCAGTTTTCTCGGTGAATTTCCACAAATTTCCAGTATTATATGACGTACTGACTCAGAGGTTAGCCTACAGGAAATACTGTGCCCGATGATGCCTTTGCCTTGAGCCCGATGATGATGAGCTGAAAGATGCGGTCACAGACTGGCTCAAGGCAAAGGCAGGATATTTTTATGCTGTTGGAATTTCTAAACTAGTACACAGATATGATAAGTGCTTGAATCTTTATGGAAACTATGTTAAAAAAATAGAGCAAAGAAGTAGTTTCCAGATGTATATAATAAATTATTCTTATTTAATTTGGTGTTTCTTTTTGTAACCAATCGAAGGTTACTTTCCGAACGACCCTCGTATATTTTCTGATAAAAACAATCTAGTTTTATCATTTTTCGTGAGAATATAGGTGACAGTACATAAAAGCTACTTATCGTTTTCTTCGGCTGCAGAATAGACCCGTTCCATATCACATAGGCCTACACATAGTGTCTTATATGATTGGATCCCTCCCAAACTTTGAATCCCTCAAAATAAAAAAAAATTCTGGGCGCGCGCCTGTTGCAGACAACGTTTGTTCTCCCAAATCTTAGATCTCAGACACTGCTTTATTAGTGTTACATGATTTAAGAGTATAAAAACTATAAATTGATGAAGTGATTGCACGAACATAATAAAAAAGCATTTATGCTTAGAGATGTACAAGCCATTACACAAAACGCTCCAATAATAATAATAAAAAAAATGTTGTTATATCACACCTTTTGCGGACCTTTTGTGACGCGGAAGAATTCTGATAATTTCTAGATGAGATCAAAAAAATAAATCAGAGTAAAAATTTTAAACATAAACTTACAAAATGAGACGAAAAAAATAGAGATTAGAAGATAAAAACTTTCCGAGAATCAAGACGACACGAGAATAAAGATGAAAATCAATCTTCGAGAATAGAGGCAGGAATCAATCTTTAAGAATAGGGACTAGAATCAATCTTCGAGAATAGAGTCGAAAATCAATCTCCGACAACAGGGACGAGAATCAATCTTGGAAAATAGAGACGAGAATCAAACGAGTCTAGAGTTCTACAAAAAAAAAAAAAAAAGAACGAGACGAGACAACTGTATTTATTGTCTGATCTCGTCTCGTGGACAACATTAACAAGGGGTAGGAAAATGAAAGTGCTCATTATAGAACAGTGGCGTAATTACGATTATGTTTCGGGGGGTGCTTTGCTAACTTTAGTCCTGGAAAAGTGAAAATTCTGCAAGATATTTCATTTACTTTAATATAGTAAATACAATTTCGTGGGGGCTTAAGCCCGGAAACCCTCCTTAAATACGCCACTGTCATCATCATTATATTTCATTTGTTTAAATGATTCAGTCTTCAAGTAGCATTTCATATATTCTATATTTAAGAGCATTTGTATCTCATATTTAATAATTAATTAACTTTATTTTTTACTTTATTTGCATTTGTATTACATTATCACTGTTTCAGCACATATAATCTTCTTTCTTATTCTTATATTCTTTTTCCTTTTTCTTGGGGCCGCGGTGGCTCAGTGGTAGAGCGTTCACCTCTGGTGCTTGGGGTCCCGGGTTCGATCCAAGCCCCCGCCAAGTGAACTTTGTGGTGGACAAACACCGTGTGCGTGGGTTTTCTCGGGGTTCTCCCGTTTCCTCCCACTTTCTTCATTCCACCATTTCACTCATTTCTCATTATCACCGTCTCCTTTAGCCTAACCGGCATAAGCGTGGGACGTAAAACTCAAAGATTTCATTTCATTTTTTCTTTTTCTTTTTTTTTTTTTTTCAGGAGCATAAAATTAAACAACATATCTGTCATGTTACAGCATCTACTATGGGAAGATTCATTCACATCTAAGTCGGGAAATGGTACAGGAACTGGAACATGAGATGTAAATATACAATAATTTTTAATTGAACGTTAGGCCGAAATGAACATCGCGATTAAAGATAATGACAGGTTTGGAAGAACCCTAGAACCCGCTAACTTCAGAACCTCTTCAAATTTGTAAACTGAATATAAAATCCGTGCTAAGTGTCAAAAATAGAAAAGTTTGGTTTAATGTCAAAATGTGGCCTATGTGCCTAACACTGCTCAGTGAAAAACTGGAGATCTAGTATTCACTGTGGAAGTAGTTCAAATAATCCCCAGAAGACTGCGCGTGCCTATATATCCCATCAATTCTGAAGTAACATCCGGGCTGTTTACTCAATATTTTCGTTTTGGTACTTAGCACGAATTTTATAGTCACTCTACATTTCATGGTGATATTATCCTTTATGATTTTCTATACTGAGTGGCCTAAAAGTAGGTATTCAGACCAGCATCGATCAAGTATGAAATTTTTATTTGGTTAAGATAATGAATTTATTTGCTTTGGTTTGTTCCGAGCTTAAGGTATATTAAGTGAAGAAACTAAGTTAATACCTGTATGGATAAGAATAAGCAAATGATATAAAATTTCATGACCGATCAGTACGGGACTGTATACCTACTTTTGGGCCATTCTGTACAAAACAGAAATTCAATTTAGTTATTAATAGATTGGATAAGATTATTTGTTTTAAACACTCCCCTATATATAGCTAGAAATGCAAACAATCTAGTTTCGAGCTTCTAAATTGCTCATATATTTTATAATTTCCACATAGAATATCACACGGAATTATACATATAGTTTTAAACACGTATTTCGGTACTCATGCAGAATAGTCCGTCATAGAAACGGTAATTTTACATTTAAAATGGGCGAGTGCACATGAAAGAAAATTATCTAGGATATTGCATAATTTGCACTGCTGTATTTTATAAGTAAGATGTTACTAGTGTCAAGTTTCAAGAGTTATACTAGGGTTAAAATGAGTGAGTTCACATCGAACACGATTGTATAACGTATTAATTTCCATCGACTAAGTATTTCTGTGCGATGTAGGAAACTTGGGGATTTATTCCGAAGTTGGGCGTCCGGTTTCAACACGTTTTTTCGCTGTTATCTCCTTTGCACACTTTCTGCAATTTGTTATTAGGTTCATTAATCCGTGCTCTTCACAAACTTCTAAAAGATTTTGCTTGTTATCAAAGTATTTCTTCACAAATGTTAAAACTGTTAGTTCATTGCCCTTGTACATTCGCCATGTTAATAACATAAATGCTCGTTTCTTTCCCACAATGCAACTGTTCGGTTACCTTGCGCCAAGTAGTTCCCTCCGCTCGCCGTATAGTCCCATGTTTATAACCGCTTATATATAACAAATAAACAGATTTTTCTAGACTCTTATATATTATCAAGCACACAAATTATCAAATTATCCATATCTTTCCTGTAAATTTTAAAAATTTTGCTGGAAACGGATGCCCAAGTTTGGAACTTAACCCGAAACTTGTATATTACGTTTGCAAGTATATAGTTACTAGTGTGCCGTTACATATGCTGTAATCTATGTGACGTTATGCAATCTCAAATGTTTTTTGCACTGTCTTCGTTTATGTTCATACCTTCTGTTGCTGACACGCCTGCTCTATACGGACATACCTCTACGCTATCACGCGCGTCCCCCTGTAGCGATCCGTTCGGACTCGGTTAGATAGCATTTTTGCTTTTAGTGGCCACCTAGCACAAGTACGTTTGTATTCTTTTCACAGTCATTTTTATGGTGAATGTCAGGATGCGTATCTATATATGAAGGAGAAGCCTATGCGTTTGCACACATATTATCAATCTGTACATAATCATTTGCGTCACGGCAATAACAGTCCAGAACATCTAGTTATCTCCCTTTTGGGAGATTTATAAAGAAAATCCCAGCCTTATAACCCAGTAGACTGCTCCACTAAATTTGTTTTAATTGTTTTTGAAAACGTAACTTTGTATGAAATGACGCGTTCCAACATGGACGAATTCGCCTGTTCTAAGTAGACTTGTTTTCACACAATTTGTAAAATTACTTGAGGGTTAGAGGCTCAGGACATATAAAAAAGATGTAATAATATATAAAAATTGTAAAGAAACCAAATTTGGTCAAAATTTAAAATCTTGTACAAATTCACAATTGCACAATTGAAGGAGCATGATACTCCAGGTGTAAAGATGTCCGTCCTGTAAGACTCTTCAGTCCAGAACATCTTAGGAAATCATTTAAAAGAAGAAAAGTTTTTTTTTTTAAAATTTGATAGACTATTCTGCATCTCTTAATTCTCGCTTTCTACTACAATTACTCGTTTTTATTATTATTTTATACATGTAGTACTTATGGTACTTATTTATGTTATTCTAATTATTTAGATGTACATTATAATATATTTTTCTTTCTCTTGAAAAGTCACTAGAAGTTAGACCATTATGGCCAACATCTTATGACTCTCACAATATTAAAACTATATTTTGGTAACACAGATTTAAAGTGGAACAAAAGTTCTAAAATTGTGCTGGTTTTTTCTCCCCCTCCCTTGATAACACTTCTTCATATGTCATTCGTTCTAACCAGTTAACTTACGGTTAGTTTTTTTTTTTTTTTTTTTAATATTTTCAACTTCTAGGTCAGCTTCTATTATTGTTATATTCCTCAATTCATTACTTCCATTTATCCAAATTTCTTTTTACTCACTATCATCATCATAATAGGTATTCTGCAATCACTGGCAGGTAACTTGCCACAAACTGAGAAGTTTCTATTCTCTACGCTCTTCAGCTGCCATCTTCACCTTGACGTGACAAATTTTATTTTAATACTGTCCACGAACTATCCTCTTTCGTACTCTCCCTTTTCTTCCTGATACCGCATCTTCTAGTACATCCTGTCATGATACAGTTTCTTCTCAGCAAATTTCTGTTTTTCTTCCTTCATTTAATTACACTAAACATTGTTATATTTTTATCTACTATTCCTAACACTTCCTCAATCGTTCTTCGTTCAACTGTCAATTTTCTCCGTTCTTTTCCACACTCAAATTTCGGAAACTCCTTCTATTTTTTTTTCGCTAATGCTTAATACTTATGTTTGTATCCCCATACAGTGCAATACTTCACACAAAACATTTTATGACTCTTCTTTTAAATATCTTCATTTCCTTCTTATTTATTTCCATTGATTTACTGTCCAATTCATTTATTAACATTTCCCTATTTATTCAATTGGTCAAATTCTTCATATTTACTTATATATCTTAACATGCTCTCCTTGTTTCATCTGTTTCTCTTCCTAATTCGTCAAAGAAGGGTTATAGAAGTAATATTCTGTGGTTGCACAGAAGTTTCGTTACCAAACGTTGGTTACATCAATTATTATTGAGGTACGTGAATTCTACAGTTAATGAAAATTTATTTATTTGTTTATTGTCAATTGGAGATCAAAGATATAGGTTGGATTGCCGAAGGTTTCTTTTGAGCCACAAACCCACAAGAGAAGAGAAAAGGGTAAGCATAGGAATTCGGTGATAGTCAAAATGTCCGCCACTTTCCTCCCCTATAACTCCACCAAAGAATGTGTTTGGTTTTCAGATTTCAAACCTTTTATCTTCCTTAGAGGGCTTTTTCACTATTCTTTCCCCCTTCCTCCACCTCCTCTCAACCCCTTGTCACTCGAAAAATGCCGCACTGCTTTCCCCATCTCGTAAAGAGGAAGGGAGTTTATAGAACACGCCGACACTGAAGCAAGTCAGGCGGTCCTCTTGGCTGTCAAAATATAGGAGTTTCGGAATTCCTATGTCGCACTTTCTAACGAAAAATCTTCCATTCTCTCCTGAACGGTACATTGATTTGTTCAGCTTGATTATTTTCTACAAAACCATCTCTCTCTCTCTCTTTCTCTCTCTCAATGATTAAACTTTCTTTTCGGACAAAATAAAAACAAGCTGCTGGCTTAGGTCGATGGTTCGTAGTTTTCAATTGGAAGGTCCGAGGTTCGAATCCGGTTCATCTTGATTAACGTTTTTCTCAGTTTCACAACATATATCCTGCAAATTGAGAAGTGTCCAGTCATTAGATTCCTCAGCCAATCTCTATCATTTTTGTTTTGACGTAGTAGTTATCAGTTTTAATCAATGGTAGTTCGAGAGTGAAGTCACATTGGTATTTAAAAAAAAAAAAAAAAAAAAAACTATTATCACTTCAAAATTCCCTAAAGTTCTAATTCTTGCTTTCAAGAGTAAGTACATTACATAAGTTTTCTTTCCTTAGTTTGTAATGTTAAGAAGTTTAATTTTTACTGACGTAAATTCCCGCCGTAGCACGCGCCGCGGAGTCACACTTTAATATCGCTTAAAAACAAAATACACATTAAAATAAGACAAATAAATATTGCAGAGTGAGACTCCGCGCGCGTGCTTTGATGTTATAATTGACTACCTGTGCTATGCAGAGCTAAGAGACGCCACTGGTTGTAATAGTGTCCATTAAACGTGTCTCTTTCTTGTCCTCTTTACTGTTTCTTCCATAATATCTCTGTCATCATTAACTCCTATATTAATCGCAATGTGCTAAAAATGTTATACTGCCTCAAACGATGTTTGTAGTAGAATATATCAAATTTGAATACTCACTCTGAAAGTTTTCTCGGAATAGAAATTGCGTAGGTTTAACTTACAAACTCCTTTTTATGTATTTATTTATTTATTTATTTATTTATTTTTGGACAACTGCACAGTCTGTTCTTAATAAATAAATAAATAAAATCTTAATAACTTATTTCTCTCTGAGGAGTTGCATTCTTGTAACTGTAGTACATAGAATACTTTGGTTTGAAGAAAACATTCATTACGTTTACGTATTTAGTTTAATATCGCACAGAGCTCTTCGAAATTACAGATTTTGTTGTGAACAAGATTGTATACGTACTTTTTCAATTTACCTAAAGCATATGTACAGGGGTGGACTGGCCATATGAAGTACCGGCCCGATGGCCGCTGCGCCCTCCTCACATAAGTGAATTTGCGCCCTCCTCGGGAGGGGCTAAGACCCGTCTTAGCCTCGGGAAAGCGCAGTTTCCTCTCTGAACACAATTTAAAAAAAAAATCCCGGTATTTGCTCGGCCTGCGGCCTCGCTCTTTCTGTTTTCGGCGTGGGAATGCTATTAATGATATTAGATTTACCCCTAAATATATAGATTTGACTCTAATATCGCTCATTTGAACGATTTTTACATATCACCCTTGCTAACCCCACGCTCCGCCCCAAATCCCAGTATTGAAGGAGAAAATATCAGTCGCCAATGGTTGTCGTACAACCGTGGAAATCAGTGTTTGTACTGCAGTGTTTGTCTAGCTTTTAGTAAAGGAAAATCAGTATTTTGTACAGGTTTTAATGAATGGAGACGTTTAACACAAAGAATTATTGAACACGAGAATTCAAAATCTCAGTGACTGTGCAAACTCATTTTTAAGATTCAAAAGGAAAAATACCGTCGAATGCTTGTTGTTTCAAACACAATTGAGTAAAAGACAATCAGAAGTACTAGAGAGGATATCAGTTGTCATGGCTATAATTGAAGTCATAGAACTGATTGGGAAACAAGGATTGGCATTAAGAAACAAAACTGAAGCTGCTTACAATTTGAATGATCCTACACTAAATCATGGAAATTTCCTAGCAATACTGTTATTATTAACCCAGCACAATGATAATCTTTATTCTCACATAAGAAAGTCTCTGAAAAAAGCGAAGAACTACTATTGAAGAGGCAGGAAAGTGGTAACAGGAAATTCGGAAGGGGAAGCACTGCTACTTTCTTAAGTAAAATAACTGTGATGAACATTGTTAACTTAATTGCACTTGAAATCAAAACAGCAATTGCCAAAGAAGTTAACCAAGCTGGAGTTTTTTCTATCATGATGAACACGACCCTAGATGTCTCCTCATATGACCAGTGCTCCATAGTGTTTCGGTATGTGTACAATGGATTTGTTCAGGAAAGTTATTCCCCTCAAACATGTGATTTCAACAACAGGAGAGAACCTCTTGCAAACCCTCGAACAGTCTTTGGCTGGAGTAAAAATACCCATCAAAAATGTGTGGCAGACGCTTTTGATGGAGCGTCAATTATGAGCGGACTATATGAAGGTGTGACAGCAAAGCTGAAAGAGATCAATCCGAAACACATTCACATATGGTGCTATTCACATGTGTTGAACTTGGTGATAACTGACACCGTCCAGAGTTTAAGTGTTTGTATATCTTTCTTTGGGCTTCTCCAGGAAATTCAGATATTTTTGAAAGAATCCCAGAAACGACTTGAGGTGTACTTGGAACAAAACCCAAGTGTCCGTCTTGAGGCTATTGGGATAACTCGATAGAGAAGTAAAAGCAACGCTGCTGTAAAAATATTTGGACACTTTCATTACTGGGCCCCCGACTCAAAGGATGCCAGACCAAGAAAATCAAAACCAGTATATGTGGAACTCGTAGCAGCTTTAAGGCTAGTTTTAGACGGAAGCATTTATCGTAGCATTTCTCATAGCAAAAATCGTATCATCGATATCCTACCGTGTAAAGTAGCAAATGCTATAGCATTTCCCATGCCATGGCATATCCTATGGCATTTCTTGTCGATAGAACCTGTTCTATTTCGTAGCATTTTCCGCCAGCATTTTTGGTCCGATTGCAGCGCCGTGGTGTGTTAAAAAGAAGCGAAAGATTTTGTGCCAAATATCCATGCTCTTTGTTTTGTGCGGGGAATTGAATTGTAGTAAAGAAAAATGAGTTGGAGTAGGGATGCTCTTTGTCCACATACTTCTTTGTGATTTTCGTTTTATAATATGAACGGCGAGAACTGTTGTTACAATTACTATAGCTTTAGCTACCTCACGCTTAATTTCGGAGCCTTTATGCGCTCTTCTCCAGTGATTTGTTTGCTACGTCATGACAAATGCTTATCGAAATGCTACCGTTTAAAAGCACCATATACTTTTGATGCCATAGAATATTATATGAAATTTTTGACAGCACATCTGCTACGAGAAATGCTACGATAAATGCTTCCGTCTAAAACTAGCCTAAGTGTGATTGGCAACTCGCAAGAATTCAATTCCAAAGTCAGACGTGATGCAATGTCTCTTATTCAAAAGTTGTGCTCCTTTGAGACTATCATTGTGGCTATGATGTTTTTATTGATTTTTCAGCATACCACACCTTTATCAGACTACTTGCAAAAAAAAAAAAAAAAAAAAAAAACCAGAGACTATGTCCAAGCATGGCGCCTGATATCCTCAACTCAAAATAAGTAGAAAGAAGCTAGAGACCAGTTTGACAAAGTCTACAAAGCAGCAGAACACTTTGTAAAAAAAAATGTTAAATAGTATTGAAGGACTCATTACAGATGTTCCTAGTCTAGAACAAGTTATTATAGAAACAGAATTGCCTGAGGTAAGATGTAGAAAAAGAAAGAGAATGGCAGGGAATCAGCTTCTGATGAAGTAATTGATGACACTAAATACAGATTTGAAGTAACCGTTTTCAATTGTGTTCTAGACCAAATTTCTAACAGCATGCAGGAACGATTTGTTGAAAATCAAAGCTTATACGTAGATTTAGAGTGTTTTGATCCTAAGAAGTTCAAGAGTTTAAGTCTGGCTTCGTTGTCACTGAAAAGAATCACTGAATTAATTCCTGATTGTGAAGAGGGAAAACTTAAAGTAGAGCTTCTTTCGTTTTCATCAATGTGGGAAGAGTTTTCAAAATCCCCTTATGAGAATCAAGAAAAGAATCAAGAAGCTGTTGAGGTTCGTACGATTGAAGATTTGATTGATGAGGACGAGTTTTCTGAAGATTTCATGGAGGATGAGGAGGAATATTTGGGTCCGACTGACGATGTGGATTTAAGGTCTATAAAATGTGATGGAGTGAAGTGCAATTCTTGCTTTAAGTGCGCCTTCGATGTGATTCTGTAGTACAATATGTACTCAAGACTCTACATAGAATTATTCAAAGTTTATAAGTATCTACTTACATTACCGGCAACACAAGTGTCCTGTGAGCGAGCATTTTCAAAGCTCAGTTACATAAAAACAAGACTCCGATCAAGACTTACAGATGAACATCTGGAATCATTGTTCTTGATGAACTCAGAAAGAGTCATTCTGACCAAAATAGACAACAATCTTATTATTGACGAAATGTGTGAGAAAAGCAAGGAGATGCGAAGGCTCCTTCAAGCATAAAGCAGTGACTTCACTTTCATTTTCCAGTTTTGTTTTCGAATTTCTTTTTTCGCTAGGTAGGTATATAATTCTAAATTCACTTTTGTTAATTTGTAGTAAATGTTTCATGTATACTTTTTATCAACGGTTTTAAAAATAGATGAAAAATAGCATAAGCCCCAAACTTAACTCAAATCTTCAGTTATAATTAGGCTGTTAACAAATGTAGCCGAAGAATTTAAACTACTGGTGTGATTTTTGTAGTCTCAGTTAAAGTTTGCAGATTTATATAGGCCTAATATATTTAGTACTCAAAGTCTGTTTGTTTATGAAAATATTGAATTTGTATAATTCTATCGTGATTAACTGCAATAGCTACTTAATCTTTTGTTGTTTTTTGTGTACTAATTTTCCGTGGGAAGCCCCCCGGCACTTTCTTTTATTAGGAGAGGGTATTCTATACAAGCGAAAGCCTCGGATGGACGGCGCCCTCCCAGAGTATATGACCGCGCCCTTTTTACATAGCCAGTCCACCCCTGCATATGTAAGGAGACGGAATTTGCACTTTGAGAGATCCTAGATTCGAATCACACGGCCGGCATTACTAAATGGAATTTTTTCCAGGATTCTCTTCAATATAATCAGATAAATGTTGGGATGCTAGCTTCAAATATAGACTCTGGCAGTTATTTATCTTTCAAAATTATTCTTTCTCTACTTAATAAAACCAAACCACTTGGCGTGACAACCCTTTGTGGGCCTGAGTCACTTAAAACGCCACCCGTTAGCGAACTACGCCCAGCGTAGCGACGAACAGGTAGTCATTGTGCTGTAACAGACGTATGAGGAGCTTTCTAGACGTAGTTGCCGTTACGTCTTTTATTCACGTGACTCCCCAGCTTGCCTCATGACGCTGAATGGACGCCGAAAATTGGGAAGCACCGGCCAGGAATCGAATCCGGGACCACGCAGACATGTATTCAACGCTATAACCACTGGACTGCGGAGTCCCCTTTTCCTACTTTTTAATGTTGTTAAATATTAATGTATCGGAAACGTTAATAAACAAATGTATACAGGGTACAGGTCTGGTGACTCTTAGTGACTCAGACCATAAGTTGCAATCCAGCAGAGGTTCTAGTCCCTCTGAAGAGTATGGGCATTTTTAATTATCCTTGATGTTCCTATGTTCATATCATTGCCGAATCTGGTAGTCATGGAAATGACAAGAAAATTATAAAAAAAAAAGTTGTAGAGCGTTCACCTCTGATGCGAGGGGTCCTTGGTTCCATCCCAAGCCATGTGGGTTTCGGGTAGGCATTATCTGTCCGTGGGCTTTCTCAAAGTTCTCCCTCTTTCCTCTAATTTTCTCATTCCACCAATTATTTCATAATCATTCATTTCAATTTAATCATCAGTTTCCATTTGCTTAAAGAGCATAACCGTGGGAAATAAAACTAGAAATTTCATTAGTAGACAAAAGCTATCAAAAGTTTCCCTCTATCTCAAAGGGTATTAATTACAAGGGCCGGCCCTAAGCAATTTGCCGACCCGAGCAATGGGATCATTTGCCGACCCCTTTCTCCAGAAAGAGCAAATCTTAAAAGCCGCAATTTTAAATATGCTACCCCGTCATGAACAGCGATGGGGAAGGAAATAGCATTCGCACTCAGAAAGGCCTAAACACTACAAAATACAATCTCGTTGTGTCTGCTTTTCTCTTTAAATAATAATCTATTATGTTAGTAAAATATAAAGCAAACACACATGCAGAGGAAAGATGGTAATTCTTTTTATAAAATTCAATATCGAGCTTGAATCTCAATATATCAGTTTGCAATTCAAGTGCAACTAGCTCTTTTATTTTTATTTCTTGATTTTTCTTCTACATCTGTAAAAAAAATAAAAGAAAAAAAACTTGTTTCCACCTTCAATAATAAGAAACTTGTTTGTGACAAACTTGTTTTCATATCAAAACTATGATAACTAACTTAATGGAACAGGTGTTCGCTACTGTTCGAGAATTGAGTTCTTGTGTTTGACGACAATCAAGAAATTCATGCTGGGATTTGTTTGCCCCTTTCCTTCACCACTGTCCATGTGACCTTAAACTAATGTGACCTAAACACGATTTATAAATGTATTAATAGTATTCAGATAGAAAGTCAGCTTAGTAAATTTAACTACCATCATTATGAAGTCAGTTTCCAGCCTATAATTATGACACATTTTGCCGCCCTTCGAAATTTGCTACCCCTTGCAAATCCACGTGTTCATAGATCGTAGAGCCGACCCTGTTACTAACACTATCGTAATAAATTAGCAGCTCGGGGGAAGACAATAGTAAGTCACATTTTCTAACTTTCGAGTAAACTGGAAAAGAAGGTTGACCACTCCCATGCAATTAAATGCAATGACGTATACCAAACAAACTTCCCCTGCCATCTGCAGGTACATTTCCGAAATAAAACTACCTATATACTCTTCTGTAGTCTGATTGTAACCCATTCCACCTAATAACTGAATTTCACCGGAAGTGGCGCTTATCATTGTCTTCCTCCGAGCTGCTCCTATATTAAGTGCAATGTGGCGAATCAGGTCACTTTATATTCAAATGAGCAACTAATAAAAGTTCCTATATTTTACGAGCATCTTGACACCTGCTCTATCACTTGAATAAATATTTGGCTATTGATTTGAACTGACAATCTAGGTATTGTATGCATGTGTATGTATCTGTTGATTGTATCGAATTCAGAGTAAACAAAGTGAAATATATATATATATATACATCTGTTTTATCCTATACTATATACCTCTGTTCATCCATTCAATAATGTAAGCTTATAATGTCGTCAGTCCCTAGTTCGATTTGAGACTATGTTTGTGATAGACATTACATATACTATATGGTACCTTGTTAATATGAATTACTATCCTTATTCTTATTCTTCTTCTTATTATTATTATTATTAATATTATTATTATTATTATTATTATTATTATTATTATTATTATTATTATTATTATTATTATTATTATTATTATTAAGGATTAGGATACAGTGTTATCCACAAGACGAGACGACACATATCTAAATCTAATCTCGTGGACAACACTATTAGAAAAAGAACGCATTTCCTAATTAGAAAAAAAAATTCGTACAAATTATGCTCTTAAAAACTTAACTGTCTTCGTAAAGTAATCATCATCATCATGGCCTTCAGCTTACCTCTTCGTCCTTAACCGACCATCAACTAACCGCCCCTCCCTCTTTTTTCTGCTACCATACCCTCTATCACGTCTTTCATGATAGAGTTCTTTTGAGGTCAATGTCTCAACCGGTTTATCTTCCTTATTTTAATTACACTTAAAATAATTATTTTCTCCCCTACTATTTCAAACCCTTCCTCGTTCATTTTCCACCCCGTTTGTGTAATATTCATGTTTCTGTCTCATAGAGTACGACATTCCACATGAAACATTTTATGAGTCTTTTAGTCAAGTCTTTATTGAAGAACCCAGAAAACAGGTTTTTCTTCTTTTGAAATGCTTCTTTCGCCATTCCTATCGTTGCTTTTGTTTCACATTCACATTACATAGCATCACTTATAATGCCACCCAAGCAAGTATTGAAGACTGGTCACTTGCTCTATTTGCAGCTTTCTACTTCTATAGGAGCTATTTGCAACCGTTTCATTCAAATTACCATGTTTTGTGTGTGTGTTTTTCTAAAGTTTATTTTCTTCACAGCCCTTCCTCAAGTTGTCTAACATCTTATTGATTTTGTTTTTAAAGTCAGCAAGCGCCATATCATCTGTAAACCGTATACACCTGATTATTCTATCTCTTACTTAAAATGGCGTCTTCATTATATAGGCTCTTCTTCACTATCTCTTTGGATAGATATAAAATAAAGTCAGCGAGAATCAATATCCCTATTGAATTCTGTCATTTCTTTCCTTATTCTAACATTTACTTGTTAGTTTTCATATAAGTATCTTATGAGTTTTTATATAAGTATCTTTCCATTCCAGCCCAACCTTCTTTAGAACTTCCATTAATAATTCCCAGTTCACCCGGTCGAAAGCCTTTTCTATATTAATAAATACAACACACGTTTTTCCCTTTTTCTATACACCTTTCACTGATTACTCTTAATAAGCCAGTTGCATCTCTTGTGCCCTTACCTCTCCTAAACCCGAAGTGTTCCTCTTCAACTTTTTCATTTGCTCTTCCAGACAACCTTCTGTTCAGTATTCGATGCATAATCTTTGCTCCATACAATATGAGACCAATAGTTCTGTAGTCTTCACATTTCTCTGGGTTCAATTTCTTAGCCAACCGTCTCAAAATCATCTTATTAAAATAGTATGGCTACTTCTGTTTCATATGTTTCATTGCAAGTCGGATCAATCCTTCCTTGCCTTTGTCTCTCATATTATTAATGAATTCGATTGGTAGACTATATTCATCCCGGTTGCCTTTCCATTCCTATTCTCGGATAAAACTGTTTCAAAATCATTCATGCCAAAATGTGAACAATTTGAGTCTGGCTACCTCGTTATATGAGAACTGTTATGTTGAACCGCGTTAAGTCTCCTTTTCTCTGAAAATACGAGGGAGGACCAAAAAGTAATGCCTCCCTCATTATATTTTTTTTCTATTGCAGCTACTGACTTATCTATGCATGACGTTATAGGAGTATCCTTCCTCCACTAATGTAGTCTTTTCTTTTTCAGATTGAGTTATTAGAACCATAGATCTGAAGCTAAAAGAAAGAGTCGTCATTGAATTTTTGGCGAAAGAAGGTTGTCCACCTAAGGAAATCCATATGCGCTTGAAGAATGTTTATGGGGATGCGGTAATGGACATTAGCAAAGTACGGCGTTGGGTGAAGAAGTTTAGCAACGGAGAAACAGAAATCGCTGATAAACCAAGAAGCGGCCGGCCGACAACATCGATCACAGATGCAAATCGAGAACGTCTGAGGAATTGATTCGAGGACACAGGCACATTACAGTTCAGAGTATTGCTGATGCTTTGAACATCTCGTATGGCTCTGCCCAAGAAATAATTGCTGACTTGAGATATCACACAGTGTGTGCTAAGTGGGTACCTAAGCAATTGACTGTTGATAATCGGAGGAGGCGAGTGGACATTTGTCAAGAGCTCCTGGACGCATTTGCAGTTGAAAATCAAAACTTCTTAAAAAATGTGGTCACTGGAGATGAGACGTGGACATACCTGTATGACCCTGAGAGCAAAGTGCAATCCAAGTAATGGCACCACAGGACTCTCCCCGTCCCAAGAAATTCAAGTCTTCCAGATCAACCCAGAAGATTTGATAAGAGGGCAGAAGATTTAAGCAACGTCTTTTGGGATACACATGGTGTTATTCTTGTTGATTTCCTACAAAATCATGCCAGAATTGACAGCGAAACCTACGTAAACACACTTCGGAAACTTAAGGAAGCGCTACGAAAGAAGAGACCACTGAAAGACATTCATTACATCAAACTTCATCACAATAATGCACGCCCACAACGTCATTTCTCATAACTCAGGCGATTGCGAAAATGGGTTGGTCACTTGTGCCTCACCCACCCTAAAGCCCTGATTTGACCCCTTCTGACTTTTATCTGTTTGGCCCTTGAAAAGAACACCTACGTGGTTGCTGATTCAATGATTTGGGTGAAGTTAAAACAGCTGTAAAACCATGGGTCAAAAAACAACCTACTGAGTTTTTCTAAAAAGTTTCTGACGCCTGGGTTCAAAGATGGCGTAAATGTGTTCAAATTCATGGAGAGTATGTTGAAGGATAGGATTCTGTAGAGGAAAGTTCAGGCTATGCTCTGCAGTAGCTTGTCTTGTTCTATATTCATTAATACATTTTTTGTGACACATGAGGCATTACTTTTTGATCCTTCCTCGCACTTTTCTTTATGAACTCTGAGGTGTCTGCTATCTATGGCTAAACGATACCGTCTAACACTCTTTAGATCCAGGTGAAAAATGACTTCAAAGTTGGTCTGTTAAGCTAAACTTGGAGAATTCCTTAGTTGATTCTCTTCTTAACAAGCATTTTGGACCTACTTGTTTCTGCAACCAATAATTGGAGTATTATGTCATTTTTAATGAAGATGCTTCAAGACCGAATGCCTCTTTAGATCAACATTCTGACGATGATCATCCTGAAGAAAATGCTTAAATTTGAATACATCATACATTTTTGCTAATAGAGGTCATTATGTTTAAAATTCAAGTATAAACCCAATTTGTTTGATCTTAAAAGAACAAAACGTTGTTAACGAGCGAAATAAGATGGGAAAACTATTTTTTCAAGGAATTTTAAACTAACTTTGTGTTATTAATTATTATGCTAAAAATATGTTAGGTCGAACGCTATGAATCAATTTTCTCATGCCACTAAAGTTCAAACAGGATGCAAAAGTAACATATCATACATGATATAACACATTTATCTATATCATTGTTGTCTAGAAACATAATTTTCTTCCCGAGTACTTTAGATTTTATTGTCGTTATTGTTATTCATGTCATCTAAAATTTATCAAAATGGACTTAGCAACACTTAGCATTACACTCCTAATATAACATTAGCTTGAGACACAAGAATGATACGTTTTATCTTTATTCTCCAGTATGTTATTAAAACTTGATGAAAAATATATTGAAATGTATGAACAATAATTAAACAAGAGTACTTACAGAACATCATGTTCACTTTCCTTGTAAATCTAAACTTTATTTGGCAATTTCTTCTTTAAATACAAACAGGCATACATATCTTTACATGTGAAATGATTGTAATTGAGTAAAAAACACACTTGAGCCAAGAAAATGCAAGCAAATCAGAGAATTTCAGACATTCTTTTACTCTCAAAATGCAAACGTGTCCACATAAATGCTATCGTATTGTTGTAACCCTATATGTCGTAATGTGTTTGGAATATGGATCTGTCTAGGGTAGGATTCGTAGCGTGCCAGGTAGACCATAATTGATTTCTTTCAAATACTTAGTAAACAGTAAATACCGCTTATTGAGTAATTGAAAAAATTGTATTTAACTTTGCGTATTGTAGTTTACAATATCTAATACTCATAATCTTTATGATAGAAGGGAACATGGTCGTGAAATATTCTCTCAAAGCTTCTCGCATAACAAGAAAATTCTTTGAATTTTGCACTATTTTAAATAGATTCAATTTTTTCCCCTTCTGCAGCACTCTAAGATTAACAGGGATTTATCCTACCATTGATTTTTCAATGCGGAGATTTGAGCACACATACAATATTTATTTATTTATTGTCAACACAACAAGCTATAGCCCAATTACAGGTTCAAAGCTACATAACTCTTGATAACTCTTCATAACTCTTGATAACTCTTCATAACTCTTGATAACGACATTTCTTAATTTCTTAGGTGTGTATCACATATATCCAATTCATTGTTATTTGAACACATTCTATTATATACAAAGCTGTTGATCTCCAAATTGGTGATTTCATTATTATATTAATTCTTGATTTTTTGCAATATTAGAGACCAGTGTTTTTACGTGTTTTTAGTGAAGGAACAACTGGAACATGAAAATTCAATGAAGAAACTAAGTCAAGACAGTCCAAAATATTTTGAGTTACTTTCTGAATGAATAATAAATCAATCATATAACATCTTTGTTCTAGTGTTGGAAGATGAAAATTCGCACGAATGGTTTCATAGCTGTCGTAAGTAGGATAAATATGTTTCTTGGTAAGTTAGAAAGTTCAAAAAAATTGCCTGTATTCTTTTTAATTGCTTACGATTTTTTAAATCAGTCGGATTCCAAATAGTAGAAGCATATTCTAACTTTGAACGAACATATGTACTGTACAACTTATTTAATGTTGAACAGTTCTTAAATTCTTTTCCTGTTCTAATTACGAATCCTAATAGCTTGAATACTTCACTTGTTATTATTACAATATGACTGTCAAACGTTAGCTTAATATTAAACGTAGCACCAAGAACCTTAACTGAATCATGCCTTTTACTACATATTTATTAATCTCATAATCAAAGTGATGAGGTGATTTGCTCCTAGTGAATGATAACACTTTGCACTTGCTTGCATTAACTCTAAGTTGATTGGAAGAGCACCAGTTACCAATATGATCTAGACCTTGCTGCAGTTTTATGTTGTCGTCCACAGAATCGATTTTAGCATATATTTTTAGATCATAGTAATTTTTCATGGTCAGGAATGCAGTCAGATAAGTCATTAATAAACAAGAGAAATAACAATGGTCCTAAGTTTGAACCCTGAGGGACTCCTGAGGATGTAATATATTCTTTCGACTTGTATGCATTAAAAAGAACGGATTGTTTACGATTAGATAGGTATGACGAAAAGAATTTAATCAAGGACGGAGAAAAGTGAAAAAGCTTTAATTTTTCTAGTGATATGTTATGATTAACTTTATCAAAAGCTTTTTCAAAGTCAATATAGGGCCTAAATCACATACACTTGGCTACTTACATCTAATGAATTCGCTACAAAGTCTGTAACAATTGCAAGATTCGTTATTGTGGATCTTTGTGTAATAAAGCCATGTTGTTTAACTGAGATAAACGCTTGACATGATTAAGGATTAAGGATACAAGATATATTCAAATTCTGTGGCAAAAGCAGGTAAAAGCAGGTAATTGCTATGGGTCGAAAGTTCGTAATATCTTGACTGTTGTTGAACTTCAGAATTGGACAAATTAAAGCTGTTTTCCACTTGTCTGGGAAAGTGTTTGTTCCTAGTGATAAATTGAATGTTATTAATAAGGGATATTTAAGTATATCAGCGCAGCTCTTCACAATGTAAGAAGGAATTCCGTCAGAACCAACTGCCGTTTTGGACCTAAGGTTGTTATTAGCCATTTCTATTTCCTTCAAATCTATCTGGCAAACATTTAGTGATCCTATACTACCATCCTATACTACAATATTATCTCCTAGATTTATGTTGCGATCAATTATTGTTACTGAAGAGGGAACATAGCTGCCTACCACTGATCTAAATTGGGGCTCCTGGACCAATCTCAGTCCGTGTAGATTTGTAATGGACAATATTGTGCTCGTTTGTTTTCTCGGAGTTCTTCCGTCTCCTCCCACATTCTCGTCTTACCAGGTCTATCATAATTATTTTCGTCAATTCATTCGTATTTTCTTAGCCTACCGGGAAGCATCATGAAACGTAAAACTTAACACAAATTCTTTTTATCGAGGGCTTCGCTGTAGTATTCAATAAACATCCTTGAATATGACCAGCTCATTACTATCAAACATCATTTGAACTTACCAGCCTTTTTTAAAGAAGGAGTTTGCCTACGATGCATAACTGCTACGAGTAAAGTACAGAACGCAGGTGAAAGTTAAAGACGAAAACTCCTTTCCGAAAGATAGAATATGGTGTAGCTAGCGAACTCCCCTCTTGACAAGGTATCGTAACCATAAATCTTATACCTGGCAACACTTTAAAAAGCTTGCGGTTGTGGTCAATCGCAATGTACTGTGGGAAACTGACCAATTTCTTCAAGATGTCCGTTCTGGTCCTGCAGAGAAGGCGGCTTTAAAGAATGAATGCTACATTTTATTTTATTTCACTTTTTTTTTCAAATTGAAAAGAAAAAGGGAGAGAGAATGACCCCCGATGTTTTGACATTGAACAGTGTGACTCTTTCAACAGAGTGCCTTGTAAATTGTTACCTGTGGGAAACGTTACACTTCTGCGAGACCAAAACACGTTGTCTGTCCATTGTAGACCACCTACGCGATCGGCAACATCCAACCATCCAACGTTGCTGGAGGTTTATGAGCCCTGCTTCGGTTTTGTTTTTATCTATATCACGGACGTAACACTGCAAAAGAAAAAAAAAACATTTAGTTGATTCATTTACAATGCACCGTGGAAGATTTTCGCTATTCTTTTGATACAGGTAAGTGTTGTTCGATTGTTTAGGAAAAGAACAAGAAGAAAAGGTGAATACTTCTTTGAGACTAACCGAAAGAATACGACACGATAGATTCTTCTGTTGAGCCGAAACGAAATTTTGAACTCTTCTTCCGGAAAAGACTTTTGCTATGCCTAAATAAAACTTTCTCTCTTTTTCCGTGGGAATTTTCGCCATGCTTTTAAAATCCACCTTAAACATTGTTGACTAAACACCATTTAAAATGCCTATTATATTTGTTTTCAGGCATTTATTTAATTTGTAAAAATATCTCTGTCTGTATCATTCAGAGCAAACAATAATTTCTGAACTCAGTAATATTACAATCAATTCATCTGCTCTGCCATTAAGCTACTATACTTTTCAAATTTTCCGAGAGAAATTAATGTTGTTTGTGAAAAAATATGATTTATTTATAAAATATGAACAAAATCATCTCATATGTTTTCAAGAGAAACAAAACTGTCGAATTGTCGGAACAAAACTTATCTACTACTCTTTCAGGGCTTTTCGAGTGAACAGCAGTGAAACCTGAAGAAAATCGTTAGAGTCGTTTAAAATAATAATAATAATAATAATAATAATAATAATAATAATAATAATAATAATAATAATAATAATAATAATAATAATAATAATTTGTCACAGGTATAGGAAGAAAACACGAAAAGCACTGCTGAAAAATTCCATAAAATCTCATTTTTAAGATTGGTCTCCATACGGGTGAAAGAAGAAACAGACGAATAAGGACTGAAAATTGCATTTTATTATCGTGTGATGATAAAAGAGTAAAGAGTTTCATAAAAATGAAGAAAGAAAGAAAATAATATTTTAATGGATTTACAAGTTTTTTGTCTTGTGATCTCGTTGTAAACTTCGAGAAACTGATGTGTGTCCATCTATTTTATTGGTATGCTTATAAGTGCAAGATCTAGAGTCCACATATAAAATTATTGTGAAGCAGTCTTTAAATTTGAGATTTTGTAAGTGTGAGTCTCCCAAAGAATTTTAATTTTTTTCTCTTACAGCCAAGGGTGCCCATCCAGGGGGCAAGGGGGGGGCTCGCCCTCCCTAGTGGAAATTGTACTTCAGAATATCGAAAATCCAATAGAATTTTTACATTAGTTACAGCAAAATTTGATACTATTTTTGAAACGTCGCTTATACTTGCCCCCCCCTTGGAAACCACAACATGGGCGCCCTTGCTTACAGCCAGAAACAAGGGAGTTTACAGGGCGCTAGACATACAAAATCAAAAACGAAATGGTCTTAAACGTGGAATTTCAAAGGATAACCGGGTAGTTTCTACGTCAAGACAAATAGATTGATGTAGGACTATAATATATAGACGCTTCTTAAGTCAGCAGGAAGTAATTTGCCAGTACTGGCAGCAAAGATGACGCTTACTGTATAACTTTGGGAGAAGAGGGGACTCAAGCGAATGTGATTCGTTGTCAGTTACCTATGCAAAAATTCAAGCAAAATTGTCCATATCCCGGAGCTCAAGGAAACTTGCAAACCTTGGGCGGGTTGACCTTCCCTCCTGCCCCAGGAATATATATATATATATATATATATATATATATATATATATATATATATATATATATATATATATATATATATATATATATATATATATATATTGTCAGTTAAGCTTTTCTGATTATTCTGACGTGTAATTTTGATCAGAAGCCAAACGTTTTCCTTCTTAATATATAATGTATGTGGTAAAACAGAGATACCGTATAGACCTTAACTAAACCAGTGGAGTAGAGCAACCTTAATTTCGTTCTGGCTAGTACGCAAGTTTTAATGTATAGCCTACACAGTAAAATCAAGAACTGTATCAATTCAACGCAGTGGCTCTGTGTTACCCGAGTGGTGTTAAATTTTTGAGACAAGCCCAGTGCTACGTCTAGCGCATCGCGCTTTGATGTAAATTGTTAAAATTGTGGTCGATAAACCAACAACCTGACATGATGAGAAGTCATTTAGTAACACACCATTGGTATTGTTTTATATACAGTTATCAAACAATTACTTTTACAAAAACACTTTCTTTCTTATTAAACGGATATGACTCTTATGAGGGATAGGAAAGTATACTATCAATTATTCATAAATGGTTACGAGGAATGAAATATAGTCGGCAACAAAGAGGATCATACTGAATACGGAAACAACAGATAGAAACATTTCTCATGTAAAAGTTGTTAGAAAATCCATATGTTGACAGAACTATTATCGTAAGATATTACAGGAGATATAATATATTGTTCGTTATTTGGTAGAAATTAAATATATCGCATAAAGCTTTGCTCATAGCAGTAAATAAAAACTTAAAACAAATTCTCAATGTCTATTACTAGATATTTACAAACAGTATGTTTGCCACGGTTAGGAAGAAGTGTGTTACTGTTAGGTTACCAGTGTCAATGATATGACTATGGGCCTTTTTCTGTACCAGCCTTCACAAATATTGCGGAGTGGAACACAACGCAAAATATACAAAAAATCAATTATAAATGTTATGTCCATTATTGCAAACTAAAACGCAGATTTTGAGTTGTGTTGAAGCAAACCGTGACGGAATAACCTCTATTTTTAACTATTAGGAGTATATGTGTTATCGTTAGTCGAAGTCTAATAACAATATAGATACAATCTGCTGCTTAATATTGTATAACATTAAAAAATACATTGCAACACAATAAAAGCTATCAATTAATATTATTGGCAACGAATGACACACTTTTTAGCGCCATAAAGATGAGTTGTTTTTTTTCTGAATTTTCGTCGGAAAGTACAAATGAAAATTTACCCTCAAGTACCTAACTTTGTTTAACTCAATAAATGATCTAACGATTAACATTTGTCTCATGTTTGGACAATGGAGTAGTTTTCTTTTTTTTTAATAACGTTTAAAAGTTAATCATAATTTAGTCTATTTCTCATTAACTATACTGCATATTGTCACTTTAATAGTGTCACAGATGACAGCATTGAAGATGGTATTTTTCATTATAAATAGTTTCACCTTAATACATGGCGTGGTAACCATACAACATCAATCTTGTTAGATTTATAATATGATTGGGTCGGTCTCCTAACTTCTACCGGGTCCCCCTGAATTTTTGGGCTGGCTACGGGCCTGCTCCCAGGTGGTATGTTATTATTAGAATTCCAAATTATGCTATGCGTAAGTGTCGGATGTCTTATAGAACGGCTTTGTCCGTCCGTGTGTCAACAGGTATCAGGAGAAACGGTAAGATATATCGAAATGCGGCTTCTTGCAGTCGATTCAGGGTCCCAAGAATAGGTCTCTCTCCTCTGTTTAACCCTCTGTTCAAATTGAACTGGCTGTGTAAGCATTCATGTCAACGGCCTTATTCCGTACTAGCCTTTGCAAATATTGCGGAGTACAACGCAACGCAAAACCTGCAAAAATTAATTATAAGCGCTATGCTTATTATCTCAAAAATTAGAACTCAGATTTTAAGTTGGAAAAAAATGAAATGAAATCCTTGATTTTTACGTCCCATGGTTATGCCGGTGAGGCTAAAGGAGACGGTGTAGAGAAGAAATGAAAAATAGTGGAATGAAGAAAGTGGGAGGAAATGGGAGAATCCAGAGAAAAAACACGAACACGGTGTTTGTCCACCACAAAGTCCACACGGCGCAAGCTGGGATCGACCGAGAAACCAGAGATGAACGCTCTACCACTGAGCCACCGCGCCCCCTCAGATTTTGAATTAGGTTGACGCTAACCGTTACGGAATATAGGCCCAAACGGAAAAATACATGAAAATAAGCTCTTTATTTTATTTCTCAGTTATATAAATCCTATACTTTCTTCATGTAGAAATAGTTCTGGAAGCCACGCAGCTCTTGAAATACAAAAGGTTGAGTAGTTAAAATTATTCTAAACATCATTATACTTAATACATCACAGACCATACTGTTATATTCATCTGGTCATCTGGTTTCCCATTAGTTAAGTAGATTCCCCACTTACTATGTGCATTCTTTATTTTTTAAAAAATGTCCATAGTATTTCTCTCCAGCAATCCTTAAAATCATAAAATACATTTAAATAATGATGATAGCAGATTATAGCAGATGATAGCATAACTGTAATACGTAAGGAATACCAAGTGATGATGAGAAGTTAGAATAATTACCAACACATGTAACTATATTGAATTTTAATTAGTAATTACCGTCGTCTATATATATGGACATGGAAAATTACATTGATTAATATCTTCCGCGTTATACAGGTAAAATATAAGAAACAAAAATATAAATTGAGGAACGAAATACTAGTTTAAAGCTAATTATAAATTAATTATCTTTCGAAGGCTTTAACAACTCGAAAATTGATTACTTCATAAATTCTACAATATTATTAGAGTGTAAAAGAATCCAGATGAGACATACCGTGTACCCAGGGGGTTCACCGGGTCCTTACCCTCTACCACAAAACTTCCTAACTCTACATACATTTGTATAAGGTGCAGTCAAATGAAAACGTCCATTTTCATGTACAGACCTCCCTTAACGAGTTTTCGTTACCATTTGGCTACACATTTTTTGATCTTACCTATTGCGTTTGAAAACTATTATTTTTAGGTATTGTTCCTTGTGGTTATTTGTGTACATGTTTTCCGCGATCCAGAGAAGCTATTGCCTCCTGGTGACAACTCTGGTAAATTCTACGCAGGAAGGTAGTCTGTGGATATATTGTTTTGCAAGCAGAACCGGAAACAGACAGAAAAGATAGTGAACCGTTAAGGGTTAAATAATGACCGTTGTTGTGGAGGCACTTATCCCACCTTGACACGAGATTATGAATGCCTTGTAAAATAAACTCTTTGGATTGAGTATGCAACCACTCTGTCACAGTTTGCTGCACTTCTTCATCCGATCCACAGTGGTGTCCCCGGAGGTGTTTCTTGAGTGGCCCAAAAACGTGAAAATCACAGGGACTCAATTCGGGACTATACGCAGATACTATATTCCCACTTTCACGACGCAAAAAGATCCTGGTTTGATTGGCAACATGAGGCCGGGCATTGTCGTGCAATAAAATGATGCCCTTCGTGATGTTACCCCGGCGTTTATTCTTGACTGCTAGTAGCAGCTGACGGAGAGTGTCTCTATATTTGTAGGCGCTTATTGTTTCTCATTTGGGAAGGAACTCCACTAGCAGAGGCCTCTGCTCGTCGAAGAACACAGTCACCATGACCTTAGCAGCTGATGTTGTGGAACGGATTTTCTTTGGTTTAGACGACTCTGCATGCTTCCACTGCATATTCAAAAAATCAGGTTGAAAAAGAGGGCATATAGATTCATCTCCGGCAATGATCCTTCCAAGGAAATCGTCGCCCTCGTTCTGATATTGCGTCAAATGGCTCAGTGATATTCCCATTCTGTTGTATCACTGTTCCTCAGACAAACACTTGGGGACCCATCGAGCACAAATTTTTCAGTAACCAAATCTATTGCGCACAGTGTCATGCACACTGCCATAGAACACCTGTACTTGAGCACTAATGGCATCCAAAGAGATCCGTCTATCAGTTTGAATGCAATTGTCAATAACAGCAACTGTCTCATCAGAAGTACGATTAGACACCTGTCCGGGTCGCACATCATCAGTCAGTGTCTCCCTGCCACCACGAAAACGTCGACAACTCTTTCGCACTGTTTTGTCTGAAACACACTTCTTACCATACACATCCTGCATTCTCCTGTGTACGTCCGCTGAATGGACACCTTTCGCACAAAGAAAGTATCACAGCCCGCTGTTCTTCCTTGGTAACGTTGGTTACTGGTACCTCCATTAGTGTTACACGACGCCACGGTCTCTGAGAGCTCCTTTATCCTTACCACCCCCTAGGATGATTGGTCTCTGGGAGTTCCTAGAACGCCTGTCTCTGAGAACTCCTTTATCCTTACCACTCCCTAGGATGATTGGTCTCTGGGAGTTCCTAGGACGCCTGTCTCTGAGAGCTCCTTTATCCTTACCACTCTCTAGGACGCCTGGTCTCTGAGAGGTACCTACACACTTCTTGGCCGCAAAGAGCATTAGATTCTGTTACCCTAGGACGCTTGGTCTCTTGTTTCCTATAAACTCACCAACAAACCACCAAATATCTAAGTGGAACTTATTGTATTTGTTATTAGTACTTTACATAAGAAGAATTTTTATAATGAAAGGTGATTGGGAAAAGTTCAAAAGTCCCCGCGTACCATTTTAGCTCTACTCTAAAATCCAGAATTTACAACATGTAGCAAATTACACTGTTAAGATTGTACCTAATGTTATTTATTTTTTCATAACGGCGACATACATTACCCTTTATTCGGATAATACTTTAAAGAAAAGAAAAAGAAAAAGAAAAAAAGTAGTTTGCATTTTGTTCTGTGCCGAACAAATTCATTTGACCCTATTTCTTCAACGTCTTCTTTTATATTATCTTCTCATTTTATTGAGGAAGTGTCCAAAGATTTTCCAACTTCTCTACACAGCCAATACGAGTTTCCCATTCTCAGTAATGATACGGATTACAAGTCACCTGTTCACTTGTATCATTTTTCTTTGGTCTGTGTCACACGGAGCTAGTTTCTCAGAGTTTAGCCTTGTGACTTAAACAGAGTTTAGCCCTGTGACTCAAAGAGTTTTGCCCGGTGTCTCAGACAGAATTTAGCCCAGTGATTCAGGCAGAATTTGGATCGGTGACTCAGACTCGGTAATCCGAAATCTCTACAGCGTTATTGCAGAATTATATGGAGAATTAATAATGTCCACTACGCGAGTTCGAATAGTTGCGTGTTTAATTTCCGATGGGACATTATTTTTCTATTTCTTGATCTAGACACCACACTCTGGATATTTCAAACATAATTTTCTATTGGTCTTCCCCACCAAATTATGCAGTGATTTTGAACATAAGACAATATATGGAACTTTAACAAAACATTGTTTTGGCTTTAATGGTATTATTCATATTCCAAGCGATTTTTTTTCTTTTCTTTCTTTGGTAGGATGAACATTTCCCACAAAAAGCAAGCATGCTTTTTCAAAAAAGAGGAATAAAGGGTAAGCCTTCATTCGCCTTTTTTTTTTTTTTTTTGGCCTGTTATGATTTCGTTTCTGAACCACTTTTGTTTTATTCTCTAGTAGATTTTAGATTTTAAAATATCTTTACAATATTCAATACTTTTGAGTAGTAAGTTTAGTCCGATACTGGCTACCTTGATTGATTTATCAAACTGATATTGCATTCAATGCCATCAAGAGTAAGTTATGCAACCCAACATATGGCAGGTGTCGTTTCACTTGCCCAACTACATTCTCAATGACCTAAAAGTTATACAGTTTGTCATATTTTAATATTTTCTATGGGTTGTCCAAGTTCACACTGACAGGCGAGACAAAAGTAAACGTACCATAAGCCAAGAAAGAGATACAAATCTATTTTAACTTTCGTGTAGATACAATTTCGCTTTCAACTTGTTCTCTGTTTAGGAAACACATTATTATGAGCTTCAGATATTCTATTAGAACCTAAAATGAGTTCATCTTACAAACGTAAAGAGATAAACGGCTAATTTTGATATGATGTTAGTTTAACATAATAGTAAAAGTTTATTGTTCACGTAATTTTCTCTTTCTTTTCGGTTATATAATGTCAGTTTCTCAAATACTAACCACTTGTGGATAGCGTTTTTTTAACTTTTACCCTCTCGAATCTTAATGACCTGAATAAATAAATATATAGACAGATAGATAGGAGTATATTTGTTCCACGTATGAGCCTACATAAATGTCCTTAGCACCTAAATACTAACTAAATGAAGTTTAAGTAATTTAATAGCTATCATATTTTTTTTTAGAACAGTTGGTGCTAACACGATTTCTAATCTTACTACACCATTCCAATAGTCTTCAAACACGGGAGACGGTACCACAGTGGTAGACTGATGTGTGATGTCCCTGGTTCGACCCCAGGCCAAGTAAATTTGTGTTGAACAACATCGTGTCCGTGGGTTTTCTCAAAGTATTCCCGTTTCCTCCTACTTTCTCATTCCACCAGTTTTTCCATCATCATTCACTTGCCTTAATCATTCGTCTCCCTTAGCCTAAAGGGCATAAACGTGGGACGTTAAACTGTAAGATTTAATTTAACCCATTTTCAGCTCATCAAGCAACTCATTGCAACTAGAAAACCCAGCGTGTCCTTTGATTTGATCTTTTTTTCTTTCATATCGAATGGAAGGTTTTTTTTCGTTTTTTTTTCTTCAGGATACAGTAATAATTACTTTTTCGTGTTACAATAGTAAAAGGAAGATGGAATGCATTGTTATCCCTTATATATATATATATATATATATATATATATATATATATATATATATATATTGAAATATTTTTTTAAAAAAACATATATTTTTCAGGCAAAAAAGCCGTGGAAACAAACTTTTTTTAAAAAAAAGTTTTTCAGAATTCTTGTAATTCTATTTTGAATTATGAGAATTACCAATCTTATTTATTTATTTATTAAGTAATTGGACATTATTCATGGAACTGTTACATCTACGAGCAACAAAGAAATGCAATTTCGAGAAAGCATTATTGCTGGTATCATTAGGAACTTTCACCCAATCTTTCCTAATGTATGCTAGATATAAAATTCTCTATTTAATGATGTTTTGAAGCCAAATGGCCAACAGTAAAAATGTTTATCCTTTTCTTTTTTATGTGTAAAAAAAATCTAATACAAGGGAGTAAAAAAGTATGTTAATTTTTGGAACCTTGACGGCATTTTGGAAGACGCTGAAAGTTCTTCTGGAACAGGTAGACTACATGGTTTGTTTAGGATAGGTACTTTTTTTTTTCACTTCTTGCCTTCTACCCCTCCGCCGCCCTCGAAGTGCGGTATATCACAGGTCGACAGGTGAAGTGGCATTTCTTTGACAGCCTGTCGATACCATGTCCTGCACATTACACATACAAAAACCAGCCGAGTCGTCAACAGAACAGACAGACAGACGTAGTACGTGAGCCCCTTTCATCCCCCCTCTTCTGCCGTCTTTTCGTGTAGTTCTTTATGCAGGCCGTGAGAAGGGAAAGACGTAAATAGGGCAGGAATGTCATCCAAACTATGTAAATTATGTAGAATAGATTTCTTGAAAAAGAAGTTTTTTTTTTTTTTTAAAAGCGTATTGTAATATAAAACTTAAGTTCAAAGGTTATGAGATATTTTTCTCACTACTGAAAAAAATAAATCGATGGTTTTAGAACCAGAGGTTGGTGTTATTGACAAATATACAGTGTGGTGACAAAGTCCCGTCACCACCTCCACTTCCTTTAAGGATTAAATATTCAATTTATGCAAACTTTAATTATAACTATAGATATCCACACTATAGATTGAGTTTTATATGTAATGGACATTTGGTGCTTTAATGTCTAAATGTCTAACGAATTAGTATTAGCTCCGTCGTGCTCCGAATACAAAGTAATACATCACCATGTTCTGTAAGACATTACCTCTTGTGTGTTGGTTTCCAGCTTCGATCTTCGGCCAAGTAAATTTGTAGTTGACAAACATCGTCTCTGGAATTTTCTTTAAATATTCCAGTTTCCTCCCACAACCTCATTCCACCAATTCTTCCATCAATTCACTTGCCCTAATCATCCGTCTCCCTTAGCCTAATGAAAGTTAAAATGAAAGTTTTCATTTCATTTTCATATTTTAGTATTGTTGGAGTAACCCGTATTCAGACAATTCTTAAACAAATGTTGGTCTAATTTCAAGTCAAGTTTCATGTGTTTGAGCAGAGTTGACCGGGATACACTAAGTTCTGCGAACCGTTTGTGAGTTTACTTCATTGGGATCTTCTTATTGATGTCATGACTTCTCTTCATTGTTCCTCTCTTGTTGATGGTCTACCACTTCGTGGTTTATCCTCAACATTGTCGGTAGAAATCAGTTTCTGTTCCGAACGCGAAAGTGTTCTCTTTGGAGGAGGGCTTTCATCCAATTCGTAGCTAGATATCTATGCACACCTGTTCCAACGATTTCCCTGTTCTGGAGCTTTTATGAACCCAAGTGCTTGTGACAATGCAGTCTTTAATGGTATAATCACTTGCATCACCCATTGTTTATATCTGAAATAGGAAATAAATACTGTACGTTGTAATTCCGTCACATACATTTACACACATTTACTTTTTTATTGTAGTTTGATTATTTTATACTTAAGGGAGGGGATGACAGGAGTTTGTGCCCACCCTAAAAGATTGAATTTTCTCTAGAATTTACTGCTAACTACTTGTTTCCTGCAAGCGTACAGCTCGTTGAACACACTAGGTTAAAATTGTGGTTTGTCCTGTTTTGAAAGAAATAACTGGAACAATGGAGTTTTTAATGCTTTGCACTAATGTCATCTATTGATGTAGGGCAGGCAGACAACAGAGGTAAAACCACTCATTAGACAACTGTGGACTATTAAGAGCGTTACACACATACTGAAACGCTTGTATATTAAAATATAATTATTGTTTTATCTGTCGTGTTGTCCTTTGTGGTATTTCTAAATATTGGTCTTTGAAGCCCGGTATTTCAATATTATTATTATCGCTACTATTACTATTACTATTACTATTATATAGGTTAATTATATACCGGTAGGTGTCGCTAACTAAGTTGAGCTTTGACCCGTACTGACCCAAAATGTGACAATGAGTGCGTTTTGCCTAACAATAAACAATATACCCTCCATCTTCCTTTCCATGTGAAGTCAGGTGCACTAAAAGCCGGTTCACTTGATCTAGATCCACCCTTAACTTCGTAACTCTTTTTAAATAACATACTTATTGTATTATCTGCTCCAAGAGCGCTCCCCTGGGGGGGGGGTCCACCCAGTCTTAACGTCTCTCTACTCTTTCGACTTCCCCGCAAAATACCTGCTTGCAGTTGCATCACATTTTGGTTTTCTTCAAATCTACTTTCACGAGTGGCGTTTATGTCCTGTTCTTTTGAAAAAAAAAAAAAAAAAAAGGAAAGGAAATTTCAAGAAATTCGTTCGATGTCTATATATACCGATTTAAATGACCAACAGTACCAATTATTCTTTTTCCACTTGTATGATTTTAGTTACCTTCTTTTATTACGTTTTTGTTACTTCTTCTTGCTATTCATGCTTTTGCATTTACTACCCGAGCATCTCCTATTTTATTCTTTCTGATTTCCAAAGTGTTTCTCATTCATGCAAATGTAAACACTATACAATGTTCTTTCTTTCCTTCTGATGAATGTCAATTTTGCCTTTCCCATGCTAGTTGTTTCTATATAATTTTCACTTCTTCCTCCATACGAGAATGTCGTGATATCTAAAGATTTAAATAACTTCACCACGCCATTTTTTGTTCATCGAAATTCATTTCCCATTTTTTTCTTCATTTTCGTACACTTGAGCAGTTTCGTCTACTTGTTTATTTTGCAATATTACTATACTTCCTAGCTTCAGTTCTTCAATCAAAATATCCTACTAGTTCTTACAGTTATTGTTACTGTGAAATATTTTAATGCCAGAATCCCTAGACTGATTCAGTACTAAACGTATTAGTGTGGGTTGTTAGGGTGGTAAAAATAAGGGAGATTTTTTATTACTACCTTACATCTAATTATTATAAATGAATAACTAATGCTTACATTTAATACACTATGTACCAAACAGCTGTAAAATGATTCCAGAGCACTTTGGGTTTGTGAATGAGGGAATTAGTATAGAATTTATTGATAAGAGGTTCAATATAGTTCAGAACTTCTTCGCTTTAGGACTTGTGCAGCTAAATAATTTTTAGAACTTCTTCATTTTAAGACTTACGTAACTAGATCATTTTTACGACTTCTGCTAGTTGATCATTTATAGAACTTTACACTTTAGAATTTTGAAGATACATTTTGAAATAATGATATTAATCTTCTCGTGAAATATATATATATAAAAAAATATAGATTGATTGTTGCTGAGAATTTGCTAATCTAACCCGTTATGTTTGTTTAAATGTAATGAAGTATTTCAAAACAGAACAGAAAATGCCCGTGTTTTGCAAAATGATCAGTATATATAGAAAAAAAAATCCTGTTTGATTTCCAAAAATTGTTTTGGCGCTATTTCCTTTCTTTCTTTCTCACCTTTGTTAATGTTTAAACCCTTTGTTAAGTCTTTAGTTTCGCTTTCACATTCACAGGTATTTTTTTTGACCGATGAAAATTAACTGACGGTTCGTTTGTTGATTTGGGGAATGTTCATTTTGCTTCCTGAATACCTTGTAGGTGGAGCAGATGTCACCTTGTTTAGTACACATTCCCACGTTGATCAGAACCTTCGGTATTTTTCCTAGAGACGACTTTTCAAGCGAGTATTTCGTTCATCCAGTTGACCAATTTTCTCTTTTGCTGCTTTGACGAAAAACTTTTCTCCGTTAAATACAGGGTAAAATATCCCCCTTTCTAATGCTGTTGGGACACACAAATCAGTTTTAAATGGTAAAAACCAAACCAAACCAAACCCACCTGACACCTTTTTTCTCTTCTTTAACAAACCTTTTCTAATTTGGTGACGAATTTTTTGTTCTTTCGGCTTCACTTTTCGTGGAGTCACACTATTTTCTCACGCACCTTTGCTTATTTTCTTCTCCAATAGTTACTGGTGCTATATTGAACCTTCTTAGAACTCTAACAAACGATTCACTCATTCGATATGGTCAATTACTTCCTCCCCCGGTTTTGTTTTCTTTCACCTGCGAAATACCACCTATTTCAGGCGGATTCTTACGAGAAACAAACTTTTTAAAACACATGTTTTATCTAAAACCACACTTGAGTTTCTGTGTCCAAGCAAATAGTCAATTCATGACACAAGGGAAGAACAAACCTTATACAGCAGTTCTATTGACATTTGGCGTGTCAGTGCACAAGCAAATCAAATCCACTTTTGGTCATTTTTGGACATGTTTCACCCTTAAGATCCTTGTCTGAAGCTGCTTTCAGAGATAAGTTTCATGTCCAGATATTGAGAACAACTCTTATAGTAATGAAAAAAAAGAAAAAGTATTAGCTTTTCTATGTACTTTACGCAAATCTACACGCTCACTCAGATTTTTTTTTTTTTTTTTTTTTTTTAAGGGAGAGGTCCAAACTCGGAGGGAAAGGGGAATAACACTGTAAGCCACTACATCTATACAGTATTGAGCAGGTATTATTCCGCGCCCGGAAAGACGATAAGTAATTGTAAAATACTTCCACCTATATATTTTTTTAAATGATAGATCTAGATTGTTTTTATACAGATGAAATGCAATCTTAAATTTTCATGCTACATCAATCATTATAGTTTTATTGAGAAGGCGTACAAATATATGTTGAGTTAGGAAGTTTTATGTGGGGAGTCCGAACCCGATGGACCCTTAATTCTTAAGTATTGATTTGGTTTTAAGGGTATGCAGGTTTATACGTCAAAGGTATCTGGAATCGGCGCATGACTTATAAATTACACTTGACAAAGCTATGCACAGAGATAATCTTTAAGGCTAAGTCTATCAAGGGGAATTAAGGGTAAATTTAGGTTTACTGTAGACGCGCTTACTTAATGGGAGTGTGCAGTGGATCAAAAGCTTGCACAAGAACAAGTGACAATAATACAAAAACATGTCCGGGGGTGCGGTGACTCAGTGGTAGAGCGTTCACCTTCGGTGCTTAGGGTCCCTGGTTCGATCCCAGCTCACGCCGTGTGGACTTTGTGGTGGACGAACACCGCGCTCGTGGGTTTTCTCTGGTTCTTCCATTTCCTCCTTCCTCTTTATTCATTTCTCATCATCACCGTCTACTTTAGCCTAACGGCATAAACGTGGGACGTAAAACTAAAGATTTCATTTCATTTTTACAAAAACATGTCCTTCTGTGAGCAACGTTAGTATTTATTCACCCATTTTAAAGTTTTACGGCGCCACAATGGGTGCAGTGGGTGCAGCTGCACCCATATTAACTTCGATTTTCAGATTTCCTACAATAATCCTTTTTGTTTTGTATATTTCTTGTTTCCTACGATTGTATATATTTGAGTGACTTCTTAAGTCTCTCATAAGTTACTTGCTATCATAACGTGTTTTTGTCTTTTTTTTTTTTTGAGTAAAACTTAGGGATATTTTTTTTTTTTGAGATCTTAAGGCTCAATAGTGCAGAGCGTTCTGGCAACAATGTTGTGATGTGTTGTCTTATCCTAGCCTGCACCCACATCACCAAAATCCTGGAGCCGCCTATGGTAATAAGTAACGAATATTACAAACTTTTGGATATGCAATATGGGCAATTTTAAGGTGATGTCATTGGAAAAGCATTGTTCTACAATATTAGTAATTAATAGAGCTTGATACCTAACCTAGGTCTACGCGAATTTTCGGTGTTGATTGAACGTCGTGAGGCAATTGAGGAGCTACTTGAGTTGAGTACTCAACAAAGATGAAGTAGGCCAGTGCGTTGTGGGTCAACAGGACGTGACCCACTACGAGCCACCATGACTCTCTCTCTGATTTACTGACTTACTCTCCTTAGTGAATTGTAGACATCATCTTTTGAACACTGGTGACTTTATCTGTGTTTTAGTTTCAAGGCTCCCATTTTTCTTCCATTTTCATTTGTTTATATTTACTTACCAGACAAGTGAGATGAGTATATCCAAGTGAAAAAAAAAAACTTCAGGTACTTTTGAATATTGATATTTGTAATTGTAATAATAGCAATAGAACTTACTACTTTGCTTTCAAGACAGTCGAATTTTATATTCTATTTTTTCCCTTTACGTTGACCTATTTTACCTTGATTTGAGACTTTCAAATTTAATCCTATTTTCTACTTAAAAGTATCTGTAATTCAATAAGGAAATAATTGTATATGATAATTAAATTGAAATTCATCGTATGACAAACGCTTTAGCATTTTTATATCGTAAAGGTCAGGTCAATCGGTATTGTAAGAGAGCGGTGCTTGAACGATTGGTGGTAGAAATTCAAACTCCGATTAGTGATAATTTCACAGTCTTGTTTTCTTACAACTGTAAATTCAGTAGAGTCAGTGGAGAGGAGGGCTTGGAACATGGGTCAGAGTTGATGACGATGGGTTTTGATGGATCAGAGTAGGTCAGTGTGTCATGGGTCAAGTTTTCATTGGTCTACGCCATCTCTGGTATGGAACTGTGTTCAAAATAACAGCCATGAGAATCTATGCACTGGCCGTACCTCGCCTAACTGAAAGTAGTAGCCATAGCCTTCTGTAAATATTTTAGTTACTATGTAACAACAGTTATCATGTCGTGAGCGTAACAGTAAGTCTTAAGAAGCGGTAAAAGCAATCAAAAGAACCAAAATAAGAAGAAAAAAAGTTAAACTTTATATACCTAGAAGAAGCTGTTGACGCTTATAGTTGACTTGTTATGCCATTCGTTAAAAAAAAAAAAAAAAAAAGTCACAAAAGACGCGATTACTTTTCTCCAGTGAGAGTTTTTTGTGAGACACAGTTAGCAAGGAGGTGTGAATAGGAGCAATCATACAGGATTTAAGTCAGTAGTCTGTGACAACTCCCTTCACAAATGGAGATCCTGCAAAAAGTACACAAAGCTCCACCCCTTATACATTTGTTGAAAAGCTTCTTCCAAATACGGGATTGCATCTCTCTTTATTTTCTTTTATTTCATTTTTTTTATCATCTTCTTTAAAGTCTTTCTCTGTTTCTTCATCACTCTGCTTCCTGTTCTTTCTTCTTGGTCCGCTGTTTTTTCTTCTCCTCCAATTTGTCTAATAACTGCTAAAATTTTTTAGCTTTTACAAGGCCCTTAAAGTGATGTGTTATTAACACCTTTCCAAACAGAATATCCACACCTTTTAAGTGCTTGTGTGGGAGTACAACGACTGCTATGTTATCTCAATCAAGTCGAAAAGGTGTTGCAAGACTAAACTGCTGCCATTCTCTATACAAGTAAGATAAAGAGTCCCGGTGTTGTACTCTGTCTATGTGTGCACATCTTAAACAAAGTAATAGAACCCCAAAACAACTCGTTACTTGTGTTGCAATCACAAACATAAATATGACACATGCCTGTAACAAGCTTGCATGTAAATCATGTGTAATAAGCTTCACATTGAAGTCTGAAAGCTCATTAGAAATTTCTAAAGACACGGTTGACACAATGGCTGATGATGAGCTCACACAAGTGAATTGTCATATTTAAAATTCACCAACTAGACGTGTGTGGTTAGCACTCAATCTTCGAAAAACATGATCCAAGATTTCTTTACTATTCATAGTTTCAGTGAGCAAATCTTCGTAAATTTTGCGTTTCTCAGTAAATACCAAATAAGAAAAGGAAAGATCAGATGTATCACCATAAATTTTATATTGATTCTTCTAAAGTTAACTGATTTTCACGTGTGTGTGATTTAAATATCTTCACACAGCAATTGTATCCCTTATTTTCTTCAACTATTCGTTGTTCGAAGTACAACCAATAATTGGTCTGTTATGAAAATGTAGCACTACCACGTATTCAGCAAAATTTTATGTACATATGAATGATTTCCTCCCTCTCCCTCCTACAGTTCTGGACTGAACGGAGTTTTTCAATATCTTGGTTTCCGTGCTCATCAGAACTTTCGATTTCTTTCGTGTAAGACCCGGGTGCAATTCTCGGTGGGAGCTCTTGTGGTTCGGATTCCACGCTAAAACTGTAGGTTCAAGTCTCATATAGCCTCGTGACTCAGAGGGACGCTAAACTCAAAATCAAATCAAATCTTTCGTGGGATCAAGATAAGGCTATTGTGTTTGCATACCTTAGCGCTCATAGGTAAAAATGTTTCATTTTTTAAGTTTGTCTTTACAAGTAAATCGTTCTCATATAAAGGACCACTCACTCTGCAAAGGATTCAAGTCCACTTTTGATCATTTTGTATATTTCACGTATTTAACAACTCTACCTGAATCTCCTTTCAGTGCTTAAGAGTCTTCATCCTGGCGAAATTACAATACCGCTAATTTTACAGTAATTATGTGATATCTTCAAACAGATAAAAGATAATTGAAATATGGAACAAGAGTGCCCTAGACAATATTATTTTGCATGAGGTACCGTTATCACAAGTCACTTAGTGGCTTTCCGTTTTCAGCTGTTTAGAAACGCGAAAATAAATGCCGATTTTCAAAATGGCTCGAAATCGAAAGCAGATAAGTGAGTCGTGATAACGGTATCTCATGTAAAATAATATTGTCTAGGGCGCTCTTGTTCCACATTTCGATTATCTTTTATCTATTTGAAGATATTACATAATTACTGTAAAATTAGCGGTATTTTAATTTCGCCGGGATGAAGACTCTTAAAAGATCCATTTCCAGACATTGTAAATAGTTTTTATACTATAAAAAAAGTGTGTTTAGGACTTCTACCGCTTAGGTCTTGTGCCGTTTAGGATCTGTGGAGCGTCTTCAATAAGATCTAGCCAACGCCACGCAGGGAAAGGGGTAAGAAAAGGAGTTATGAACCCCATACATTATCAAATTTGTACTGAATGCAGGGCCGTATTTACGCATGGGGCAACAAAGATCATGGCCCAGGGCTGCAAATTTTCTCGAATTAGTTTATTTCATACTTCCCTTCAGCAGTGAGCTCATATTGATGAGTACTCAAATCAGCCATAATTTTATTGCCTGAAACTCAAATATTATTTTATTTATTGTATGTATTTTATTGTTTCCACTTCCAGTTGAATATTAACTATTCACTTCGCTAGTGTTGCCACGAGACGAGACATTTCTCGTGTCTCATCTCGTCTCGTCTCGTAAACGAGACGGGACAGAACCCTTTTAGACGAGATACGAGACGAGACAGACTACTTGTCCCGTCTCGAAAACGAGACGAGACGAGACGTCTCGTGAAATGTCTCGTCTCGTCTCGTGTCTCGAAAATGAAAACACTGGCGGGAATGGCCAAGATTGAAATTGCCAGTGGTCATATAGATTGCAAAAGGAAAATCCCCTTTGTGAGAAAACATGTTGAAAAGCCTTCATAGAAAAGTGTCCTCTGTCTATTGAATGAAACAATCGTGATACATGAGCTTCCAGGAATATCATCCTTAATGTCTTGTCCCCAATTCCCCTTGCTGTAAACTGAGGAATTCTCATTTTTTTTTTTCATTTCTGGCTGGAATGATGACAAACAAAATCAAAGACAAGGAAGATTTTTACAAGGTCAAGAAACCGAACTACCACCACCATCTATTCAATTTGAAAACTGGGTAAGGTCTACACTCATTACAAGCTGTAGTTGAAAGTTCTGGCTGAGATGGAAGAAGAGAACAGAACAGACTACACTTGTCTTTATTCTTTAGTGGCGGTATTATTTTTGCTATATGAACCGAAAACGGCAATTGAAGTACTGTATGTCATCTTGGAACTAAAATTTTGTCTTCTCTCTCTCTCTCTCTCTCTCTCTCTCTCTCTCTCTCTCTCACACACACACACACACACACACACACATACACATAAAAACACACTTTTACCATTTTACCAATCGCTCGCGTATTATACAGCAGTCATGTTATAAAATTTACCTCTTCGTTTGGAAGCCGGGCGAAGGACAAAGAAAGCAAAGATATTGTCGACGAACCCTTCAAATTGTTTGCTTTCAGCAAATTTATGGTACTAACAATACCACTGGAGGTGAAGAGGTTTTACAGGGGAATCTTCCTTTTGTTACGCGGAAATGTTTGATCTGACCAGAGTGCGAAATTGCCCTCTGCTTCCATGTTGAGATGAGGGGAATACTTCCCTTTCCTAGTGAATAATATTCATTAGGACCTGAATTATCTTCAAAAATGGTTTCTTACAGGCGAATAAAACCTTTCGAACTTGATAAATGTAAAGAACATTTGGTCCTAATATTCATGGAACTCCGTTGAAAGCAGAAAATATCATGAGAATGATCAAAATTCGAACATTGAAGAACATAATTAACAGAAAAGAAATAGGATACCTAAACCATATTTTTAAACCTGCTATAAAATGTATATCCTATATTTTTACTAATTCCTTACTCCCATAAAAGTATCCTGGGGAGGATATTCTCTCCAATTTTTTCAGACTGAAATCCCTTTATCCCGTACGATTTCCCTCCCTGACACAATACGAAAAAACAAATGCTGTTAAAATCCATACACATGACCCTTCCGGGACTCAACTCGGGGCCTTCAAGCCGATGGTCTATCGCTGCAGACCGCTCGGCTTGGTATGAAGATGTACGTTGTATGATTGCGAATACATCACGACAATATAAGAAACTTTAATCCAAAATGGCCACCCAAAAATCAACTTTTTTTTTAGAACAAACAATTTACTGAGCAAAACAATATATTCACATAAAAAACTACATACGTGTTACAGTTTCGCCACCTAACACTTTGGCTTCATCAGACGCTTTTTTTTTTAGACCACTAGCTAATCTGGGTGTACTGTCATGAGTTTGTTACACAAACGGGGCAACCACCACTTAGTATCACACACCCCGCAGTTATGGGAACAGATTTGAATCATGGAGGTGAAGACTGGCCCCAAGCATTCTTTCGTCCGATGTGTCGTTCAGCTCCCATTACTATGGCACTTTAAGTAGAGCTTACTGTGCAGTAACATATAAAATTTCAATCAAATACTTTCCATTACTTAATAAAATTATTTGGTTCCGAGCTTTTTTTTAAAAAAAATAATTGCAACTTTCCATGCTAAAATGGAAAGTAGTTTTTTGATTGGTATGGGTTAACACTGTGAAACCTAAAGGCTGGAATATATGAAATCAAAGTGTACACACATATCTATCTATCTATCTATCTATCTATCTATCTATCTATATATATATATATATATATATATATATATATACAGACACTATAAAGCAAGTGGGCTGATAGTATACGGTAGTGTCGGGGATGGTGACACCTTTACATCGAACTTTGCTTGTCGTGTAGACATTATTTGACATTGGTGTCTTCATCTTCGACGTACCTATGAGCAATTTACTGTATATTCGTGTATTGAAACTGGTGAAACAAATTTCAGTTTCAGAATGTGTAAAAAAAAAAAAAAAAAAAAAAAAAAGCCAGGGTCGAGAAGCCTCAGACAACTAACAGCAGAGATGTATTATGTTGTAAACTCGTTGTCCTTGCCTTGTGAGTTTATTTGAATTTATTTTTAAGACCTTTAGGCAACTTTGGCCAAATGGATGATGATGGGGAATTAGTGGAATGAAGAAAGTAGTAGGATACTAGATAACTTCGAGAAAACACACACTTTCAAAAAATGAAATGAAATGAAATCTTTGAGTTTTCCGTCCCACGGTTATGCCAGTTAGAGTAAAGGAGACGATGATGATGAGTAATGAATGAAGTGGTGGAATGAAGAAAGCGGGAGGAAACGGGAAAACCCCGAGAAAACCCACGCACACGGTTTTTGTCCACCACAAAGTTCACTTGGCGGGGCTGGGATCGAACCCGAGACCCCAAGCACCAGAGGTGAACGCTCTACCACTGAGCCACCGCGGTCCCCACACACATTCAATGTTTGTCCACCACAAAGCTCACATGGCACTAACCGAGATCGAACCGACTACCACATACACCAGAGGTTAAGGCTTCACGGTGTAGCTACAGTGACATTTCTTGTCTTGTGTGTTCTGGATAATACTTGTAACTTAAGTGTATCTTGATTAGCATGCTGCAACCTGCTACATTTTACTTTCGTTCCCATGGTATGCTGCTATATTTTTTACGAGACAAGACGAGACGGGACAGAACCTCTCGAGACGAGACACGAGATGAGACGAGCACATTTTTTCAAGACGAGACACGAGACGAGACATGCTTTGCACGAGACGAGACGAGGCAGTCTGAAGTCTCGTCTCGTCTCGTCTCGTGGCAACACTACACTTCGCTGTTTCAAATTTTCTACACCGGTTTTTAGTACTATTGAGGAGGCAGCATTTCTTTTTTCTATGAGGCTCGAGAAGGCAAGAATGTTAAATATAGCCCTGATTGAATAAGTAAATACTTACCTGGGTATTTTTAGTTACGTAGAAGTATACGCTTACACGCTTTCAAAAACAGCAAAACTTACCCCTGTATACACTCGTCCTTTCGTAAATTTGAGGTGAGAGTACGCTGAACTATAAAAATATTAGGTGAGTATAAGCTGAACTATAAAAATATTAGGTGAGTATAAGCTGAGCTTTAAAAATATTAGATAAGTATAAGCTGAACTATAAAAATATTAGGTGAGTTACGCTGAGCTATAAAAATATTAGGCGAGTGTACGCTGAACTATGAAAATATTAGGTGAGTATGCGCTGAACTATAAAAATGTTAGGAGAATATACACCCCATTACATCAATTGTACTACTTCCAAGTCCAGCAGATGTTTCTTTATTATTTTTTAAAGGAGAAAATTCTGTACGATTCTGTTTAGTATAGTCTCGGATTCAATTGGACCAAGATTTTGTTGCTGTGGCAATGAATCGTTGTATTAAACAAAGAAACAAAAACTCTTAATTTTCTTATTTATGCCAAAGTTGTAATTGTAAATTCGTTGGCGACACTGAGAGAAAAAGAAAAATCTTTTCACCAACAAAATCAAGTACTTCATTTATATATATATTGATCTTAAGTCTCTTCATCCCGGCGAAATTAAAATACCGCTAATTTTACAGTAATTATGTGATATCTTCAAATAGATAAAAGATAATTGAAATATGGAACAAGAGCGCCCTAGACAATATTATTTTACATGGGATACCGTTATCACAACTCACCTAGTGGCTTTCCGTTTTCAGCTGTTTAGAAACGCGAAAATAAATGCCGATTTTCAAAATGGCTCGAAATCGAAAGCAGATAAGTGAGTCGTGATAACGTTTTCTCATGTAAAATAATATTGTCTAGGGCGCTCTTGTTCCACATTTCGATTATCTTTTATCTATTTGAAGATATCACATAATTACTGTAAAATTAGCGGTATTTTAATTTCGCCGGGATGAAGACTCCTAATGTCTTATGTCTTACCTTAATGCAGAAGCAAGATTAAAATCATTCATTGGCTATATTACAGTTTACGTACTCGAGGCTTTTAGTAAACTGTATCATTTCATGAAAGGAAGTATAAAAGAAGATTCAATAGCTCTGAACTCACTTTGCATTAGGCGGTCATTAGCCTTCATGAAGATTTCTTTTATTTATACCTTTCTAAATGAAAACTTTGTGTAACAACATAATGAGCCAAGTCTAATGATGAAATTCACATTGAGTGTGTAGGAAGTGTTTTATATGTGTGATAAATGGACTGACAATGACCTAGGTGTGGTCTGCATAATCATCCGTTGTTTATACCATTCATCATCATATTTAACAACGGGATTTCCTAATAGAAATATAATTTCTTCCTACTAAATGCATGAAGCCTTTTGACTGTAGCATTATACTGCAGTATCCACGTGCAATCAACAATGGAGCTTTATATTTTTTTGTGGGTTTATTTACACAGAAACTAAACGAAAGCTTTCTTTTTATTTATTTCTTTGCATTTGCCCACGCGGATAGAAAGAAAAACTGAAGAACATCTTCACAATTATCACATGTAATTTGTAACTTTAAATGATAATTAGGTTAATTGAAAGAGTCTTTTTATTATTTAATGAAACACACATTAATTATTCGAATTATGTTTAGCACAATTATAATAGTTTTCCCTATAAATAATTAGGATTAATCAAATACTAGCAGAAGGTTAACGAGTGCGTTCCGAACCTTCAACCCTCTATAAGCTATATGCTAAAAACATGCTTAATTGAAAGTTGTTTAAATTTAATACATTTTATTAATTATTATTATTATTATTATTTGAGTTTGTTTACTAACCACACAAAACTCCATTATTATATGTGCTACTCAATTATTTAAACATTTGGCTATACACAACACTCCGCAGATAGCGACATCTATTACTGTCAGACACACAAGTGTCAGGTATGTGGCGACATCTACTATCGAGTTTGTTCTCTATTAGGAATTACAAAGCACGAGACGTTTGCCGTATATTATAAGGAACTATCATTGTGCCCCTTGTCTTCCAACAACCAAATTACAACTCTCTTACGCAAGACTGTATAACATTCCAGGATATAGTACACTTGCTTTTTCCCTTTTATAACGAGGATAGGAGAGACCGGGGATGGTTGGCACACTTTATGGATTTTGATGTGTATCTTCCAAACTACGCATACGATGTACAAAAAGTGAGTATCGAATTTCCTTTTTTTGCTCTTCCAAAGCTTTTTAAATTGGAGTATCTGTTAAAATTGCAGAGCAACGCCTTTTGGTCCTGGAGTTTGATTGTTTCTTCCATGGGTTGCTTTCGGTAAAGATCTAATATCTTCGAGAGATGATCCTTGTTGCTGTGAGTTTTGCACATTGCTTTCATACTCTGACAATAAGGTTTATGCAATAAAAGATTCCACTGTAATAAGGTGCTTCTCAGGTGCTCCTCAGGGGATACTGCTTCTGCCTTTCCGAAAATGGTCATAATTTCTCGTCTAAAGGCAATAACTTTGTTTTCATTTTGTTAGGTCTTTGTTCTGTGTTAACCTCTAGTTTGGACTTCCAATCATATGTGGAACATGATGGTTGTTCCTGATTTCGTCGATTTGTTACATATCCTAGCATGGAGTTTGAACCATTAAATATATTAGTTGAATGGCATGATACCTATATATCTAAATTCAGCTTGTATGTTTTAATCATTTGTAGCGTAAGATTAGATTCCTTGACTAGCTTTGGGGAAGTCATAAATTATGGTTCAACCACCATTATTTAACATCCAAGAATCAGCACATGAATTTATAAATTTCTTCAAAGTTCCAAAAACTGATCTGTCAAGTGGCTGCAGCTTGTGAGAGCAATGCGGCTGGAAAAACAACAAAGTTACTCCATGTTCCTTACAGTAACCTAATGCTTCGATAGGTAAATGTGAATCATGATTATCAAGAAGAAGAACTGGTGGATCTTTCTTGGATTTAACTTCTCTCACAAACTGTTCAATCAATTCAAAAAAGTTACTTTCGTTCATCTAATCAGATGGATTGGAACCACCATCTCTTGCAACAGGGTCATGTCGTACAAAATAATTCTTATAATGAACTCGAGGAAACACAAAATATGGTGGGATTTTATTCCCTGTAGCGGGCACAGGTAATGCCAATGTCACAAGGTCGTCTGTGGGCTGAAGTAACTTTTCCAGCTTGTTTCCACCCTTTACGAGCTAACACTCTATCTGGCTTTTGGACAATAGTGATACCTGTGTCATCCATATTCCACATTTCACTAGGCTTCAATTTATAACGAGTTAAGACAGTTTTGAGGTTTTGAAAAATTTCGAAACATTTTTCTTGTTAATATTAGAAGCTTGTGCTAAGCTTGACGCTTCTGGTATTCTTATGGAAAAATCTTTCTGTCGCTTTAGAAAATTCGAAAACCAGTCTGAGCCTACTTGTTCATATTCATACCATTTGTAAGACGAATTTACGCACTTCTTTAGGAATTACACCAGAGTAAATATGGATGGCTCTTTTCAAATAATTTTCTACCTCTTTTTCTTGTTCTTCTGAAAATACCATTCTACTTTTAACCTTAAAAAAGAAAAAAAGCTTCTTAACGCAATGACTCAGTACAACAAAATACTCAAGACAAGTTAATAGACTGTTAGTATTTTAAGCATTTCAGAAAATTTAATGTAATCTTGTATTGGGGCTGATTGAGACGTGTGTCAATGAGCTCCACGGTTTTTATGTCAACTAACCCCATCTAATTTCTTAATCGCCATGTTCCTGTAGTAAAAATATGAAATGTTACCTAACAATTTGAGTGTTACAAAATTAAATAGTACGCATTCTTTTACCTGAAGTCTAATAACAGGATTAAAAATAAAATGATTGCTTTAAATAACATAAAAAACAAGATGCTAAAAATTTACTTACCTCCACGAGAAAAAGTGTTCTTTCCTCTGCTCACGTGTTTGTCTACTGTTAACCATGCAACATTCTGAGTAAATGCGTCTGTTAAAAGCACTTCTATGATGGGCATGTCATAGTTACCAAACTTACAATAAACATTTTACGAGTACTGAGTCAACCTACATGTGTGTCAATCATCCCCGGTCTCCCCTGGTTCCTATCATGTATTCTATACTTATTTTCAAATTCCAAAAAATGAGGGACTTTAGAAATGAATGATTCTATAGATAGTTTTCACATCTATATTTGGTTTTAACTTCTAACTTTCTTGAGGAAAACTGTCTTAGATACGATACTATCATAGTAATCTGTATGCATGTTGCCTGCTTCAATACAAACATATTAATATCAATTTTACATTGTTGTTAAAATTCAGGTTACTTTTCTCGTTGCTTGACCTCGACGAGGCTTACAAGGATTTACTTTCATGTTTCTACTTCAACGACTATTCATTGACTCCACATGGTGGGTGTTGCAGAACACTACCACAAGCGAGGATGCAAGCATAGTAGAAGGTACCGCTAGACCTATGCGTACGCCATCTTTCTGCAAATTTAATTACTTATTACTGGTACCTGTTCTACTTATTTACAAAATTTGGTGTCCTTCGGACCATTCTTTCTGACTGCTGCCATTTTCCTAAACAGTAGTGTATTTCCTAAAGTTGAACCAGGTGAACAAAACACACTTAATGCTCCCAGTAAAGGAGCTATTTGTCTCATCTGTCCACTGTGAAGATGCAACACTAAAAACTCTATAGTTATTAGCATTATGTGCTGGCAGTGGGAAATACTATACAAATATTAAGGGATCCTCTAGTGCTCCCATCAAGATGCTTAGACTAATTTCTGTACGCACTCTAGTGATTCGAGCTGAAAATATTTAGGTACACGTTACAATAAAAAAAATGAATCAAATGTGTTATTCTTCTTTTCTTAAATAGTCTGGACAATATTTTGTCTTCTCGAAACGAGACAATCTCGATTAGTCAGTACATATGGTCATTAATTACCAACTAATAGAAAAATACTACCCGCCAATCTGTTAAAATTCATTTTATTTATTAATATGACATAACGTCTAAAGTGTCATCTACTTACGGCCTCAAAAGTTGAGTATCAAATTTGTGTTACCTCTATTAACGGTGACTCTAAAGTAGGGATGTGCGATACTTCGATATATCGATCGATCGATCGATATTTTGTGAATATCGAAATTTCGATATTTTGTAAATATCAAAATCGATATATCGATACTTCGATATTTTCGATATTTCGATACTTCGATATTTTTCGATATTTCGATATTTTTCGATATTTCGATATTTTTCGATACTTCGATATTTCGATATTTTTCGATATTTCGATACTTCGATATTTTTCAATACTTAAATATTTCGATATTTTTCTATATTTCGATATACTTCGATATTTCGATACTTCGATACCATTCGATATTTTGACAATGGAGGTGGTCCCCATAATTACTAGAAAACATGTTTTAATTACAAAAAATAAATATAAAAATGTTGCGTGCAGTTTGCCCGTAAATAGATGGCTGAGCGCCGCAGATCAATAACTGATATCAAGGCATATTTTGAGTTCTATACTGAAATGGCTGTAACATATTCTGTGTGCCAAACATGATCAAACCCCAAACAATATAGTCAACATGATGCCAGAATCGAGAAAATGTGGCGATCCAAGAGGGCGCATATAATCTGCAAGCCTTATCCTTAGTTTTCTCGAAACTTCCTTGATGTTAGTCAGTCATCTGTGACGCTGAGCCGTTCAAACACGACATTGTGTAACAGGAAAAGAGCTGAATAATGAGTACCTGCTGTGTTTATAAATTCTGGTATAATTGGATAGAATAGATATATTTATACAATATTCCAGATATATTTATACAATTTCTACATACTACTCCTTTTATGTTGTCGGTTACGTGAACCAGGGGTGCCCACAGAGGGAGGCTATGACGCAAATTGCGTCATTGAAATATTTGGGGGGGGGGGTAAAAATCTATATGAATATGTTTGACGGGGTGTAAAAATTAATCAAAAAGTAGATTTTTTCATGGAGGAACACCTACGGATAGACAATTGGGGGGGTGCGTCATGGACATAAGGGGGGGCACCACTGCGTGAACTACAACTAAACTTGCACACAAACTTTTATAGTATACATACTACGAATCTTTGTTTCTTACAATTGAGTATAACTGGTGAACAGGAAACTTATTGAAGTGAATATACAAGAGAAAATGAGATTTTCGTAAAAATAATTCTCACCATGGTGATAGTAATAAGAATTTAAGTAAATGCTCAAAACTTGCACTAAATAGGAATTAAGATAAACTTTCTCTTCCTTACACAAATCTCATTAAAAAAGAAAAAAAACAATAATGTTATACCACCGGACTGGATAAGCGAAGTCTTACTTAAATGTTACAGTGCTATCTTTAAAAATTACACAGTACTCTTCTGAAATCTAACATGTTTTTGTAAACCTGACAATATTTCAATTCTTTTTTAAGAGTACCAATTTTTATTTTGTAAAGCATCATACAATTATCATATTTGTCATATTCAAAATATGTTATGACGTGTTCACAACTTCAAAAAACAAATATTTTAAAATTTATAAAAATGATAGCTACATTTTATTATATACCAAATAATTCAATCAGTTCTGCTTAAAGAAATTAGTGATGTAATATAGACAAATAGACTTGCATGTCAGTATACCATTAGTAATGTGAGGTGGAAAATTTTCCGCTATATTTTTCCGGAAAATGTTCCGTTCTTAACAAATATCAGTGATCAAGTAACAGTTCCTCAGTATTCATAAATTGATTGAAATCATGTATAAAAATGTTAAAAAGTGAAAGATCGTTTAAAGAATCTGAAAATTTTCATGGCTCACAATTTTCAGTACTATGTAGGAACAAGTGAAATAATGTTTCATAAATCGAAATATTTTGTGTCTTGTATGCAAAAATTGAAGAATTTTTTTATGAGTCGGAAAATTTTCGTCATTGTGAAGCAAAAAGTGAAACAACTTTTTGTGAATCGGAAAGTTTTATTGCTCTGTAGAAACAAATGTAAGGAATTTTCATGAATCGGAAAATTTTCATCACGATGTAGAAACAAGTGGAAAAACTTTTCATAAGCCGGACAATTTTGGATATTATGTATAGTGATGTTAAGTGGAAAATTTTCCACTATATTTAACTGCACATTCAGCTACGAAATTGAATTTCTGTAGAGGAAAGTTAGTCAGCAACAAATTATAATTTTCCAATTAGCTTTCGGGAACCGGAAAAGTTTCCAATATTTCAAGTTGGGAAGTAAAATTTTACACAGTGTTTCTCTCTCTCTTTTCATCTGCGAGCTCCTTCGTTGCTAAGCGGTTAGCATACGCGCCTTTGGCATGGAATACCTTGCTTCGATTCCCAGCAGGAGCTCATGTAGTTCGGTTCACGTTAATCAGTTGGTCCCGTCTTATATGGTCTCGCTGCTGAAAGGGACGTTAACTCAAAATCAACTCAATTCAACAACTCTCTCTCTCTCTCTCTCTCTCTCTCTCTCTCTCTGTGTGTGTGTGTGTGTGTGTATGCCAAGTGCAGAGAACATGACTTCGTAGAGTACAAATATCCCATTCTATTATTTAAAATTTCAATTTATTAAAAGTCATGAGTGTTTTCCGATTCATAAAAACATTTTCCACTTATTCATATATCGTTGTTTAGCCATAAAATTTATTGGTAATAAATATTGTCTTAAAACGTTTCATGAAGTGAAAATCTAACGATTCTTCATTTCAAGAATGTTTCAAAAACTTGAATGCGTTCTTCTCTCAGAATCCACCTTTGATCTTACAATATTAGATTTCGTCAGTTTAATACGCATAAGACTGTTTTATCATAGCTTTACTACTTTTATAGATTTACATTCTGCAACATTTATAAATAAGTAGATATAATAGAGAGAGAAAGAGAGAGAGAGAAACACTACTTAAATTTTTACTTCCCAACTTGAAATATTAGAAAATTTTCTGGTTCCCGAAATCTAATTGGAAAATTATAATTTGTTGCTGTCTAACTTTCCTCTACAGGAATCGTATATCTCAATGTGCAGTTAAATATAGTGGAAAATTTCCCACCTAACATCACTATACATAATAGCCAAAACTGTCCGGATTATGAAAAGTGTTTTCACTTGTTTCTACATCGTGATGAAAACTTTTCCGATTCATGAAAATTCCTTACATTTGTTTCTACAGAGCAATAAAACTTTCCGATTCACAAAAAGTTGTTTCACTTTTTGCTTCACAATGACGAAAATTTTCCGACTCATAAAAAAATTCTTCAATTTTTGCATACAAGACACAAAATATTTCGATTTATGAAACATTATTTCACTTGTTCCTACATAGTACTGAAAATTGTGAGCCATGAAAATTTTCAGATTCTTTAAACGATCTTTCACTTTTTAACATTTTTATACATGATTTCAATCAATTTATGAATACTGAGGAACTGTTACTTGATCACTGATATTTGTTAAGAACGGAACATTTTCCGGAAAAATATAGAAGAAAATTTTCCACCTCACATCACGGCTAAACAACGATATAGGAATACGTGAAGTATGTTTTTATGAATCGGAAAATTTTCCGTTTCAAAATTTTTCGGAAAATTTTCATCACTGTACAGGACAGACAATTCTTCGATTCATGAAAAATTGTTTCACTTTTTACTACATAGTACTGAAAATTGTCTGAGCCATGAAAATTTTCAGATTCTTTAAACGATCTTTCACTTTTGAACATTTCTATACATGATTTGAATCAATTTTATGAATACTGAGGAGCTGTTACTTGATCACTGCTATTTGTTAAGAACGGAAAATTTTCCGGAAAAATATAGAAGAAAATTTTTCATCTCACATCTGACGGTTTGCCTTATCTGACGGTTGAGAGATATCGAGACATTTTATTAGAACTGGCCCTGAAAGTGGCTGGAAAGCTTAGAAGCAAGCACTGTCATGCCCTACTTTCTAATATCCATAGCATTTTTTCTTCGATATTTTTCGATACTTCGATATTTTTCGATATTTCGATACTTCGATATTTTCGATACATCGATATTTCGATACTTCGATATTTTTCGATATTTCGACACTTCGATATTTCGATACTTCAATATTTTTCGATATTATCGACTGATATATTATCAAACCTTCGATATTTCGATATTCGATATATCGATCGACTTTCGATATTTGGTCGATATCGAAGTTCGATATTCAAAACCGGATATCGCACAGCCCTACTCTAAAGTAGAGGTCTGCACGGGCGAGCGTGCCGGACTCGCGCCTACAAAGCATATATCACTTTGGGCCCGGGCCGGGCTCGAACAGTAAATTTTTAAATATACAACCATATTTCTCGGGTCTTTTCAGGCCTAACTTTGTAAGTATACTGTACAACGACATGTATTGGAACGTTCTTTCTGGAGAACTTTTAAAGCACAACTACCTAACTTAGACCTAACATAACGTAATAAAATCTAAGCTAACCTAACCTAAACTAACCTAAGCTAACTTGCAATAACCTAAACTAACCTAATATAAGCAGAAATAAGCGAAATCATATCATTTTTTGGAAAATTATGCTGGACTCCTACACTAACATAATCTGACATAAACTAACCTAACCTAACCTAAACTAACCCAAACTCACCTAAACTAACCTAATCTAACCCAAACTAACCTAATATGAACAGAAATTACCGAAATTGTAACATTTTTTTAGAAACAATTGCTGGACCCCTTATGCTAAACAGCCAAAGAAAGTAACTACCAGGGAGGATAAACCTGACAAGTATGTGACGTGTGGTAATACAAAAATACTTTTTGGAGCGACAAAAATCATGAAAAGTCAGTATATTGTGTGTTGGGATAAAACCATACAATAGTTTCCAGTAGAGGACAACGATATTCCCGTCTAATAGTAACTTCTGTTTGGCTTACATCTAAAAGATGAGATAGAAGTGAGGATACAGATTACCCGGAGGACTATAGACGAATTAAAAATAGGTCAAACATCATTCATGTTTCGTCTACAAATAAGGAGATATACAGATTACTATTTTTATTATTAAGTATTCTGTCTATTAGAAGGTCCTAGAGCTAATAGGTCTTAGAACTAATCATCGATCAGATATGTTTTTCTTCTTCCTACTCCTTTTCCTTCCATCTTTGAGTCTATGGCGGTATGAAAAAGATAATTTCTTCGCAAGATTTGTCCAATTTAATTGGCCTTCTTACGAAGGATCTGACTAAAAGCGTCCTCTTCTCTCCTACTCGTTTTAAAACATCTTCGTTTGTTACTCTCTCCGTCCATTTTATTTTCTCCATCTTCCTTCTACCTACATTTGGAAGATCTCTAAATATTTTTTTTCTCTAACTTCCTCAATGTCTAAGTCTCTGAACCTAATATATAAAATACAGTCCAATTTAATATATAAAATTGAAAGTGACTATGTTTTGTGACTTCATAACTTTTGAACCACCCAACCAATCTCGATCAAATTTTCAACGAAGATGAGGTTCAGGCCTGCAAAGTCTTTTATCATTTCATTTTGACAGCAGAACTTAGGGGTAGGGGATATATATAACTCTTGAACCACCCGACCGATCTTGATCAACTTTTTAACATAGATGAGGTTTGGGCCTGAGATAGTTTTTGACGGTACAACGTAGAGGAGGGGGAGGGTGGAGATACACCATATAAAAAAAATAAAAAATGAAAGTGATTATCTTTGTTACTAAATAACTCTTGAATCATCCGACCGATCTCGATCAAATTATCAACATAGATGAGGTTCGAATCTAGGATTTTTTTTTATCACTTCACTTTGACAGTGCAACTTGGAGGAAGGGAGGGAAAATATTTAACATTATCGAAAATGGCCGATATTAGTATTGAATGCATAGTTTTGGGGTTGCTGAGATGATCAACGACACTTCCGATTCCGTTTAAATCCAAATTCAGCTCCCCATTACCCTTTATCTTCAAAATGAAACGTATTCCCCCCAAGCGAAGAACGGGCATTCCACCTGCTAGTACTTTATATACAGCACTTTACCAGTTTCTTCTTTAGTCCAATATTAAGCCTGCTAGTTAAGAGTGCTCTCTTTTTATTTAATGCCTCTTTGGCTATGTGCAATTCTCGACCTGATCTCTTTGCTGCAGTAAGTGTCTCTCGTCAAAATACTTTATACATATTTGAAATTATCGACCTCTTCAAGTTCCCTTTCGGCTCATTTCCACAGGATATTCTCATGACTTTCGATCTTTTGATTTTTCCATTTCATATTGTTTCCCAGAGTCAACTATTTTATCCATCATCTTCTATAGTCCTTCTTCATAACCATGTTATCAGCAGAGGTGATCTTGTTAATGATCTGCTTTCCAATCTTGAAATCTCCAATTCCCATTAATGTTTCTTTTATTAAACATTCACTGTAAATGTTGAATAACTGGGGCGACATACTACATCCTAGTCTGATTCCTCTTCCAATCTACACGCTATTGATTTCTCCTTAATTCAAGCGCAATTTTACTCGTTTTCCTATGTACACGTGGCCAATAAGTCGTCGGTGTCTCCAGTTTAGTCAGACGCTTTGCCCAATTGACCTGGTCGAAAGTTTTTTGCCTGTAGGGTCTAGATGAAGCACAAACACAACTGTTCCTTTACATCAAGAATTCGTTCGGAGATAATTCATATCAACCCAATAGCATATCTGGTGCCTGTTCCTTTCCGGAATTCAAATTGATCTTCCTCTAACACCTCTTCTACCATACTTTGTAGTTGTCTGTTCAATATATGCGCAATAATCTTTCCATTGTGAGAAATAACGCTAATGGTTCTGTGAGCGCTACATTTCTTTGCTTGCTTTTTCTTAAGCCACGTTTCCACTTTACATGAATCTTGTAGCTGTCATAAAAAAGACCTTGCTACTCGATCTTTCTATCTACTGTTTAGATTTTACAACTTCTTGTAAGCAAGCAAGGTATCACCACACATGCAGCACTACAGTCTAGTGGACAAACAATTAACATCCTCATTAAAAACATGTATTTTGGCGCACTCCCCCTCCCTGTCCAAAAGAATCCGTTGTTTCGGAAGCGGCGAAACTGGTTTTTCCTTTATGTCAGCGGGAGGGCGATAGCAGGTAGCAAGTAAGACGTCCCAGAAAGTTGAACACTGTTCGACTCCTTGCAAGATGAAAAAACAAAAAATGTTTTATGACCCTTTCAAGACTATGTTTACACGGTGAAATATGGTAGGGTTTCAAGATTATTGTTTTTTATGACAGCTACAAATTCTTCTAGCGTGGCAACCCATCTTAAGGTAATGCAACCATTGTAATATATATATATAAAAAAAAAAAACCTTTGGCAATTCTCCACTCAAGTAGATCTTGTTAATAGGTGAAGTCAATATTTTCATTGCATTCTCTTCTAACTCCTTGAGCGAGATACAGATAATAATATAAATGGGGAACATGACGTAAGGCAAAACAAAAATAGGCTGAACATGAGTGTTTCGCCTACATCTAAGATAGTGATATAAATTGCCATCAGGGCTGTAGGCGAAAGAGAAACAGGGTGAACATGAGATAGACTTATGATACGCCATTATCCATACAAGAAATAAGCCAAACAGAAATTGATCATTAAATTACAAATCTCTTAGCAGCGACTCTTTATTTGTTTCTTTTTTTAACTGAGTTTATAGTCAATCGATAGGACAATTTCGTACCTACAAACTCATTGCAAATATTTGAACACTTATTTTTATTTCTTAAATGTGAGTATTGAAAATAATTTGTGAGAAATGTAGTGTTCTTTCTTATTTATATCAAGACATAACTAGTCAATTGTTTATTCTTTTTTTAGTTTCTAATATGTAATAATAATAGGAATGCACTAATAATAATAGGAATACTAATTACGAAAGCGTGAACTTACTTTCTAAAATTAAAATGAGCCATCTCTGATGTTACTTATGTAGGATACAAGGTAGTAATCCGCCCTGAAAAAATACACACAGAAAATGTTAGGTGATCGTTATTTGTATTTCGTGAAGTGAAAATAAATAAATTAAAAGTCAAGACATGATAATTGTTAGAAGAAACCTCTTCTGAAGCTTATTTTTTTCCCCTTCTTCCCATTCTTTCTAATCAATATCTATTCATTTTGAAATTAACACCGAAGGGTTATCAATCGAAATGAGTTTGGAAGAAACTGTACTATTAGTGGAATTCCTGCTATTTTTACCACTTCCTTCTTGTTGGATGGGTGTGATCGGAAACGCCCAAAATTAACCCCCTGTAAAACATTCTCTTCTAACCCTCCAAGTGCATCATTCTCTCTCGCTCCATGCTTCGAACACACGGCTTTCCCTTTAGTCATCGCTTTTTTTGTGAAATGACTCCCACACCCAGACTTGGCAGCTCCTTTCAAAACACATCATCACGACTTCACATAATGAACGAACTGGAACAAAAGATTCGTTTCAGTTCAGGTTCCAAATGAATTACAGTAGAAAACCAATTGTCCGAACTTCGTGTGGATCAATTCTACTTCGAATAACTGAAAAACAAACCGAAAAATATAACTAAATAACAACAATTAATTAATAATATAACTTAATATAAGTACATAAGCATAAAGGAGAAATAAAATTCTAAGAAATAGTGTTAAAAAGAACTATAATCTCTTGGATACAATGGAAATTTATTTATTCATAAACAAGCTGTACGCAAAAAAATAAGCCAAACAGTTTATGGTCTGATAGTAACAAATATTTTTACCACAACTTTTCGCATTACTACATAATTCAACTTCTTTTAACGATAGTTACAATATTTTTGGGATATTTACTTACTTAATTGCCCTCAATTTAATGATTCATAGATTAATATTGATCTAACAAAGTTCCAGTGTATCGAACTTAGAGATCTAAAAATTCCTGATCTAGAACATAAACTAACACAGCATCCTCCTTATTCGCCTATGTATCTATGAAACTGTAATATCTCTTCTCGAAACTAGAAACTAATGTTAAAACGAATTATGTTACGAAATAGCCAAGAAACAGATTTAGAATCCACTGGTTTCTTTTTTTAAAAAAGCAAAATATTGATATGTTAGTATAATGAATGAATCTGTCAGTTTTAAGCCCCGCAGTTATGCCGTGTCGGCTAAACGTGACGGTGATGATGACGAATGAAATGGTGGAATGAAGAAAGTAGGAGGTAACGGAAGAACCCCTAGGAAACCTACGAACATGGTGTTTGTCCACCGTAAAGTCCACTTGGCAGGAGCTACGATCGAACCAGGACCCCTATGCACCAGACTTCGTTCGATCCCAGCTCGCGCCAAGTGAGTTTTGTGGTGGACAAACACTGTGTTCATGAGTTTACACGGGGTTCTTCCGTTTTCTCCTTTCTTTCTTCATTAATTTCTCATCATCACTGTCACCTTTAGCCTAGCCGGTATAATCGTGGGACGTAAAACTTAAAGATTTCATTTCATTTTCCCATGTACTATGAGTGAACGCTCTACCACTGAGCCATCGCGGCCCTCATGTTAGTATAATATTAGTTATATGTTAGTAAGTGTATTGCAGTGACAGTGACAAAAAAATCACTACTTTCTTGTCACAGTCACTTGGAACTATCATGTTCAATGACTGAAAGCATTGGGAAATGAGATTGTTTAACTGAAATGGAAAATCTGTGTTTGAAGACGAGTTTGGAATTTCATTCTCGAATGTCTCTTAAGAAGAAAGAGAAGAGAAAAGAAAAGGAAGAGAAGAAAATAAATGAAATGAAAGAAGATGAAATGTCAATTCGATAATTACCAGTAGCTTTTAACACAATGACCAACACTGCACGGTTTTCAGTTTTATTATTCCTTTTTTTTTTTCCTCCCCTTGTCTTGTGACTATTAGCGCCACACTCAAATAGTACAAAAGCTGTTAAAGGATAAAGGAGAAAGTTTATGTGATATATATTCTGGGCGTATTCAGTCTTTTTTAAAAAACACCTTTTTTAATCAACGTTTCCTTATCAAGGAAATAACGTAAAATATTAATAGACTTCAATTTTTGTTTGATTGAAAGTAATGGCTGATCGTGTCAATTAAAAAAAAATAATTGAACCAAGCGATGAAAATTTATAAGTGATAATTGATGGTCACTAGTTGTTTCCGAAAATTAGATAATTTCTATGTAGTACGTCATTTGTCTTTAAAATGTTCCAATCATGATTTAAAGAATTTTTTATAAAATTTTTAATGATACATATATAAGTATCTTCTTTAATGTTTGATTAATGTCCTATCTTTTTAATGATAATCGAAGTTCCACTAAAGTACTATGTCGCAGCTATTTATGAGAGATTTTTGAGAGAGATACGATGTTTTTAAGAGGAATTTGTATTTCACTTTCATGAAAACAAGCGAACATAATTACTAACATAGCTAAATCTGACGATAACAAATAATAATAATAATAATAATAATAATAATAATAATAATAATAACTCTTCATACAGGTCAATATCCATATTATTGCCTTTTATCACTGATTTCGGAATGTCAAAGAAAGAATTTTAAATATTCAATTCACCTTAAAATAATTAAATGCAACTTTTCCTTTGAATACAAACCTTGCTTATTAACATTGAAATATGATATGAATTCTAAAGCCTGATGACCCATGTTGTTTAATTTGAAGTTTAATGTTTAATCGTGTTGAGTATCTACGACAAAGATGCGTACCCTCAATGTACTCCCTATCTTTCTCCAACCCCCCCCCAAAAAAAAAGTAATAAAGGAGACGAGTAGTTTCTGACAAAACCAAGGTAACTTGTTCCCTATAGTTTTAAACTTTATTCAATTTTGGAACTTTTTTCTATCCTTAAAAGCACCATTAAGGTAAAACTAAAATTCAATTGTGCCACTTTCAATAATAATTAAAAAAAAATAGTTCCCTTCCCAAAAAATATCATGTACACAACTTGTGCCCTAAAACCCGTCCCCCCTTTTTTTTAACCTAATGATTTACAGGTTAAGTGTGGAAGTATTTTACTATTTTCTCTGAAATAATCAGAAACTTTGCCGAGATGCGATTTTAACTCATTTCATTTTCAAGTGTAGTTAAATGTATCTGAGATTTTTTTTTTTCAAATTGAATTTGCACTACACATAAATTTAATATTACTTAAAATTACGTTGTGATTATTAATTTATTAAAATTTAATGTTGCTTAAAATGTATTTAATTATTAATTAAGTATTAAAGTTATATATATACTGTATATAGCTATATCAGAACACACTCCTCTGTTCAGTTACACTACTCGTACACTGCCTCTTAAGGGTCTTCACTACAGCGAAATTAAACTACCGCTAATTTTAGAATTTTTCTGTAATATCTTCAAAATAAATAAAAAATATTCGAAAAGCAGAAACGCAGTGAACTAGATAATACGATTTTGCATGTTATACCGTTATCACAACTCATCTATCTGCTTTCGATTTGCAACTGTAGATAGATTTAGCATTTTTTGTGGGTTCTATAAATAGCAGCATACCAAAAACAGATAGGTGAATTGTGGTAAAGGGATCACATGTAAAATCGTATTGTCTGGTTCGCTACGTTTCTGCTTTTTGAACATTTTTTTTAATTTGTTTTGAAGATATTACAGAAAAACTCTAAAATTAACGGTAGTTTAATTTCGCTATAGTAAATACCCTTAAAACGTATTCACACTTGTTAAATTCAGAATCAGGCAACCTAGGATAGGGACTGTATTGCCCGAGATACATCGTGATCTCATCACAAATGCCAGAACAACAATAACATTCCGGGAAGATTTTGACTCCTTCTCGTATATTGACTAATCGCTCAAGGAATCAGTTCCCTTTTGTAACAAAAAAAAAAAATAAATAAATAAATAAAAAATAAAAAACTAAATTAGTAAGAAAGAAAAAATACAGACTACATTATTTTGAACGTAATTGGAAACCATAAGTTCTCAACCCAATACAGTGTTTGAACATAGTATTTTAGTGTTTCAAAGTAATTGGATTTGTTAATAACACAACATTTTTTGTTCTTAAAACAAAGAATTTAATGAGGCTTTGAGGCTTTAATAGATCTAAGTAAGAAGATAGAATGAAATGGGATTTTTTTTTAATAAAAAGGAAATACTACTTACAGCTATAATAATGATATCCCTGTTAAAGTGATAAAACTATCTACAGCAGAGAGAAACGTATTGTTTGCTAATGTTTACGGGTGAAGGGCTTCTTCACAAGTCATAAGTATTGATTTAAAGAAACATTTACACTACGTGTTTTGTTCTTTTTTAAAAATCAACGTATTTTTACGACTAACAGAAAATAATAACGTTTTCACAGAAACAAATTGGTTGTATATTAGCGAGAGAATAAGTGAACGTCACACGCATATATGTAATTTACGAGCAATATACCACACCAAGCATATAAAGAAGACCTTTTGAAAGAAAGAAGAGAGGAGGCGGAGGGAAATTCTGGGCAAAACACGCAAATAAAAAGCTCTGAAGTCTTAAACGAATATATTAACTAAAGATGAAAGAGGTAAGTAATACAATTATAACGTAGAGACTACGAATTTCATTGGCTGTTAAATATAATAGGGGCGTGTTTCGTTTATGGTATACCCAATTGTGTTTTTGAGTTAATGTTTTTTTTTTAACCCATGGTGCGGTTTATATGAGATTAAGATCGCGTATGTGTTAAGTATATATATATAATCTGTATATGTACAATAAGACGCTGTGCAAAGCAGTACAGTATATACACGAAGCTAATGATGGTTGATGGTTTGTTATAAAAGCTATGACTCAGAGCAGCATCTAACTAAATTATAACCTCATGTAAGCAGGGAAAAGTGTAGAGTCGTATATTATCTGCCTATATACAGTATAATTCCAATTTATATGAGTACTGTGTTATTACCTGGTAATAAGGGTGCCAACTAAGCCGACGAATATGAATATAAATGTTTTTTTTTTTTTTCATTAAGTTACGTTGCAGAAATTTATGTAGATATTGCTTATATGTATATAAAACTCTTTCATCGTACATTAATGGTTACTTTTCCTTTTTTGGTTAGAATAGTACTTATTATAATATTTTTTACCTGGTTAACCTTTGTATCCAAAAACTATTTAACGAGGTATTTTAGTGTTATATTGTGATATAATAATTTTATTTAAGTATTCTCTCTATTCGATTATTCAAATCAACCTCCTTAATCATTCAATCTGAGATAATAATAGTAATAATGAAAAAGATTGCCAATACAGTGAAGAAAAACGAAAAAAAGAAGGTAGTTACGTACTAAAAACTGCACAATAGTTATAAAAGTACATATTATAGAACATCTAACAGAAAGTAAAATCGAGACGCCTCAATTCTACCGGACTTGATTTTACCAAGACTTTACTGTAATAATAATAATAATAATAATAATAATAATAATAATAATAATAATAATAATAATAATAATAATAATAATAATTTAAAGTATTGAAACTTTAAGTGCTATAGCCAGAAACCCATATGAATATAGCACTATCATTCAGAACAGATCGAATAACAATACAAATCACAAAGTTATTATTATGCATCAAGTGTATAGAAATGAATACATTCTTACCTGTATAAGAGACACGAACATTTTAATCTATTTCTTTCTATCTATCTATCTATATATATATATATATATATATATATATATATATATATATATATATATATATATATGTGTGTGTGTGTGTGTGTGTGTGTGTAGTTATATAAATAATACATACAATTAGGATATACAAAAATATACTACATACGAGATATTATCCGTTATTATTTATTATATAATTAGCAAAAGTATGATATGACTACTCTATCTATAGTTTAGACTTTCTGTAATACTGAATTTTATGTCATAATATTTTGTAAGTAATTTCAGGAGTGATTCTTCATTTTCCATTACATATAATAAGTCTTGTTGTTACGTGACCTGGAATTCGGAATAGTATTCTCCTAAAAAAGAATGACTGTTTTATTATCAATTAATTTGTGAATGAAAATAATAATAATAATTTTAGTTTAAACACGTTTATAGTGCTAAGAACAACGTTAGGTAAGTATAGCTCTGTAATATATAAAATAATTGAATATATTTGTTCCCAGTGCCAGTACAATGTAATAAAATTCGATGTTGAATACAGTACATAAACGCAATAGTAAAATATTGTAAGTGCGAAAACAGCAATACAAAATGAAATTTTCAAAGCACTAATATAACTCTAATTATCAAAATTAAATTTGTTAGAATATGTTAGATTATAAAAACTAGTTGAGAGAGGATCGTATACCAATTGCTGACCACAGCAAAATAAAACATAATGAATTTATATTAGCCCTAATCTATTACATTCTCTTCGCCTATTACTTAAAATACTAAGTAAGGGACTTATAAGAGGGTACTTTGTACCATTTGTAGCCTACAATTGATTTATTTTTTTTTCTATTCCTTGAGTTGGTACTTTGAATCAGACGTTATTTAGTGCAATTTATACTTTATTTGCTAATATTGAGTCTTAAAAAAAATAACGCTTATTGCTCTCTTCTTCGTGGCAAAACATCTAAATTAAAAATCTCTGATAATAGCTGGCAGTCACAATGAGATTGGTATAAATGTAGCATCTAGGTGGAAATGTATACGTATTTTGTGAATTTTCTACAGCTCTTACTATTTTATTATTATTTGTTCTATTAATGTTTAAAGGAGATCGCACTTGCAAGCAAATAATTAAATTATAGTTTAATTTAATTAATTGAAATATTTTAGTGTTGAGACAGCCAAAAACCAACTATAGCATTATATATCGAATATTGTAAATTGAATAATAAAAAAATACTAACAAAGTTATTTTACACCGAATGCTATAAAATTGATGCGTTTTGCCAATGGCGGAAAAACTGCAGCTGAAAACTACATATAATGTTTCAAAAATTTTACAGTAAAGAATAAAAGGCAACGTTTATTATAAACTTTCGATAATATATAACTAATAGTTAGAATTATTTTTGTCACTCAAAAGACTGGGGGAGCCAAGGCCCCGGGCTAAATCAGACAATGCGTTTTGCTTGGATTACATGGAGAAAATTATAAGATCCTTACCTGTATAAATAAAACTATACATTTGAACACACTAAGATATTTTCCATACCATTTATGCTTAGGAAAAATATGATATAATTTCATTTAGTAACATCTCTCTACAGGTTAAAACTTTCTGGTAACAGTGAATAGTGCATTCTACATACTTTCGTGTAAATACTTTTAAGAGTGAGTATTTCCTTTGTACATAATAGATGTGTTGTTCTTGTTTTGTGAGCTCGAATACCAAATAATATTTTGCTCAAAACAAATCGTCTGTTTGTTTTGTTATCTACTTATTAATTTAATAATAAAAGTAATTTATTTGAATTTATTAGTTCTGAAAACAACTTGAACCCCATTATAATACTATACATAAATTTTACAGACTACATGAAATAAAGATACAAATCCAAGGCAATTGTCATGGAAATTGATACATTCGTCTTGTGTAACATAAACGAACATTCTAAGACACACAACTACGTAAAGAATACGTACAATGAAGATATACAGATGTAATACGTACTGATATATTTTTCGTTAACATATAAAATTAGCAAAACGTATGATATAACTTCATTTAGTAAAATATTCTATTTATACTTTGGGCTTTAGGTAATACTGAATTGTGTACTAAAATCTTCTATAAGTAAGTACTATTAGGAGTGATTGTTTCTTCTTTTTCTTTTACATATAACAGATGTCTTGTTCTAGTTTTGTGAGTTGAAATTTCAAATAATATTTTGCTCAAAATAAATTGACCCATTTGTTTTATTACTAATTAATTTCTTAATGGAAATAATGTTAATTTAAGTATTCACTTAAAGAGCTAAGAACAGCTTTAGCCAAGTATAGCTCTGTAATATATAATGTATATAAATACGGTTGAGCCAAATTCCAGTTGAGCGTGTAAAACAGACCCATATAAAATTAGTGAAAATAAAAAAAGCACTAAAACAGCTAGAATAATTAGAATTACTACTTAGAATAACTTCTTTAAAATTAAGATAGCCTTTAGTAAATGTGAGGCGTTTCGGATAGCAAGTGCGACCTTAACAAAAGATACGTCCAATCTGAACGCTCTGAAATTGCATTTTACGCGTTAGAGTAGTAATACCAAACTGCCCTAGGCGAGAAATATTTTGCTGATCCTGCAGAACGGATATGACGGTAAAAAGGAAATGAAAAAATGAAATGAAATGAAATCTTTGAGTTTTACATCCCACAGTTATGCCGATTAGGCTAAAGGAGACGGTGATGATGGGTAATGAATGAAATGGCGGAATGAAGAAAGTGGGAGGAAACGGGAGAACCCCCAGGAAACCCACGCACACGGTGTTTAACATACACTAACATTCTAACATACGAAGTTACATAAACAGTAATGAGGATATATCTACATACAGTCGTGTCCAAAATGATTATCGCATATCTGTAACTGTCTTGTTGCGAGAATATAACTTTATAACGATTTTGCACGGTACTTTTAATACTGTTACTATGTGTATAATCGGGAAATGTGTATTTGTGGTAAATTTCATAGGAAAAGAATTATAAATACGAAAATTAGAATGAGTAAATCAAAATTTTGCTGAATAGACAATAAAATATTTTTTCGTCATATTGTTCTTATTTACTGCTCTTTCGACATGAAATTTACCACATACATGTCTTTGTCCATTATAAACATACTATCATTATAATAAATACCTGGCGAAATCGTTATCAAATTATTTCCTATAACATATTTATAGACATGTGACAATCATTTTGGACATGAGTGTACATATATGGCATATACTGAGGTGTTTACCAGTTACCATTTGCAATTTGAAAGAGTATAATATGTACAGCTTAGACTTTCAGATAACACTGAATTTCTATAATAATAATAATAATAATAATAATAATAATAATAATAATAATAATAATAATAATAATAATAATAATAATAATAATAATAATAATAATATACACAGCAATTAACGAAGAAAATAAAACAAACAGAGATAAGTAGACGACGAATTTTAAGAAGCACTAGAAGCAACGATATCCAAAACCCCTCAAAACCACGCCAAAATTTTGCTAGCACAATTAAGTAACGAAAAAAATACCAAGGCAAATACCAAGCACACAAATGGCGGACAACTAAAATGGACAGAAGCTGGTCATACTCTGCAGGTCATGACAAGCCTCTGACCATCGTGTCATTTCAATGCACTGGATAAAAGCAACTATCAAAACAAAAAACATTGAGATGATCAAATTCACTCCTTGGTGACTTTTAAATCAACCATGGAGTAATCTCCTATCCAAATTATAGGCAAATTATTGACATCCAAGTCAGAAAGGGAGCAACTATAGTTTCAGACCACTATACTTGATAACAAACAAATTAATAAATTAAAATACCAAAGGTTCAACGTTGTTCAACATTGTAAATGTTGTCAACTTGTTATATATATTCAATTTTTTATTAAACAGCAAATAACATACAACAAACTGGGGATGAAATACTACGTAAAACTGCAGAATAAATACGCTAAAGAACAAAAGTAAGTAAATAAATAAATAAATAAATACAAGCAAAATAAAAGATAATCGGTGGCTCATTAGGGTTTGGCGTCCCTTTCAGCAGCGAAGGAATAAGAGAAGTGAACCTACAGCTTAAAGTGGGATCTGAGCCACATAAACTCCGCTATAAAGAAGCCTACGCTAATAATGCAGAGACGAGGGAGCTCTAGAAAAACTACTTGTCAATCACGATAAATACGAAACAAACTTCATCACAAGAACTACGTGACACTGTTAAGGAACAAACAACAATTGATACAATGTGCTATTTCATAGTGTATTTGTTTTACAAATACAGTACATAAATAGATAAATAATCTAATCTAACAAAAACAAAAACTATCAGTTATTATCGACAACGAACGTCATGCTTTTAGCGTCATAAAAACCTATATTATCCAAGTTTCTCTTTCTAGTAAAATGATAAACTGTAAGTTGTTATCGGCAACGAACGGCATGTTTTTAGCATCATAGAGGAAAACTGTGTTTACCAAGTTTTTCTCTCTAATAGAATGAAAAACTCTCAGATATTATCGGCAACGAACGTCATGCTTTTAGCGTCAAAGAAAAGGTAACTGTGATTCTCAAGTTTTCCTCTCTAATAGAATGAAAAACTATAAGTTATTATCGGCAACAAATGGCATGCTTTTAGCGTCAAAGAAAAATAACTGTTTCCCAAGTTTTTCTCTCTGATAGAATGAAAAACTATGCCGAACGCATGCTTTTAGCTTTAAAGAAAAATAACTGTGTTTCTCAAGTTTTTCTCTCTGATAAAATGAAAAACTGAGCTCCTCCGTGGCTAAGCGGTTAGCGTACGCGCCTATGGCGTGGGAGACCCGGGTTCGATTCCCGGCGGGAGCTCATGTGGTTCGGATTCCACGTTAATCAGTAGGTCCACGTCTCATATAGCCTCGCTGCTGAAAGGGACGCTAAACTAAATTCAACTCAACTCAAGAATGAAAAACTATCAGTTATTTTCGGCAACGAACGGCATGCTTTTAGCGTCAAAGAAAAGGTAACTGTGATTCTCAAGTTTTTCTCTCTAATAGAATGAAAAACTATAAGTTATTATCAGCAACGAACGGCTTGATTTTAGCTTCAAACAAAAATAACTGTGTTTCCCAAGTTTTCTCTCTAATAGAATGAAAAACTATAAGTTATTATCGCCAACGAACGGCATGCTTTTAGCGTCGAAGAAAAACCTGTTTCCCGAGTTTTTCTCGAAAATTACGCAAAAGAATTTACCTTCAAGCATGCCGTTTTGTTCAGCTCAATCCGATCTATTGATTGATGTAGGTTGCCCATAGGCGCCTGCAACAGGTTAAGACGGGGCAATTGCCCCTCTCCCCTGGATTTTCAAAATTATTTAAAAAAAATACGTCAAAATATATTACATATCCTTACTTTAATTACACTTGGAAAAAATTGAAGGTGGCGTATTTAAAAAGCTATGATACGTGCGTAATTCCTGTAGTTTTTGGACTTAACGTACAGCAAACGTATAACTGAAAACGCATGTTTTATAATACTTTCCGTAGAAGTGTTCCATCTATACGTACTTTCCCTATAAAACAATATAGGCGGTCAGGATCTTACACACAAATGGACGTATATAACATATAGGTAAGGAATGTAACATAAGTATATGCATGTGATATATGGAAAACTGTTAGATGTCAGACATCCTGCAACGGCATGATGTAACATCTAAGGGCAGTGCGTATGTAGCATATGGATAACGTATGCTCCGTACTGATTTCTGTAGTAAGCAAGAGGATTCCGTATATTTGTACAGTATACTGCTGTCCAGAGAACGAATTTTTCTCACATTGTCAGTGTAATAAAGTTACGCAATGTGCGTCAATAATAATAATAATAATTGCTTTACATGAAGTACTGTAATTATGTGCATCCAAAAGTGTAAATTTGGGACTGCAGTTGTGTGTCGACCTTTTGCTTGGCTTGGACGTTGTGTATGTTGCTTAAAAGAAAAATCTTGCGAACGTTTTTGGGTATATTTTATTTTGAGACAATATTATAGTCAAATAAAACTTAAAGTTTAATAAAAGTTTTGAACTATATTTTTGAAGTTTTGAACTACTGTGTATCAACCGTTTGCTAGCATCATAACGAAAAAGTTGATGAGTGTATAGTATCAGTTTCATCTTAACAAATGGAATGGTTATCGTAATCCATCAAGTTTTGCACACCCAAATAAAAAATAAAAATAATTCTTTTTGGGTTGTCCTTTTGTCAAGCATTCCATTTATTATTATTATTATTATTATTATTATTATTATTATTATTATTATTATTATTATTATTATTATTATTATTATTATTATTTGTTATTCTTCAATTCATTGAAATGAAATTTTATCTGTTTTAATACTCTTAAAAACCCAATAACACGAACACGTGAGAATTTTATAGTGAGATGTAGGGAAGCACCCAGAAATTTGTATTTGGAGTGGTCTAAGTTATGTGGGGAGAGGTTCGAATACTACGAGCCATTATGTCTATGTATTATTGAATAGGTATTATTCTGCACCGAAAAGACGATAAGTAATTCTAAAATACTTCCACTTATATTTTCAGAAAAAAATGATAGAACTAGATTGTTTTTATAAGAGAAAGAGTACAGATGTAGTATAAGAAAAAAATCATGTAGAGCAATCGTTTTCCTGTTAAACAAGGATAGTTTTATTGAGAAAGTGTATGTTGAGTTAGGAAGTTTTGTGCACATCACATAAACCAATCTCTTTTATAATTACGTTTGTGCGCACTTATTTGAAAACTTTTGGCTACGCCTATGTGTTCTATCAATGTGATTCGTTCAACGTTTGTAGGGCTACTGTTCCACGATAACTTCCCTAGAATTTGTCTTATTTTCATTAAGCTTTAGCAATGTGCCTTCCTCTATTCTTCCGCCCAAATTTTGGGTATTGAAATGCATCAAGAACAGAAGATGAAACGAACTCCATGATGCAATTTGCACATACATATACATGAAACAAGGCAATTTTCAGCACAACTTCGGTGAAATTTATGCAGAAAAAAAACTTTTGTCACTGACTGTACAATCATTCAGTTTTAATATTAACCCATTTCCTTTAGCCTAAAGAACATAATCGTGGTACGTTAAACCAGAAATTTCATTTGGTTTCATTTTTGTAAAATAGTAAAAATAATAAATAAATAAATAAATAAATAAATTGCCCTTGCCCTTATACCTCCCGAAAGATACTCACTGTTTGGAAGTTGAAATATGTCAATGATAAATGGTTAAACAGCAGTAAAAGTTTCCAAGTGCACGGAAATTACTTTATTCTATATAATGACAGAAGTACGTACGAAAGATAATTGATTTTATATTATGTTTGCAAGTCATACGCATGTAGTAATCAAGTGAGTGATTTCTTGCAATAAATGAGACAGTGATGAATATTAGGAATGTATAAATTATAACCTTTTGCAAACATGTCGTTAATTTTCAGAGAATTGAACACATGGTTAAGCCTTCTTTTTGCTTAGTTCTTTCTATAAGAATTTCTTCCTTTTTCTTATTAATATAGAAAGAAGGAATAATATCAGAATCAGCAAAGAAAGAAACAATATGATTAAGATAAAGTTGCTTCGATTTCTGAACAGCAACCGATGTAATTGACATATTGCGTGCGACGGAGACCCCTAAGGAGGTTTGCCTTAATCTCAAAAGAGGCAGATTGTTTCCCATATATACATCACGAATAATGATTTACTTTGTTCTTTTAAGAATAGACAAATATACCGAAAAGATAAAAGAGACTTCTAACATTAGACAATAAGAAGATTTCGTCGTTTAAATGTCTTAAAAGTTGAGTCACAAAAAGACGGCAAGCTATTTAATATTAAAAGTTCTGTTAAATTTCTTTGTGTGTTCTTTTATTCTTTTTTAAATTTCCCCCTTTTTCTTGCGTCTAAAATGCTAAGGTAGGTAAATCAGTAAGGTAAAAAGACTTATTTCTTCTGATCATGCAATGAAAATGTCATACAAAAAACCTTACGAATCTAGATGATAATGACATGCAAAGTATCGATATTTTATCCTTATTTTCATTAGTATTATAGCTTTTTGGTACTACATACTTTAGACTTCCCATGTACTTTATGCATACTTATGGGACGTGTTATAGAACGACTATATCCGTCTACTACATACTTTAGACTTCCTATGTACTTTATGCATACTTATGGGACGTGTTATAGAACGACTATGTCCGTCTGTCTGTCTTCCGGCAAGTATCAGAGCAAAAACGGTAATACATAGGGATAGGGCTATTCTTTGGAACCGATTCAATATCTCAGACATGGCGTAGTACTGGACCCATGACCCACCGTGACCTACTTTGGCCCATGACCCACTCTAACTTACCATCCACTAAAACCACCTTCGTTAACTATGACCCATGATCCACGCCCTCCTTTCCACTTACTAAAGAGTTTACACTTGTAACAAAACAAGGTTGTGAAATTCTCACTAATCGGAGTTTGAATTTCTACGGTCAATCGCTCAAGCACCGCCCTGTTACAATACCAGTAGATCTGAACTTTATGATATAAAATGGTAGTGTTTGTTATTGGTCATATTACGATGGACTTCAATTTAATTTTATACACACACACACACACACACACACACACACATATATATATATATATATATATATATATATATATATATATATATATATATATATATATATATATATATATATATATATAATTATTTTCTTGTTGAATTACAGATACTTTCCCAAGGAAAATAGGATGAAATTTGAAAGTCTTAAGTCAAGGTGAAGCAGGCCAACGTATACAAAAATCCAAATCTAAAATATCAATATCCAAAAGTGCCTGAAGTTCTTTTTTCACTCAAATATACTCATCTCAAGTAAGTAAATAGAAACAAATGAAAAACGAAGAAAAATGGAGGCCTTGAAACTAAACGTATACAAATTCACCAGTGTTCAGAAGATGCTGTCTACAATTGCAGTAAGCAGAGTGGGATCGTTGGATCAGTGTGGATTATAGTGGATAGTCATAGTCGTAGTTGGTTAGGTCGACCCAGAAAAATGTTTCAATGAATACTGAGCAAGTCAAAGTTTACCTTGATGCTAAGTTTGATCAAAATCAGACGTGTTATCATTTCGCGTGAGATATTTATCCTACTGTAGTCCTATAATCTGTATCAATGACTGTAAGTCAGCGAATAATTTGGTCATCAAGCTTGAGATTAGATTCCATTCTTAGTTTCTTCTCAGCTGTTCTTTTAAATAGCTTCTTTCTTTGTGTTCTTTTAAATTGGTTTCTCATAAGTTTTTCTACTTTGTTACAAATTTAACCCAAGAATAATTATGACCTTACAATTGTTTGATGCTGAAATTTGTTCAAAACGAATATGTGATATTGAATCTTCAAATAGTTTTCATTTTTTTCATTAAACTGTCTTTGTTCCGAATTTTTGGATCTGCCAATTGAGTTCCGCCTGTCTTACAGAACATACGCAAATTTTTGTCTCCTTTGATTTCAGCGAATCAGCAACTTTTGGATCTTCAAAACTGATAATAATATATTTTCCAAACTACGAAGAAACACAGGTAACTTCCTGTTCCCTGTCCTTGAAAACATCTCTGTCAGTACCCTTTATGTTTATCTAACCCTAACCTACCCATGATAATCCTAGCAGAAGTTACTTTCTTCTTTCTACGAGCATTGTTGACAAATTGAATTAGTTTTGAGTACTTTGGTACTATTTTTAAATATCAGCAAGTGTCTGGAAGTGTCACTTCTACTGTAAATATCTATTGAAAACAATTTCTGTGATTGCACACGGTACTTATTTAAACAGTTTTCGAAATAAAGGATTTAGATTTTAAAAAAAATCAAATTTCCAACCTCCTGTAACTTTTTTTTGTTCCTATTCTTTGAAATCTATCATATCATGATCACAGAATTCGGCACTAAAATACTTTAGATTCGCATTGACTCGTCCGTCTCACTTGCGTCATTATTGCTGCAGAGGTCTCCAAAATTTGAATGTTCGTCATAGTATAGCGCAAGTCAAATGTGATATTGTACGTTTCCGTTTGACATGTTGGTTTAAAAGTGTAATCAACTTGACGCAGTGTTATTTAAACAATTATGACTTTATGTTAGGTTGGCATCACTGTTAACCTCGTAGTATCGCAGGGTTTCAAACCACGTCCTCTTTCCAGTACAAAAATTCAGCGTTTTGTGTCTATTAGTTTAAATTTTTCAAAGGCGTACAAAAATCGAATGTATTTGTATTTTGTCACTTATACAAATGCGTACCGAAAAACCGTTTGAAATTAATTTTCGGACATAATTTTCGGACTAAATATTATTTAGTACCTACTTGGAACTGGGATTTTATCGTGCCACTTTGATTAAAATTCCACTATTAAGAGGTTGTTCATAATTTATATATATATATATATAGTATATCAGAAACCCGTCAAGTAAGGGAGATAAAACTCTGCGTATAAACTCATTAAAATACTGTAATGTATGATAATGAAGCGGTGCATCAGTTTGCCTTTCACCTTTTTTTTATTATAAAAAGTTTTTTTAAAAATATTTTATACACTGAATTACAAATAAGTACTGTTTTTAAATAATCTTTTTTTATAAGTTAGACCTCCTGACCAGAACATCGCGGAGTCTTGTTTGTTCATTAGGAATCTTTTGCCCGTAGCAGCGCAGAGGTGGGTTAGTACCTCCTGTCCAGTGCAACGTGGAGATTACGAAGGAACTTCTTGCACGTAGCAGCGCAGAGGTGGGTTAGTATCTCATGCCCAGTGCGGCACGGAGATTGCTTGCAAAACTCTTGCCCATAGCAGCGAAGAAATAAGGTTAGGGAGTCTCTTCCGTCAGGAGTAGCTTGGGGAAAAAGATAGGAATTGATCAGTGGGAGACTGATGCTTTTTGTCCCTGTGCATCCTTTTTTTTTTTTTTTTATAGCCAGTTTTGGAAGCGGAACCTGTGGAGCGGTTGAAGGGGTCCTTTTCGTCACTCTTCGTGTCCTCCTCGTATTTCTTCGGAGATGACATCCGTCGGCTGCTTGGTGGTGTTTGAGCTGAAGCACGTAATGTTTGAAAATACGAGGAGATATTGTATTCTTAGACACATGTTTCAGTGTTATCGAAATAGTCGCTTCTAAAGGAGAGAGATTTCAATAATAATATAATTTACCATTTTGTATTTGTAAAATGGCCAAAACCAAGGAAACTGGTGAAATGTTTAAAATGGATTTTTGAGCGAGGTTACGATTTGAGTTGATCTGGGATTTTATCACTACACTATGATTAAAAAGTGTGTTCTAAAGGGAAGGGGAAATGTTTTTGAAATTTTCGCAAAGAATAACGGCTGCACCGCTTGGAATGAATTTCTGAATAGCATTTTAGTAAAGCTGGGATTTAACAATTTAATTTTGAATTTAATTACACATTTTATGGAAAGAAAAGGGCTCCAAATAAAACTATATTTTTCAAGTATTTTCCGTAAACCTATTTTTCATGTGAAAAGAACAAGCATTTCAGCTAATATACGGTACTATAAGTTAGAAAAGATTTATTCATTTGGATGTGTTTTGTTTTATATATATATCTTTCCTTAAAATCAGTTAATTTCACATGCTATAATCAATGCTCAAGAAATTCACATGAAACAAAGGGAAAGGCATATAAAATGATTTGTAAATATTATATTCATGATATATCAAACGTTTTTGTCCTAATTTTTGGATCAAAAGGTCAAATATATTTCAGGCAAAAATTTTCTTGTATGTATCTAGAGAACTACATATAGTGCAACCTAACCCAAACTAACTCAGTATGATATGCTTATTTCGTTGAAAATAATTAAACTCGATTTAAGGGCCGTTCAAAATTTTGTGGCCTCTGATCCAAAAACTAATCTTAATTATTGGCCAAGATCGCAATTTTTTTATCCATTTTTTTTTTAATCATTCCTAGAATTCTTGTTGTGTGTTATATGCTGTGTAAACAGAGGATTTCCACTATACAAAACATGTTATTCAAGTGTTTTATTAGCAGCAGCAAAAACCTTATTCAAACCTCTTTCTTCTATGAATGATCATCATAATTAAGTAGAGAAAAGGGCTAATTTTAATCTATTTTCAGAGTAAATAATGTATTTTTATTAACAACTGCATAGTTTGAAATTAGCGTGGGACTCTTCTTAAGAAGGAATTCATTGCTACTTCCTTCCTCAATTTCTGTTGGTATTTATGAGTTGCAATTATGGCTTTTTAATCCAGACTTTAACTACAAAAAAATTAAGTTAATAGCTCACGTACTGTTGTTGTTTGTATGGTATGTAATATGTTGTAACTTCAAATATAGTGAAAATCTTTATATAATTACAAACAACAAATAAGCCTATGTGATTATTTATTTTAACATTCTGGTAATTAAAATTCTTATTTTGAAATATTCCTTTATCGCTGGGTATTTTAAATATAAACTACAACAGCCATAACCAAATCTATGTTGTGGTCTCTTATATGAAGGGAAAATGTAATCTCCTCAGGGCTGTACGTAAGGGAATATGTCTTAGGTATAAACTCTTTATTTTTTATAGTCTTTAAAAATATATAGGGCTACATGTGCAATGAAAAGATTTTTAAACAGAGTCTAATTCTGAAGAAAATGAGCAGTTTTTTTTTTTTTTTTTTAGAGCGCCGTAAGGCACTGTGGGTTTCTCCTGGTTTTAATACAAAATTAAAAATTTCACTGTGCTACTAAGAGACTCGTTATCAGACATGTAGGAGGCTATATTTTAAAAATGAATGATCTCTCTCTCTTATATATATATATACAGGGTGGGCCATTTTAATTAATCCACGGAAATATCTGAAAAATGATAAAACATAGAAGAAATGTTTCAAGTACACGTTATATATTGCTAAGGGGGAAACCCAATTCCGCCAAAAGTACCCCCTTTCCGCCCCCCTAAATGGGGGTAACGGGGGGTAACTTTGAAATGTCAAATGGGAACATGGGTCGAGTAATACCTCGTTCGAAAGGTCTTGGAAAACTAAGTAACGCTGTACCAAAAGATGTTTCGTATTGTGCACCAGTTTCAAAATGGCCGCCATGATATGGTTCCAAAACTCCAGTACCCGTAGTATGAAAACCATGGAAGATAAATGAATGGAACAAAATTGAAATACGTAAATATCATAGGGCATATCGAATGATGTGGTCCCTGTGATCCCAGCGGTTTCCGTGAAGGGGTTTTGTGGGCTAACTTCAAATTTTGAATGTCTGACCGGACAACGGTTCGGGCGTACGCTTGACCTACCCAATGCTGTTTGGAAGGCAGACTTCATGCATAGAGAATTGGTGCACTAAGTTAACGCGGATGGCCACAGTTACATTTTGATTAACTATTAGCATTCATGTCATATTGTGAGCTTGAGGGACGAAACGGTGTGTACATATATCCCCGAAATACTTTCTGAATAACCAGCACGCATTGCATAAAAGAATCTCTTTTTTTTTAGTCACTACAGCGTCATCCTCACAAACAAATGTTTCGACCACACCATACCTATTTGTAAGGTTAGCCTTAATTTACGAATTAAAGTAGAGCTCTCGTTTGAACTTTCACTTTACTTTCCACCCCACTCACATACAGAGCGCAGGGAGAGATTATTTTGCAGGACTTGGATTTCTCTCTATACATTATGGCAATTTTACTCTAATATTTTTACCTCTGTTTTATTATTCTCGAGCCTTGGAACGCCTCAGTGGTTTTCCTATTTAATTTTCGTTATTTTCATTTATGTCTAACCGTATTCATACTATGGGCACTAGACGTTTTCTTAAACACAGTCACCATGTCTTTGCGATCATTTTGAAAACGGTGTCTCATGTCGAAAATTTTCTTACAGAAGCTGTTTGATATTAATTTGTCTATGTAACGTGATGTTACTCGCTTCAAGCTGCTATTTGAAATTTTCAATTTGGCCCCGGATACCTTTCAGTTGGCCCTTGGAGTCACCCCGACAACACCTCTCGATGTGCCTTACGTCAGTTAGCTACTCCAGTTTTTCTTCTGTTGATTTATCTCCAATCGCGTTCATACTACGGGTACTAAACCTTTTCTCTGACACGGATACTATGTTTCGGCGGCCTTTTGAGAACACTGCCATTTCACATCAATCGTTTTCTCCAGCAATATGTTAGATTTTGCAAGATTTATCGAACGAGGTACCACTCGACTCATGTTACTATTTGAAATTTTGAAGTTAGCCCCCAAGATCCCTTCAGGGAGGCCACTGGGATCACAGGGACCACACCGTTCGATATGCCCTATGATATTTACGTATTTCAATTTTGTTCCATTCATTTACCTTCCATGGTTTTCACACTACGGGTACTGGAGTTTCCGAACCATATTATGGCGGCCATTTTGAAACGGGTGCACAATATGGAACATCTTTTGGTACAGCGTTACTTAGTTTTCCAAGACCTTTCGAACGAGGTATTACTCGACCCATGTTCCCATTTGACATTTCAAAGTTACCCCTCGTTACCCCCATTTAGGGGGGCGGAGAGGGGGTACTTTTGGCGGAATTGGGTTTCCCCCTTAGCAATATATAACGTGTACTTGAAACATTTCTTCTATGTTTTATCATTTTTCAGATATTTCCGTGGATTAATTAAAATGGCCCACCCTGTATATATATATATATATATATATATATATATATATATATATATAGTGAAACCTGTCAACTTGGCCATTTCTCTAAGTTGGCCACCTGCTTATCTTGGCCTAGTTCGTCTTGAACCTGCATTTTCCCATAAGACATTCGTTACTTACTACTCTATAAGTTGGCCACCTGTCTATCTTGGAAGTTGGCCACACTGAAGCAATGTTTACCCTATGATGATAATGATAAATTTACCTGTGTATCTTGGCCACGCAAAATACAGTTTTGTTATTTTTCTTAACTCTTTCGAATTCTCATATGAGAGGCAGATGTTCTGTATTTGTGACTGGACACAAAGAAGCATAGATTCGCACGATTTGTTCTTGGAGGTCAGTGGCCAGAACACTACCCTCATAAAGGGGTGGTGAAGGAAGGTGTGAATAAAAAAAAAGCACATACAGGAATTCAGGAAATGGTTGTACGTATTTGTTTACCCTATCTGTTTTGGTAAAATCGTTAGCTATATCAACTCCTCTCATCAGCGGGGAGTTTTAGTAATTTCGGAAAATTCTCAAAAACTAACCATCTCAATTGTCAACTATTGGCACCTGTCGGCTTGTCAAAAGATAGCGGAGTTTTTGAGGTATGAATTCCCTGAAGATTTTCTCAAAACATCTTTTGCCCCCAGGGAAACATTTCTAGCTCATTAACAAGAGGTAGTTAACTACAATATTAGAATGTGCATATTTGCCAAAAAGAATAAAACAAATACGTCTAGAATGAACCACCATTCAGTAACAACTAAAAAGAAGTCATATAAATTGCATATGAATTTCTCAATTTATAACAGCTTTTCTTGTTTCCAATCTGAATAACTCAGTGTGTTATAATATCAATTTCAATAAACTGCGTACATACGCTTCTATTTCATGGTTGTTTGTGTTATTGTGTTTTCAATCCGAATAATCGAATGTACCAGACTATTTTTCAGGAAGAGAAAGGTATGCACATATATTAAACATACTATAGTAATATTTTCTAGTACTGTATATTTTTATGATTACTCTATATACATTATTTACAAGTAGCTGTCATGCCACTGATTATTAAAATTTTACAATCAAGTAATACTAGAAATCCTATTCTAAAAATTCACAAATTACACTTATTTTCTGTAAGTTGGCCACTTTTCGATGGAACCGATGGTGGCCAACATAGACAGGTTTCACTGTATATATATTATTAGTAACAGCAAAATACCTTGTCCAAACATCTTTCTGCAATGAAAATTTAAAAAAAAAAAACTTAATTTTGATGTAGTGTTAATAATAATTGCTTAAATTTGTTAGCATGAATTAAACAAGCTACCTTTATGGCCTATTTAGCCGGGAGTTCAATGCCGAGTTCACAAAACCTTTGCACTGACTTTTATTCTTAACCAACTGCATCCAATTTCTACTTTGTATTACTATTTCTACGAGATTCATCGTAATATTTCCTCCCATCTGAGTCTAGGTCTCCCTAATGATCGTTTTCCGATTGGTCTTCCAGTTAAGACATTGAAAGCGTTTCTACTTTCTTCCATCCTGGCTACATGATCTGCCCATCTGAGGCTCGTAGACTTGATGACCCTAACAATGTTCATTAAACCGTATAAATTATGTAGTTCCTCGTTATGAAGTTTCCGCCATTCCCCATTCCTGTTCCTCTTAGGTCCGAATATTCGTCTCAGGATCTTACTCTCAAATACTTTCAGTCTATGTTCTTCCCTCAGAGTAAGCGATCATGTTTCGCAACCATGTAGTGTGGGTTCCTGTCTCCACGGAATGGCGCGTTCTCAGGTTGCGGATCGAGGAGAAGGTCTCTAGATATAGAGGTTAGATGCGAATATACTGAATAAGCAGTCGTGGATAGACGGCAAGGAGTGGTCCTCCAGCTTGGGGGTTTGGGTGAGGCTAACAACCTCATCCTGTAAAAAAAGGCACTTGTTCAGAAACAATTTACTCGTTATTTGACCTAATTTCCATTTTGTCTAACAGTTTATCAGCTGTCAATGACAGATAATAATCACATCTGTTATTTTAGGTGAAATACCAATTCCCATTTGGCATAATTCCCATTACGCCTAATGATCTTATCAGGAAGGAAATATCTTAATATAGAAGATATGATAGTGTTTCCATACTTATACATGAATAAGTCACAAAAACTTAGATACAAAAGCCCTTGTTGACAAAAGCAACGATTGGGGCCTACACAGCCATACGCTAAAATAGAAAAAAAAGAAAAGAAAAGAAAGTTCTGTGCACCGGAGCCCAGGGTATATATTTGATGTATTTTGTTACACAGAAACCAAATTTCGAAACCCCAGGACGATCGACCGTGTCTTGAGCGATTTTGGATAGGGAGAATACACATAATACAGCCATGCAAAAAAGAAAAGTTGTGTTCAGGGGGCCTCAGGGTATGGATTCTAGGTATTTTCTTACACAGAATACAGCTTTCGAAATTCCAGGACGATTGAATGTGTCAACTTCTTATATGGGCGAAAAATTTGAGCGATTTTGGATAGAGAGGACACACGTTTTTCACCCATAAAACAAAATTAACACGGTTAATCGTCCTAAGGTTTCGAAATTTGGATTTTCTGTAACAAAATATATTGAATCCATAACCGATGTTGTGTTTTTTGACAAAGGCTATCTACTGTTATGTCTGCTGCTGGACGACCGTGTGTGTATTCACACCATATAGTTACAGTATTTTATATTTGAAATATCTTTTTGTTATAGTTATTTGAAATGAGTATCATTTTTTACTCAATTTAGTTCTTCCTTATGTTAAGTTGTTAATTTGATTGTAGTAGTTCCTTTGATGTGTTATTTTTTGTATATTTGAAATATTTTATTTTACAGTTATTTGAAATAAATGCGGCTTTTGTATGTAGTTTCTGTCACTTATTTATGTATAAGTATGGAAACACTGTCAGATCTTCTATATAGGGAGTATTTCCTTCTTGATAAGATCGTTAGGCATAATGGGAATTATGCCTAGTAGGAATTGGCATTTTACCTAAAATGGCGGATGTGATTATTATTTGTGATTGACAGCTGATAAATTGTTAGGCAAAATGGGAATTAGGTAAAGTGGGAAGACACCTTCAGAAGCATTAACAGAAGCACGAGTTAAACACTTAACATAAATTTTACAATATTGCGTATTAACTAACGTTTAAAGGGGGGAAAGTTGTCCAAAGATAAGATATAGGGTTCTACATATACCAATCGATAATTTTTATTTAATGTTGCTCACGAGGCGAGACGAAGCGATAGATTTAGTTTTTTTTTCTATTCTCGTAAATTTTGTAGAAATCTCGTGTAGCATCAATTCTTGAGAAGCTTTTCTCTTCTTGTTTTGTAAAATTATTACTCTTCATTATCTTCGTAGAATCGCTTTATCAATTTATACTTCTTTTTAATACTATGCAACAGTGTTTGAAATCTAAGACTTAGGTGAATTAGTGTTTTCAACGAGACTTGTGAAATTTCTCGTCTCGTCTGGAGGTTGAATGAGTTTCTCATCCTGTCTCGTAAAAAACACTAAGCTGAACACAGTGTTGCCAACCATAGCGGAATTCCGCTACGCGTAGCGACTTTTCGCTGCCCTGACGACAAAGCGGCTATTATTATTATTATTATTATTATTATTATTATTATTATTATTATTATTATTATTATTATTATTATTATTATTATTATTATTATTATTATTATTATTAAGTATTCTGCCTATCGGCAGGTCCTGGGACTAATGAGGATTTTTTTTTTAATTTTAGATTTGAGCCTAGAAATGTTTTTTCCACTTTTGTCGATCTTCAGCTTCCTCTTTTAACTCCCAATATTTTCTCCTATCTTTCAAATCATCGATCAGCTGTGTTCTTCTTCTTCCTATTCCTCGATTCTCTTCCATCTTTCCTTCTATGGCGGTGTGAAGAAGACAATTTCTTCGCAAGATGTGTCCAATCCAACTGTTCTTTCTACGAAGGGTGGTGCCTAGAAGTGTCCTCTTCTCTCCTATCCGTTTTAAAAGCTCTTCGTTTGTTGCTCTCTGTGTCCATTTTATCTTCTCCATCTACCTCCAACACCACATTTCAAAGCTCTCTAAATATTTCTTCTCTAACTTCCGTAATGTCCAAGTCTCTGAACCATAACGGGCGATAAATACGAAAAATGTAGCGAGTTTTGAAAACCTATCTTAAAACTTCCAATTTTCCTCCATAGTTCGAAAGGAGTGAACAAATTAGGTTACAAAACATTTATGTTCGGTTAGAAAACATGCGACAAATTTAATCAATTCATGTACAGTTCTAACGAACAGGATGTGCCGGCTTATCAATCTACAATCAACATGGTAGATGATGTCTCTGAAGTTGAGGATTAACTGCTGGACGTAATCTGTCTTGTGCATTTAATGTTTGTCCGGGCCTTAACAAAAGTATTGTTTCGGTTATAGAGGGTCCACTTGTTGTAAGATAGAAGTACTGTTGAGACAAAAGTATAGAATTTTATATACAGTTAAATAGTATTTCATAGTAGTTTCTTGGAAAGAGAAATTAGAAAATAGCATTAAACGGAAAACACTTTTTTTCTTGAAGGTAATTTTAGTAAAACATTTTATAAATTTTATATTTGATACATGTATCAACATTATTTGCAAGTTAATCTTTGTTTAATTTGTTGTTAAGTGACATTATTGTAATTATTCTTATATTATAATTTAGAAGATATTGTATGTAGTAACAAATAAAACATTCGCTTGTTTATTTCAAGAATGACATAAAACTCAAAAATCGCCCTTATTGACTTATGGGCAGAAAATCAAAACTAATCAAGATGTACTTCCAAAACTGGGCGCTAGAGAGCACTTTGTGTCGTTCTTGCGCCCATTTGTTTGCATTGCGTTTCGAAACTTTCAAACGCTTCTCTTGAAAAGTTAGGAATTTTGAGCTATGTCATTCTTGAAATAAACAGGCAGCATCCCTTTCCTTTCATTTCGTCTATTCCAGTGTTGGGTAAGTTACTTGTAAAAATGTAACGCGTTACAAGTTACTTTACTTTCCCTTAAAATGTAACGCGTTACTAATGCATTACTTGCCCCAAAAAAGTAACTGTTACCCTACTTCGAAAGTAACGCGTTAGACGAGTTACTTTTAAGCCGAAACTTTGAATATGTGAAAAATAATTATTATTTCAATTTTCCGTACTATTACTACCACTATTATTATTACAGTAGAGCGTCGATTATCCGAACGTCGATCAATCGAACGACCGCTTAACCGAACTGTGTACTCGCTCGCACCTGTTACTCTCCCATCCTACCGTCCATCATCCCCCTCACTCCCAAACCAAGTTTCCCACAGTAGTCGCCGCACTGAGCCACCGCTGGCGGAACATTGCTTCTAATGGGGCCTTCATAAGGCGCTGCTGATCGGCCAAGCCGCCAGTCGCTGTGTTTTCAACAATCAGCACACTTCTGTCGGTTTGGCACTGGCTGTAGAAGTACAGTACAGTTCGATTATCCGAACAAACCAGTTTTTCGAATACCCATGTCCCCCAATTACTTCGGATAATCGACGCTCTACTGTATTATTATTATTATTATTATTATTATTATTATTATTATTATTATTATTATTATTATTATTATTGCACGATCTGAATCGCTTTATGTAGATGCAAGAACAAATTCTTACTTGACAGCTATATGAACATTTTCATATAATGTAATATTGACTAAAATGCCATACTGCGTTACTCGTAGGGATAAGCACGATTGAGTTCGAGCGAGTTTTCTTTGAAACTCGAATCGACTACAGAAACAGACATCTTTGAGCTCGACCCGAGAACTCGGCTCGAAAAATTTCCTCAACTCGACTCGAATTCAGGTCGAGTTGAGCCAAATCGAACCGAATCCTGTGTGTAGTTTCGAGTACTCTCTTCATGTATCTTACATAGAAAATATAATTATTATCAATGATGCTACTACAACTTATTATTATTATTATTATTATTATTATTATTATTATTATTATTATTATTATTATTATTATTATTATTATTATTATTATTATTATTATTATTATTATACCACTGTTTATAAGATGAAAGATAGGCTGTTTGTATCTAAATACTAAAATACTACTTGATTGCCAACCTCGGTAGTCGTGAAGTCTAGGAGTCAAGGACATTGTTCACAAGCTTCTGAATTTGGGTTAAGGGTCTAGGTTGAGTATTCGGGCTCGAGCCAAATGTTGTTAAAATTATACGGCGCTGGTCAAATATCTTCAAAACTGCTCGTTTAAAATTGTCAACGACTCGAGCAGCTCCACTCACAGCTCATTCACTGTCGACCCGAATCGAGAAGTGAGCCGAGTCAACAGCTCACCCAACCGAGACAGCTAGAGTCCTCGACTCAGTTGAACCAAACTGAATAGATGGTTCATCCCAAGCAAGCCGGCTCGAACCATCGGCTCAGTTTAGCCGAGTCATACTAAGCTCGTTTTAAAAATCTCTTGTGGTCTCGTTATTGAGACGTGATGAAATGCGAGCAGTGCCCCCTCTCGTGAGCAAAACTAAAAGTATTTCATATCACTGCTTACATTTCTCATGGCTTTTGCTTTCCAGTGTAATCAGGCCATGATTCCAAAACGAGTTGAACGAACGAGCTATTTATCAAACTCGATGTCAGTGCAGTGAATTGGCTCGAAACTCGACTCGCGAAAATTACCTTTGACTCGACTCGAAACTCGACTTGAATTCGAGTCGAATCGAGTTTGACTCGTGCCATCCTTATGCGTTAGAAAAATTGGTTGCTTATTATTATTCTGCTAAACTAATTATATAATAATAACAATGTTATGTAAAATTAGAAATGCAAAATACAGAGAAGCAGTACACTACAACTAATAAAATGAGAACACATGATCTTGGGGTGAATCAAAACTTGCCAGTAACTCTAAAATCGATACTTGCTTTTTAAAGCTAGTTGTTCCAAACTCTATAATCAACGGGACTCTAGGATACACAAATTGATCTGTAATAAAGTAGATGTGCTCATCAGTCACAATTTATTCATATTAACCGCTTACTGTATATCGTTACTTGTGGCACCCAAAATGTTAATAAATATTCCCGACCGGGCACTTCCGACACTTTACTTTTAAATTCTGTCCACCATAATCCTCAGTTTTTAAGAAAAAGTATTCTTTCAAATGTTCGAACGGTAAAATATTTTCGTTCTCCGTCTTGTAAAAATAACACCAATCAAAGTAAAATAGACTACCTGTACCATTGCACTCGTAGTTCACTCACTGAATATATTGATTTGGAGCTGCCAAAATCTGTGATAAAATCTTCCAGGTGCTTGCAATTAGTTCACGTGATTTTCCTGAGGTTGTCCTCATCTTCCAAAGACAACAAGTGGCACTATGATCTTATCTGTTTTTGTGTGTGCCGTTGACTGTCGGTCACTGACATACGTAGTTCATACTCCATTGTTCCATTCTGAGAAATTCACGTACAGGAAAGAAACATTTGTTTCCGAAAAAAAAATATACATATGTTGTAGGTACTCATCCGAAATGTAACGTCAAAAAAGTAACGCAAACTAGGTACGTTACTTAAAAATTTGTAACGCGTTACCGTTACAGTTACTTTGGATAAAATGTAACGCGTTACTAGGAAACGTTACTTAAAAAGTAACGCAGTTCTTGCGTTACGTTACTTCTCAAGACTGGTCTATTCTAAAGAAAAAGAAAAAAATATTTACAATTACAACTGATGTTACACAATGTTAATATGTTAATAAAGAACATCATAATAAAAGAATGATAAGCATTCACTGTGAATTTTACTTTAATAATATTAATTCAAATAAGACTGAATATTTTTTTTTTAATTCATAAAATTTACTGGAGTACTAAATCGGGGCTTTCCATTTAGAATTTAGGTCCATTATTAACGTGTGAAATATTTTGAAGTTTTGTTAACAGCCATTTGTTTTACTATGATATTAAAGTTTAAATTTAGATAATGTAGCGAAAAATGGCGGAATTTCAGTAAGGATAGCGGAACGTGGCGGAATTTTGACGGCACAATAGCGACTTTTCGAGATGGGGATCAGGCAACACTGGCTGAACAAAATGATACGGTGAGGCGTCATGAGGTGAAACTGATACCGAAATATATTCTTATTAAGCACTCCATTATGATGCTAGCAAGACAACAATTATAATTAATTAGATATAGTCTAAAATTATCATTAACTCTTAAATTTTAATTTCTGTTTAATTAGTTTGTTGTCCAAAGATGTGACATACATCAGTCAATAGATCACATCAAGATGAATAAAATATCATACTTCACAGTAAATTTCTTCTCTTCTTCAGAACCACTAGAGCTCCTCCGTGGCTAAGCGGTTAGCGTACGCGCCTTTGGCGCGGGAGACCCGGGTTCGATTCCCGGCGGGAGCTCATGTGGTTCGGATTCCACGTTAATCAGTAGGTCCACGTCTCATATAGCCTCGCTGCTGAAAAGGGACGTTAAACTCAAAATCAACTCAATTCAGAACCACTAATAATTATAAAAAGAAGTGCCTCGGACACAAATTCACGTAGGCTACAAATGTAAAATTGTGTTATGTATAGCTACCTCAGAAGGTGGACTTGTGAAATGAAAACTATATATTCGACATGTTAGGAGTTCCTATGTCTGGTCGCCATGATGGCGGACACGAAACTCCTGGTAAATTTTCATACATAGTTTAAGGGAAAATCGAAAAAGAAAAAGAAACCTCTATAGCACTGATAAGTATGTGGTTGGTTGCCGATAATAATTTACAATTTATATTTTGTTTAAAGAAGTTGTTATTTATTAGTATACTGATACATTGTTAAACACTAGGTTTGTATGTATTGTTTTTTCTCTTTTTTCTAACGAAACATACATGTTTCTTAAGACACATACTAATTACAATATGATTGGCAAGAAATAAAGACTATTCTCTATTTACTTATTGGAAGTTCTCATAGATATTTGATACCAAAAGATGAATAGTTTTCACACCAGTATCAAAAGTTGCAGTTGAAAATCTTGTGTGGTCTAACAAATAAAAATCTGGAGCATATCTGAGTTCAAAATTAGCTTCAACTGTGGCACATTATACAGTAATTTTCTGTAACTTCGCAACAACTATTTCGCCAAAATGAATTTACTACTTCGCGGGAAGCACTACGACAGATGAGAATCCGTCATCCGTCGCATATGGTGGTCCCTGCGAGACAATGATTAAGATTGATGCCCTGACGATGTACAACGCCTGCACCGTGTGGCTAAAGTAATAGAGATGGAAGGCGATTGCATTGAAGGAATGTAACCGGTGTGTTTCTGGTCATTAAGCCAGGTACGAATTATAACAATGTTGGCATTAGTTTTTTTTATCCAGCCCTTATATTATATATATATCGATATATATTAGTGTGTCTGTGAAGTGGGGCATAATTGATAACCTGAGCTTTTATACAAAAATTTGGAAAAAGAAGGGCACTTTACAGCAAATGCTCGAAGTAACTGCCGCGTTTTTGTAGACACAAATTTACACCATGTTTCTTGACATCCTTTAAGAGTGTTCCTGGGGATTGGTTGAATTTCTGTTTCAATTTATGTTTTCAGTTCTTCAATGGCCCTGGGGTTATTCTTGTACACCACATTTTTCAGGTAATTCTATAAGAAAAAGTCAGGTGATGTTAAGTTCGGAGAACGGGAGGGCAACAAATTTTTGGAAATGATGTGGTCACTAAAAAAATTCCCCTAACATTTGCTGTAAAGCGTCCTTCTCTTTCTACGAGAATTCCAGGGTTGCAAACTGTAGGTGAGTAATTGTTTTATCGCAAATTTTTGCATAAAAACTCAGGTTATCAATTATGTACAAATTCTCATTGCTTATCATTAATTAACCTAAAACACACCTGTTGCAGTAATTTTACGACAAAGGTGTTTGCAAGGGCAGCGTTTCTGTCAAAAAAAAAAAAACATCCATTTTACGCACTTCCACTAAATAGTCTTTTTACCTGGCAATACAGCATCAACTTTGTCACATTTTCGCACCAATGGATAAATGTTGATGAATACTGCACATATACACAGAGATTCACCCGCAGGAAATTATTTTTCTGCAACTGAATATCGATTTTTTTCATTTTGAACATTTTTTTTATTTTAGACTTTCGGTACTTCCTTTCGTTATTATATAAAAACGTTACAAATTCTAACATTGATCATGATCCCGAAAATATCTACATATAACACGCTTACATATGTTTCAAGTCTTTATCGTTCTTGATTCAAAAGATATATACGCAACTTTACGGACACACTGTATTTTAGTCAAACGCTATTAATATTGCAGATTTATTGGTTAAAAGGAAGTTAGCGTGGCCCCATATTTTAAAACTTTTTGGGCTTAAAATGTAGATTTCGAGGGGCTGTGTCCAATGGCACCACTTTTCATTTCCAGAATCGACCGCTCTAAGGTCAAATTAGAGCTCAGAAATAAAGAAAAATGGAACCATTTGGGCAATGTGGACCAATGAACGACTGGGACGAAACGGGTGTCATTCGATTTGTATTCACACGTACATGATATAATTGATATCCCATTTTCCCGAAATTTCTATTTTTGACGCCGAAAATTTACGAAAATCCGGGATTTCGAGCAATGTAGACCAGTGATGGATTAGTGAAAAAATGGGGTCATTCGATTCATACACGAATAATTGATATACCATTCTCCCGAAAATTCAATTTTGATCCGGAAAATTAACGAAAATCCAAGATCCAAAATTCCAGATTTTCGTTAATTTTCGGGGTCAAAATAGAATTTTCGGGAAAATGGCATATCAATTATTCATGTACGTGTGAGCACGAATCAAATGACACCAGTTCGTACTAGTCAGTGACTAGTCCGCATTGCCAAAATTGTCCAACTTTTTTAAACCCTTAATTTGACCTTGAAACTGTCGGTTCCAGAAATCGAAAGTGGTGTCATTGGACATAGCTCATTCAAATCTAGATTTTAACCCACCCACCCACGCACCCAAAAAAGAAGAAAAAATACGGGTCCACGGTAACTTCTTTTTAACTGAATTATTTCTACTGAAACGTTGACATTTTGTAAAGAATAATAACTAATTTATATGTATTTTCCCAAGAAGAGCTATACAATTTATACGTTTTTTAAAAATATAAATATATTTCTATGAAGCAATAATATAGACTCAATGGTATGACATTTTCATGTTTCCATTGTCACATGAATGAAGTTGTTGAAAAAAAAACTTTATCGTAACTTAGAAGAGAAAGCCCAACATTACGATTTCTTCAACTAATAAAGAAAAAAAAAATTAAATTTCTTTCCTCTTGCATATATTCTTTTACTAAGAGTCAATTACGTGACCCTTTCATTCAACAACGAACGTGTTCTGTGTCCGTGAAACTATTTAAAAATTTTCTCCTTCTAACTAAGTTAAATTTTTAATCCTTTTCAGATATACATATAAATCTAATTTCGTTATATTATGATGAATTATGGAGTTTTAAGTTTGCATGAGTCTCGTTCATTTTTGTGCAATTTAAGAATTGCATGGTTTCCTCCCCCTCTCTCTTTTATTTTACTTAAGTTTCTTGAATGAGTGTTATTGATTCAACATACATATAGATGCAGCTTATTTTATTTTACCCATATTTTAGGAAGCAATAAAACGAAAAGAAGTGCTTATCTTACGGATAAATCTCATTTTTGGCTGCATGAATGCACAATATATAAATATCTTAAAAAAAAAAGTGATTGTTTAATTTGTTTGGCCCAGTTATATAATCAGCAACCGTCTGGGTACGCTTTTATTAATGATTTTATTTCAAGTCAAATTGTTGTGAATATTTGAATTTCTCTATTTCCTGAAGTCGTTGTATGAGGTCGTTGACACTTAGATAAATTACTTCCGGTTTCAAATAATAACTACAAGTGTCACGTGTACACCACATAAAACAATTTCGTTTATATAAAGAAACCGAAAGTTGTACTTAGTAAATTTCACTGAAAACATTAACACATAAAGGTATGTAGACGTGTAATTAGGGGATGGAGCAAGACCAATATAGGCCTATAGCGAAACTACTGAAGATGATATATCAATTAAATCTATTGAATTTAAACATCGAAACTTTAATGAAGTGTGTTTCCCTTTCCACTCATTTCCCTCTGTGCATAACCTTATCTCTGAGGCATGCTGTTCTGGGTTTGATTGCCGGTGGTCATGTTTTTTCAGGCCATCCAACCTGGGCGAGGTTTTCCTGAATTTTTCTCATTCACACTAGGCAAATGTCAACATAGTATCTAACATACAGGTCCCAAGACTTTCCTTCCCCATGTCATCCCTCATATACCATAAATTCTCGTAATCAATTAATTTGTATAAATATATTTTTAAAAAGTATTAGGTATGGCTGCCACTTAGAGCTCTGGACAGACCTGAATTTGAGCAAGGCGCTGAAACTTCAGATCCAAGTCGAGATCGGGTCGTACATTTGATTCGTCAATTAAGAATAAGTTTATGATTGGAAAAGAAAATATATGTTTCTCTGTCTTATAAGTTAGTATAGATTTTTTTTTTTCAAATATATATTTAGCAGAAAATGTACAATTCAGGGTTTTCTGACCGATAGAGCTCTAACCTCTAGTGTGTGGCGTCCCGGATTCAGTTCCAGCTTTTGCCAATTGAGCATCGTGGTGGACAAACACTGTGTGTGTGGTTTTCAAATGCTTGAGAGAGAGAGAGAGAGAGATTATATTTAGTATGGTAAATCCAGAGGTCCGAAATTTACGATTAGCGAGACTCGACTCGAATTCGAGTCGAGTTACGAGTCGATGTTTTTGAGGTTCAGTTTCGAGTCGAGTCGAGTTTTATAAATGGCTCGCTCGTTCAGCTAGTTTTAATGTAAGCAATAATGTGGAATACTTTTAATGTTGCTCACGAGAGGGGGACATTGCTCGCGTCTCGTCTCGTCTCGATAACGAGAAAAACAATAGATTTTTAAAATGTGACAGCCTTAAATGTCGTAAGCACCAATATAAGTATATACTGTAGTTCTTACCATCAAGGTTGAGACCTGCACTGTCGAATTTTTTATTCCAAGCAGAAGCCTAACCCAGGCAGTGATGTCAACCGGCTCAGCTCGGATCAACTGAGCGAAAGCTCGATCCGGCTTGGTTGAGATGATCCATCAACTCAGCCCAATTGAGCCGATGGCTTAAGATGGTTCGGTTGGTATGTACCATCGACTCGGCTCAATTCAGCCGATGACTCTTGCCGATTCTGTAGGGAAGAGTTACCGACTCGGCTCAGGTGATCCATCGGCTAAAGCCGGCTAGACTGAAACGAATCCTCGACTCGGTTCGGTTCATCTCAAGTGAGCCGATGGTTCGAGCCGGCTCTGTTGGGATGAGCCATCAGCTTGGTTCGGTTCGGCTCAGGTGAGCCATTGGCTTGAGCCGGCTCGCTTGAGGTGAGTCGCCGGCTCGGTAGACGTGACATGTGAGCAGTTTTTCTGAGCTCGGCTTTGTTGTGAACAAGCCGTGAGCTGACCCATTTAAGCCAATTACACCTTTAGAGTCGATACAGATTGTTCAACATGATCAAATGCATCGAGTTTGTTCGCTGACGGTCAGATGTCGCTTTTATGGAAGTGACTGTATATCTGGCTCAATGGATCTTCTTGTATCTGGGCTCTCGTTTAAAGGAATTTTTGGTTTGGCTGTGAAGAAGACTGTTATGAAACTAAGTTCTTGAACAGTCAGGTGTAAATTATCAACTCGATAAATTTCTTGTAAGCTATCTTGAAGAATTAATGGATTGAAGCAGTGTTTAGCAGTTCTCATTGGTCCAGGTGGGGCCATGGGTCCCTTATCCTTCTTTTGGGTATGATCCTTTACTCTAGTTCTTCTCCTTAACTTCGAGAGCTTTCTGTGCGCACAGAAAGTCAACTAATAAATAAATAAATAAATTTGCTCCTACCGCTTGTTGAAACCGCAGGAAATTAAGCTGATCCGAGGTCTACCAGCTTCTGGGTGAAGAGATGCCAAGGAATGCACTTCCTCTGGGAATGTGCTTTATGTCCTAGGGCAATTACTTTGGTCGATACCTGTAAACGTATGACCCCATGCCCACCATCAACCTCCTCCAGAATATAAACCCAGAACTTTGTGAACGATGTCCTTGCCTCTTAGACTTTACGACTACCGATATATAAAGTCAACGAATTTTTAGTATTCAGATACAAATCGTCTATCTTTCATGTTTATTCATGGTGTTTGTAATAATAATAATAATAATAATAATAATAATAATAATAATAATAATAATAATAATAATAATAATAATAATAATAATAATAATAATAATAATAATAATAATAAAAAGTAGTAGTAGTAGTAGTAGTAGTAGTAGTAGTAGTAGTAGTAGTAGTAGTAGTAGTAGTGTCATTGATAACAATTATATTGTCTACGAAAGATACTTGAAGAGAGTACTTAAAACTGCACAGAGGATTTGGCTCGACTCGACTCGAAACTCGACCTGAATTCGAGTTGAGTTCTCGAGTCGAACTCAACAATGTATGTTTAGAATCTAGTCGAGTTTCAAAGATAACTCGCTCAAACTCGCTCGTGCCCATCCCTATTTAGAATTCTGTATCATACACTATATTTTTCTGTACGGGGTACTTACAAGTTTTTTCCTTACCCACAACAATTCTGTACAGCGTTAAGTGAACTGAAATCATGTGTTCTCCGTACGTACATGTAGGATATAGAAAATCATGGTAACCTACTTTGATAAAAATTATCTGATTCTGTATGGACGTTAAAAGTTATCTGGTTCTGTATGGACGTTACATAGTCCTATTCTTGTGTATGATCTAGAATTTTCTTTCTTGCTGGAAATAAATATATGGGGAAAACAGTTGAATATGTAACAGCATCTAGAAAATCAGTATGCAACATACGTACAAAAATACGAAGTATGTATGCAGTATCTAGCCTGATGTGGCTCCAATGTAATACAGAAAATCTGCACCACAACAGAATTCTAGTTCTCCTGCCATAGCAAGAGCAGCGCCAAGAAAGCCGCCTGTAGCCGGAATCTACGAATTTTCCTTCTAAATATGTTCACTGTTGTGGCAGAAGCAGTGAAACGAAAGCCGCCTGTAGCCGGAATTAACGGATTTTTCTCCTAATGCGCACGATTTTTCTCTCCATGTTCTCCCGTTCTCTCCCACTTTATTCATTCCACCATTATCATCCATCTCATCATCACCGTCTCCCTTACCCTTGGTGCATAATTGTGGGACGTTAACTTTTTTTAAAAAGTTTTTCGAAAATAAATTAACCACTATTTCAGTAGATATAGACACTTTCATTTGCTTCATACTTAAAAGAAAGACAATGGAAGAATGAACGGAAAGAAAATGTACAAGTTAGATTCTAGCATAAATCTAGCCAAGTACCAAAGCTATGGTTAATTAGAAGATTTTAGAAACAGGTTGAAAATTAATGTTCTTTATGTGTAAAGATTTACAGAGCTGAACCCAAAATTATTTACAAAGAAAGCTTGGTGTTTCCTCTACTTTGCTATTCTTCTTCTTTCAGACGAAGATTGATGGAGGAGGGAGAAAATATCTTTTTCTGTTTCATCTCTTGATAGATTCCCCCCCCCCCCCGATGTTGTTCAATACAGACACTTTGCTAGTGATCGTTAAGCTTTATCATATTCTTTATGGTTTCAGCTTTCTGTTTCTAAGAATAAAAATGCTTTTCGATAAACTAGTTTAAGTTTGCATAGCAAATTATAAATTTTGTATAGCATTCTCGGAAGCGAGGGATAATAATTATAATTTTTGTATATTACAAATAACTATAATAATGTAAAGCAAAATAGAGAACAGGTATCAGTCTCATGCTATTTGAGTTTGGTTAAAATGTTGATAGTAACTGGGTTGATGCAATCAACCAGACTTGGCCTGCATAACATAGGTAATATTTAGTCATTTCGCACTGGGCATACTCGGCCTCAAGCTCATTTCTTTCAACTGGGCTCGCGCTCACTCGGGCTCACCTCACTCGCGCTCGCGATTACTTTTCTGAACTGGGCTCACACTTTCTCGGGCTCACGCTCACCTGTCTCAACTGGGGAAGCGCTCACTTGAGCTCGGGCTCATTTCTCTCAATTGGGCTCGTGCTCACTCGGACTCGCGTTCATTTATTTCATTGGGGCTCGGGCTCACTTGGGCTCGCGCCCTATTATTGAGCCCGAGCCCGGTTGAGCGCGAGTGCGGAGGTCGCGAGCATCGAGCTCCCAAGTTTGAACCTATGCTGCATGCTACTAAGAGGAAAGTCATCTATAATAACCCCCTATGGGACTACATGGTAGGATTTATCTTTGGATCAACAGAATGAATCATCTCTATCAAGGAACTCGATTCCTAACCTTTGATCCTTTACATCCTGCTCAAAATTGATGGAGATCCATCAAGTGGTTCTTGAGGTTTCTGTTTCCAGAATGGACAAATACACGAACAGACAGATTGGGCCTTATTCAGAGTCGTTCTGACGCGTGATTAGTGCCATACTAAAGAGTTCGACTAACATGTGTTTCATGCAGTAGTCAGGCCTTTAGTATGACGCTAATCATGTGTCAAACCGACTCTGCATAGGGCTCATTATGTGTATAAGGGAGATTTAGTTGGTAAATCAAGTTTCTTAAAAAGTAATGACATATCTTTTACTGAAAGTGCTAACTTTATCGTTCAACAGATTGTCTAACTTGGTAGCTGGTTTTAAATGTGTTCAATGATGAATCCGTAATGCTGTCAAGAAATGAAGAACTGGAATTATACAGTGTACGAAATCAATTTTCATTTTATAACAATCAAGTTTTATAACACAAATGTTTATTTTCTAACATATTTTTTAAAAAACAAAATCCTACTAAAATCCAGTTCGTTTTTCATTTTTTTAATGTTACCCTACCATTAGATCTATTCATTTTGCGCCACTCAAATGAAGTACTAAAGGGTGTAGCAAAGAGTATGTTTCTGGGCTAATGTTATGAGAAGAACTAAGTGTGTAAATTTAATAACATCTTATCAGAACTGGAAACAACTATGAAGAGATGGAAGGGTAGACAAGAGAACACTGTTAAAATTCTGAGTTTTTACTGTGATACAATCTTTCAAAATTAAACTGGAATCCTGGATCGATTTCCAAAGCTCACTGTAGCGCTTTAATTCCAAACGGAATGAAATGCCATAGTGTTCATCCATTCCTGGAATATTTTAAAAATTTATCGACTTGGCTCCATTCTGTTATGAATCGTCTGTGCTGTGATTCCAATTTCTTCTATGTCGCTCACGACCTCCTCCTTCCACTTTGTGGTTGTCTTTGATCTTCTGCAGAATTTGTCTTTTCGTTTCCGTATTCCCGATTTTTTCAGTGTACTTATAAAGGTCTTCTTCCTTTTCTTTTATGTTCCGTCTAAAAAAAAAAAAGTTGAGAGAGGCTGAGGTTGAGAAGCACATTTTCAAAAAATAAATTTACTGATTTGATAATTTAAAAATAAATTTGCTAATATACAATTAATGTGAAACTCTTGTGTCAGTGGACATCTTGATCCTCCCTGGCAAAATCTGAAATGACCCCACTGTACCGGGTAGTCCGGAAGTGGGCGTACCCCCTCTTTAGTTTCAACAGTATAGTGTTAGTTATAGTAGAATGTCTGTACACAGTTACCTTGAAGTCTGAAGAGTCTTAAGAATCATAAACATCGGTATGATCACCATCCATGTAGAAACCCCAGTTCCTCTTAATCAAATTTGATCAGGGGACAAATTTATTCAGAATAATAGAAAGAAATATACATATTCAGGAATAAAAGTTGTAATGGAAATTTAAACCAAGAAAGAACAAGAAACTCATAGCGTCATAACACGAAAAATCTTAGCGATAGAACACTATCAACCTCTGAGTTTGTAAATTTCAATGAGAATTTTGTCTTTTGGAATAGTTGACGTCCATCTTAGCCGTAATTAGCTGAAAATATTCTTAAATTCGAGACGTCAACCGAACTCGACACCAAGGGCCTTATGCAGAGTCGTTTTGACACGTGATTAGTGCCATAAAGAGTTCAACTTACATATGTTTCCTGCAGTAGTCAGGCCTTTAGTATGATGCTAATCATTCGTGAAAACGATTCTGCATAAGGTGGCAAAACTTCTTAACGCATTTTTGTGTTGAGCTTTTGTTCGCAAATTTTGCGAAGACTAAAACGGGATGGGGCTCACTATGTTCCCTGTCACTGGTATGGGGGGTTCACTCCATACCAGTCTTCGCAAAATTCTGCGTACAGCAACGCAAAGCGAAAATAAATGCAAAATATCGTTATAATTGCTTTGTCGATTATCGCAAATTTTGAGTGGCTTTTACACAAGCTATTGTGAAATTTGTCAGTATAAGAGCTTCTGTCAAAACAGAAGGGATGTTGGAACTTGATAAGCTCTTTTCTAAGGTGCGAAGCACGGTGGTTCACTGGTCGAGTGCTTAGTTCTGGTATGTGGGATCCCTAGTTGATCCTCAGAAAAGGAAGTTTGTGTTGGATAACGGAGTTTTTTCGGGATACTCTTGTCTCTTTCCAGATTATAATCCCATCAAACTCTTCAATTAACATTCACTTGCCTTAATGATCCGTGTCCCTTAACGTGAAGGACATAATAATGGGACATTAAAGTGGAAGATTTTCTTCTCTAAAGTTGTTGAAAACAGCATTTCAATCATATACCTATATATTCTAAAATGACGCATTAAGATGCTTAATTGTCACGTTTTCTATGATTCACAAAATTAAAATATTATAGTAGATGCATTACTCACACAGGGTGTGAATTATTATTTGAGGAACAAAATAGTACCCCATATAAGAGTACATTTATTGAATGATTACAACCATCACTATAGATAACTCAAAGAAATGAATAATACGGAAGGTATGTACAAAGTTACAATAGAAATTCGTGTAGTATAGTGATTGGAATTCGAGTATCAAGGAGACAGTCCTTGAATTCCCTCGTGTGTGTTCATAAAATCATGCGTTCCCTTTACACAGCGTTATGTCATGTAATAACAAGCACAAAACATACTCACAGTCCATAGAGTACCTCTTATGATCGTCAGCACTGAACGAGACATCTTGAAGGCCCAGAGAAGGTTGTAGTAACCAAACGATACGCTTCGAGTAATAACTGACTGTTCGGATGAAGAACGAATGATCGAATGATAATGACTGTTCAAAATTACCAGTTTTTATACTAGTTTGGAAATTATTTTAAAGTACACTAAAAGAAAAATATGTTTTTTTTTCTTTTTTGTCAAAATAGTCACAAAATGTTTATGTAATGTGTTTTGATTATTTTGGAAATTCCATTTGCACTCTCGTTTCTGATAACAAGGTCATGGGACTTGTTTTTTGTTTTAATTTTGTTCTTGGATTATTTTTAAAGTTACTTTCACGGAAGAAACACAGAATTCACGTGAGCATAGCAATTCTTTAACTTTTTCATCACTTATGCCATTGGAACATAATTCGAAACAAAACATCCGATAAAAAAAAATGTATACGGTATCGGTATTCACTTTTACTGTCAATAATACAAGACGTATTCCTTGTATTGGAAAGTTACAAAAAAAAAGTAAAGAAAAAAAGAAGAAAGAAAAAGTGTAATTAACCTTGAAGTTGGCAACGCTGTTGATAACACCAGAATGTGTACTATGTGTGTGAGGAATTTACTATCAGAGGAGCACTAAAGCGGCAGGCGGCCTGGAAAACTTATTATACGTAAGCGGAACAACTTATGTGAGGCTTACATACTCGTTATAATGACAGATAATGAACTACATGAAACAGCTTCACTGACACGAAGACCTAATGTTAAGAGTTTTTCCACTTTGATCTTATCTTGTATATGAGAGAAAAAAAAAAAGTAAAGACGAGACCGACAACGAAGACTCCCATCTCACCTTAACGACTGCCAGTTTTCATTTCTCCCATTCTAGTCTTCCTATATCACACATTTAGCTAAAGTTATCACAAAGGTACCTACTTAAATTGGCAGGGCAATACCACAAATTCGCTCATAATGATGTCCAGCCACCTCTTCACCTGCCTGCCCACTGAAGGCCATTTATCCAAACGGAACGAGAGCTGACAAAATGTGTAAGTATATATTGTACTAATGTAAGAACAATTGCGTTTTGAAGAAAGAGGGAAAAAAAAAATAAAAGAACTTTTTTCTTCTTAAACGAGGATTGACATAAATATCAAAGATATAGCCTAACTTACTGTAGATGATTATAGTCAGCCTGTATTTACGCACTAGCCACAGGGCGACAAATTTCCAGGGAAACAAATCAAGATTGAAATATGGAGTGAAAAACGTTGCTGGTAAACCTGAGCGTCAAGGGGGGGGCTATAGCCCCTTAGCCCCCCCTTAGATCCGCCCTTGTATATATATATATATATATATATATATATATATATATATATATATATATATATACAGCATCCAAATTTCAAAACCGTGTCAGCTTTGCTTTATGGGCGAAAAACGTGTGTTCTTCCTCTCCAAAATCGCTCAAGTTTCTCGCACGTAACAAAAAATTGACACGATCGAAATTTGGATTCTATGTAACAAAATTCATCGAATCCATAACCTGCGATCCGGTGAACAGAACTTTTATTTATTTATTTATTTATTTATTTATTTGTATGGCTGTGTTATGGTGTAGCTATGGATAAGAATAATTGAAAATATTAGAGACATACATACAACTGTTTGGCATCTGGTCCGAAAAAGTACAGCGACAATTGCTTGAGTTCGTAGGAATTCTAAAATCCTTTCCGAAACTTGTCCTTAAATCTCTTTTTTCTGAAGTTGAAGTGAACGAAGTCTCTCTCTTCCCTCTCTTGCACTTGAAAACTTCAAATTCACCCCATTTCTAGTGCTACTTACGAGAGACTAGAGTTGAGGTTGTCTGGTCTCGGAAAGTGTATTTATTTTTATTGGAAGATCTTTGTCACTTTTCGTATCAGATCACAAAAATTTTGTCTCGTCTTGTTTTGTGGACCATTCTTATCCATTTAATGGAAACCATCAGGCAATCAAGTAAATTAAACATTAAGAAAATAATTATTATTTAATTTTTAATAAACCTATTTATAATTTGTACTATTGGTTTGTTCCACACAGTTTAAATTTGGTAGTGGATAACTTACTACTTATCAAGAGTAAGATTTTTTTTTTTTTTAAGGAACAGACAATTAAACATACTGTAGAAAGTACACCCCATTTACCGCGCGCACTCAGAAATTTTTGTTGGAAGGGACAGGGGAGTAAACAAGGGCCCCGCAGACCCCGCATTGCCCCAAATCATGAAGTAAGTCGTGGAGAAGGGGCCCCACTCCACGCTGTATGCGGGGGAAGGCCTCCAAGCCTTTAGTTACTCCACTGGGAAGGGGTCCAGTTCTTTGGGAGAGGATAATCCAATACTATATGCCACTACGTCTATGAAATATTGAACGGATATTGTTCTACACCCAAAAAGACGATAAGTAATTGTAAAATACTTTCACCTATATTTTTCAGAAAAAAATGATAGAACTGGATTACTTTTATATGAGGAAAAAGCACAGATGAAGTGTAAGATCAATATTTCATGCCACATCAATCATTTCCCAGTTAAACAGTATAGTTCTATTTAAAAAGTGTACAAATGTATGTTAAGTTAGGAAGTTTTGGGGGTTCCGGACTCGATGGACCCTCAATGGGTGCGCTCCAGTATGCTATCCATGAAAATGAAAAGATACAATAAAGTAATTTAACGTGGGCTTTAACTAATCTATCAATAGACACTAACGCTGTACATAAATGTGAAAAAAAGTAGTTTAATGAAACTCCAATATATATATATTTTAATAAATAACCATCTTTGTTCGTGAAGATTAAAAAAAGTTTCAATCATTTCTTAAATAGCGGCTATCGTTGTTCATGAATATTCATTTTTTAAATAGCGGCTATCGTTGTTCATGAACGTTTTAAAAAATGTTTCAAGAAGTGATGAAATAAACTGAACTTTCTCGCTTCTATTTCTCAAAACATGTTATGCTCCAATTATTACTAGACTACTCATTTATGAAATATGAACAATATTGTGAGACATTTCCGTATATTTTCATCCGAAGAAAACTCAGCAATAAGTCCCTTATGAATTTTATAATAAGAAATTGTTGGCACCATGTTTCAGGACTATTAACCAAATACTTATTTTGAAATATGAAAAAAGAAATAATAATCTGGATTCAGAAAGATCAAATGTAGAAAAAAATACCTTAAATATAAAATACAGTTTCTGATTTTCTCATGAGAAATCACATTGTAGAAATGTTTGTGAGAAATTTTATGTACGAAATATGAACAAAATCGGATGAGTCACTTTTGAGAAAATCTTCCGAAAATAATCTCATAAATTACACTTTGTGGATTTTTTTTTTTAAATGAGAAATGGCTTACTACATACTATAGTGCTTTTAATGAAATATTTATTTAAGAAATATCAACAAAATTGCCTTTACCATATTTAAGAAAATTTTCAAAAACAAACTCGAATAGTAAACTTTCACTTGTCGATTGTTTTCAGGAAAAAAATTCAGAAATCGAATTATAGGGTTGTTATCAAATGTTTATTTATGAATCATTTCTGAGAAAATCATATGAAGTTACTTAACCCCAAAGAGTAAACTACCTCTTATATTTTTTTATTTTATTTTTAATACTGCTTTTATTATATTATCTGGTAAGTAATGGAAAAATAATTTATGAAATAAAACAAAATCGTTGCAGCCGTTTTCGACGAAATTTCAAATTTTGATTTTTTACTAACCCGTAAACTATCCTTATGTTCAGGGGTAGGAATTAAATTCCAAACTCCTTAGGAAAATCTTATTTTAAAAATATCTTAATCTTTGGTCTTCTATTGAAATACTACACACTCATGTGGATTATTTCATCTATAATAGTGCAGGGTGACCCAAAGGTAGGTATGCAGTACCGTACTGATCAGCTCATTGCATTTTATATAATTTCTTATTGTTATGCATCACACAAACTTAGTTTCTTTATTATTTGTTCTGAATGTGTTTTTACTTACATGTTTAAGCTCGGAAGAGCCGAAGACAATAAACCCATAAACTAGAATGTTATACTTGAACAATGCAGGGGTGTATACCTGCTATTGGGCCACTCTGTACTGTAATATTGTGTATTTTAGTAGTAGTTTCGTTTGATTTTGAAAATTATAATAGCTATTTATTATGAATTTTTGGTTCTGTTTTCATCTTTTTGCGAAGAACAATAATTATTAGAAGTCGACTATATCGCTAAAAATTGTTAAAATGTATAATTGATTTTACAAAATGGCCCATCCAATATAGACGAATGGCCGGTTATAAATAGACTTTGTTTTTTACTATTAAACTTGTATTGCAGAAGAATACCTAATCAGCGCCAAACATAATTAAAGTGTGTTAAATACTTCTTTGCAGAAGAATACCTAATCAGCGCCAAACATAATTAAAGTGTGTTAAATAGTTCTATAGTTGTATCAAACTATACCTAATTGGTCTAAAGTAAAAATTGATTAAAATTAAAATAATAATTTAAAAAAAATGAAAGCCCCTTCTTGGTAGACATCTTGATTCCCTATTATGAATGGTGTTATAATAATTTTCCATGGATTTGGTTAATAATAATAAAAAGGGGGAAATTTTTTTAATATATATATATATATATATAAAACATTGAAATTAAAAAAAATTATAAATAAGGATTACCATATTTTTTTGATCCAAAATACGGACAAGCTTTAAAATGACGACCCATCAAAGATGTGGTGCCCAAACACAAAATAAATATGTTGAAATTTCTTATCTAAAAGGTAATCTTTTTAGGTTATCACACAATTGTTTACTGTAATACTTAAAACACTATTGGAAACTAACATGTTTCATTTTTTTTTTTCATTAACACAAATATAATAAATCATGCAATTAAAATTCGTATATTAAATCTAAACAAAAGAACCCTGGAGTGGAAAAATGAGACATTTTAAAAACAAACCCAACTTTATTAATAGTAACTAAAATATAAGTTATATGATGGAAACAC